>NC_090929.1:231597179-231906393 GCF_040938575.1 Ambystoma mexicanum
AAGCACCCCGGCAACCGGGATACCACGGTTTTTCCACCACCGCGAATAAAAGGGTCTTACCTTTTAACCAGAGAACTCTGTGGCTGGTTTCTTCCCTGGCAGTGCAACGACCTTCAGCTTTCCTCCGCGTCGAGACCATCTCTTCCTCTGGACGACGCCGTGACTTGCACCTGCTGCCAGGAACAACTGCCCCCGCTGGAGGATCCTCTCCACTTTGAAGGTACTTTGTCCGCCTGGCCTCCCTCGCAACGGTCTGTGTGGGGTGACTCTTAAAGCTTCCACTTACCACTTGGGTTGGCCCTAGGCTGGCTAACTGAACTTTTCTGAACTGACTTAATTCTTTTCTGAACTCCCTGCAAGACTTTTCAAGACTTTTAAAACTGTGTGATCTTGGGCGCATTGGTGCTCTGTTCTCTCAAAGAGGGAGTCTGGCCTCTGAACTTTTTGCTCACAAGTAGACTTGACTTTCCTGCCGTGCTGGGTGCTTCTAAAGTATTGTGTTGTGCTTTTCCTAATTTCTGCCTTTTCCCTTCCTTCTTCTTAACTTATTGGAGTACCATCTTTAGTTAAGCGCTCACCTCTGTCTGGAAATAAGTGGTGTTAACTAAGATGCGTCTAATAAGGAATAAGGTATGTACATCTAGTAATAGTGACTGTGTGTTGAATTTACTTACCTCTTTTTGTTCTGGTGTAAATTACAAGTGTGTCTTTAAATAAATAATTATATACTTTTACACCAAAGCTCTGGTCAGTGTTTGCTTGTACTACTGTGTCTCTGTACCTATTGTGTATACTCTGCATACTGCCTAACTCATCTTGAGAGAGACTGCTCAGCCACAGCTACCAGGTAAATCTGGGTGGTACAGACTCCTACCAATTGGGTTTACTGCCAACCACCTGTAGTCCTAAATCGTTTGCAGTGGTCCCTAAGGGAACTGCACAGGTTTCTGCCTAACACTGGTGTACAGCGGTGGGATTTGTATTGAGTATACATTTTAGTGTGCTTATAGATACCTTAGTGCAAATAACCACAAAGCTTAGCACTAAAGAAGTTATTTTCTAAAACATGTCAACTATGGAAAGTTATAGTCAAGAGTCCCTTGCTACAAAAACTGCTGATTGTTTAAGAGTTCTCTGTAAGCATAAGAATCTCCTGACTAAAGGCATGAAAATGGAGCTAATAGAAAGGTTGTTAGCAAACCAAAGTCTGGGTGGTGGTTCAGAGGAACCTACCACTCCAGCAACTGTAGATAATAGCAATGATATTGATATGAATGTTAGTATTGATAACTTTGAGTCAGAAGCAGAAGAGGAGGTTGAAGATGTTAGAGTTGTCTCCCCTGGGCCTCTATCTGCCCTGCCAGCTGTACCTACTGGACCTTTACCAGGTCCCACACTTAATACTCAATATATGGAACTAGAAAAAATGAAGCTTGAATTAGAATTCAAAAGAATTAATGCTCAAACAGAACAACTGCACCAAGAACTAAGGCTCAGAGAAATGGAGCTCAACCATGAGCTACAAATGAAAAAAATTGTCTGTGGAAAGTGCTTCTCTCTCCGAATCCTCTAGGAGTTCCAGTCCCAAAAGACCCCGGATGCCTAAGGAATTGGTGGGTATGTATGAGCCTAAGTTGGATGTGTTGGACTGGTTGAGTTTGTTTGAATATAATCATGGGCTCCAGAACATTACAGGAAATGAGTTACTTTCCTGGTTGTTCTCTAGGCTCTCCCTGTTGCAACTGATGTGGTAATGGAGTTGGGGGAGGAGGATAAGAAGGATTATGAATGTGTGAAACTAGCTTTGATAGCTAGATTTGGGAAGACCCCTTCCCAGTACCTTAAGAGGTTTAGGACCCTCAAAAAGCATGATGGTACCCCTTGGGCTACCTGGGTGAGTGAAAGTTTGGAGAACTTAGAGGGATGGATTAAGGGTTACAAAGTGAACACTTATGAGGGAATGAAGAATCTTGTGATGTTGGAGTCAATTTATGATGCCTGCTCTCCTGAGCTCAGACAGCACTTAGCTGATTCAAAGGAATTAGATTCCAGGAAAGTAGCTAAGGCTGCCGACTTGTGGGTTGCCAACAGGGCTACTCACAAGGACTCTGGGGAAACTCAGAAAAAGGATGAGGGGAAACAGCCAAAAAAGGACTCCAAAGAGAATTCTAATAATTCCAATCCTAAAGAGGGCCCCAAACAAAACAATAAGGGTAAGGGTAAACCACAAGGGAAACCAAATCAGAGTATTGTACCTTCTGGTGGTAAACCAGAAGGAGGTCAGAGCAAGCCACTATTCCAGAAAGCATTTGGTAAATGCTATGTTTGTGGTTCGCCTGACCATGTGAAAGGAGATCCCAGATGTAAGGGTAAACCTTCAGGGGTCCAGCTTGTCTCCTTAGCCTTCCCTCCAGAGGAGGAATTACAAATGGCAAGTGGAAACTTTCTACTACTGGCTGATGAACCCATTGGAGTCTCAGCCAGTGTTTCTTTAGTGTCTCTGGGTCTGTGGGAACAACAGAATTTGTCTATAACTCTATCCCAGATAATACTAAAGAGTATAAGGACAGTGTCCAGGTGAATGGTCAGGAGACTCCTGCCATTAGGGACACTGGAGCCAGCATAACTGTGGTGGATAAATCTTTTTTTCAGGCTGTGGATGTTGCTAAGGCACCCAAACGCCTCACCAAGTTAGCTGGAGGGCCTGTGCAGATGCTTCCCCAATTACCAGTTCTCATCCAGTGTAATGACATACCTGTAAAGATACCTGTCAGCATACAAAGTGAGGTATCAGGTAGGGTTCTGTTGGGTAATGACCTGAAAACTCTTGGAGTAGTGTCACATACCCCCAGACCTCCTAGTAAAAGGTTACAGGAGCTCACCAGACCTGCAAGGGAGAGAACCATGAGAGGTACTCCCAAGGAGATGAAGAAAGATATCACTCCTACTCCACTGGAGTTACAACTTGCTATCAATGAACAAAAAGAAGCAAAGGGGAAACCCAAGACTTCCAAGAAACAGCCAACAGCAAGCACTCCAGTGCTTCCAACAAGGACTTCCCCTAGGTTGTCCAAAGTTACACCTGTAACTCCACCTCCAGCTGAGGCTGAGAGGGAGGTACAGCCCTGTGTGGTTGAACTAGACTCTGAAGAAGAGCTAGTGGAAGGCCAAGAACTCATTGGAGATCTGGATCCTGTTGACCATCCCGAGCTGCAGTCTTTACTGGCAGAAGGTGGACTTCAGTAAGGGACAGAGAGAATGTCCAGCTCTGGAAGGTCTTCGCCAACAGGCAGCTTCTCAGGCTGATGGGCAAGAGCCTGGGAAGTATAGGTTGCACTGGGAAGATGGCCTCTTCTACAGTGAACCAACTGAGTCTGCACCTGGAGACTACAAGCGGCTTGTAGTACCCCAAGAAAACAGACAACAGTTCTTGCAACTGGCCAATGAGATTTCTTTGGCTGGTCACTTGAGTTTCAAGAAGACCAAGGAAAGGCTCTCACTCTACTTTTATTGGCCAAAGATGGGGGCTGAGGTAGATAAGTTTTACAAGAGCTGCCATACCTGCCAGACTTCTGGTAAGGTTGGATCCAAGAATGTGGCACCTTTAGTGCCTCTCCCAGTTGTGGGAGTCCCATTTGAGAGGGTAGGGACTGACATTGTTGGTCCCCTTGATCCCCCAACCTCCTCAGGCAACAGGTTTATCCTTGTTGTAGTAGACCATGCTACTAGGTACCCTGAGGCAATTCCTATGAGGACTGTTACAGCTCAGGCTGTGGCTAAGGCCCTCCTTGGTATTTTTACCAGGGTTGTATTTCCTAAGGAAGTAATCTCTGACAGGGGGTCAAATTTTATGTCCCACTACATGAAAGCCATGTGGAAAACCTATGGAGTTACTTACAAGTTCTCTACTGCCTACCACCCTCAGACACATGGGTTGGTAGAAAGGTTCAACAGAACCATGAAGGGCATGATAGGTGCTTTAGAAGATCCCCTTAAAAGAAAGTGGGACCTTCTATTGCCATGCCTTCTCTTTGCTTATAGAGAAGTCCCTCAGGAGGGAGTAGGTTATTCTCCCTTTGAACTTCTTTATGGCCATCCAGTCAGAGGTCCATTGGCCCTGATTAAGGAGGGGTTGGAGAGTGCTCCTTCCCCCAAGCCAGTCAGAGTGACTGATTATGTGATAAGTCTCCGGAGGAGAATGTCACAAATGATGGCAGAAGCTAGTGATAATCTGAAAGCTGGACAAGCTTTGGTCAAGCATTGGCACGACCAAAAGGCTAACATGGGTGAGTTCACTCAAGACCAGGTAGTTCTAGTTATGATCCCAACAAGGCAGAGGGCCTTGCAAGATAAATGGATGGGTCCCTTCAAGGTTGTGGGTAAACTTGGAGAGGTAAACTATCTGGTGGACTTGGGCAATCCCAAGGAGGCTCCCAGAGTCTTCCACACCAACCGACTAAAGGCGTATGCCTCCAGGCCTGAAGTAGGAGCCTTGCTTCTAGCTTCAACAGAAGAGGAAGAAGAGAGTGAAGCTCTCCCTGATCTCCTCAGAGGCTTACCCTTGGACGAAAAGATTGAAGGAGTAAATCTCTCTTTAAATCTGACACCTGAGCAACAAGAAGAGTGCAAAGCCATGTTAAATCAGTTTGCCTCTCTGTTCTCACTTTCACCAGGCTTGACCCCTTGGGACAGCATGATATACTCACTGTTGACTGTCTGCTAGTCAAAAGCAGAGGATATAGAATGTCAGAGAATGTAAGGACCCACATCAAAGGGGAGGTCAAGAAGATGCTTGATCTCGGGGTAATAGAGCCCTCGACTAGTCCATGGTCTAGCCCAGTTGTGTTAGTACCAAAGGCAGGATCCAAAGAGTTGAGATTCTGTATGACTATAGAGCTCTTAAAGCAGTCACCAAGACTGATGCCCACCCTTTGCCAAGGACAGATGAGTTGGTGGATAGACTTGGTTCAGCCATGTTCCTCAGCACATATGACCTTACGTCAGGCTATTGGCAAATAGCCCTGACAGACCATGCCACGGAGAAAACTGCATTTTCTACCCCAGTTGGCCTATACCAATTTACGGTTATGCCTTTTGGACTGATAAATGCACCTGCTACATTCCAAAGGATGGTGAACCAAGTTCTGAATGGGATGGAGGACTTCTGCATGGCATACTTGGATGACATTGCAGTATTCAGCCAAACCTGGGAAGAACATGTGAACCACTTAGGACATGTTTTGCAGGCTCTTGGACAAGCCAATCTGACCATAAAGGCAAGTAAATGCCAGATTGGACAGAGTAAGGTAGTCTACCTTGGGCATGAGGTAGGAGGTGGAGAGATAAGGCCTTTGCTCAGTAAGATTGAAGCTGTGCAAAATTGGACAACACCTACTACTCAAACCCAGGTGAGAGCCTTCCTAGGCCTCACTAGGTATTACAGGAATTTCATAGAGAACTATGGGACCATAGCTTCTCCACTGAATGTAATCTCCTCTTCAAAGTTCCCTAAGAAGGTCAAATGGAACGAGGAATGCAATCAGGCCTTTGAAAACCTGAAGAAAGCTCTTTGCCAAGCACCAGTATTGAGAGCGCCTGACTACCACCAAACTTTCATTGTGCAGACAGATGCTTCTAATGTAGGTATAGGTGCAGTCCTTAGCCAACTGGATGAGAAAGGTAGGGAGCACCCCATTTGCTTCATCAGCAGAAAGCTGAAGGATCCTGAGATAAGGTGGGCAACAATAGAAAGAGAATGTTTTGCTATTGTGTGGGCACTGAAGAAGTTTAGGCCATACTTGTATGGTTCTACTTTTGTCATTCAGACTGACCACCAACCCTTGAGATGGTTAATGCAAATGAAAAGGGAAAATCCAAAACTATTGAGATGGTCAATCTGCCTGCAAGGGTTTGATTTCACCATTGAGCACAGTTCAGGGTGTCACCACCAAAATGCTGATGGTCTCTCTAGGATGTATGTCATCGACTAGAGGTATGAGATTCATCCAGGAGTGGATAAAATCCTCCTGTCCCTTAGTCTGGGGGGGGGGCGGCGAGTGTTAGGGAGAATTCTCTGTAGAGGCTAACTTCCCAAACCTAGTGAGTCCCCCAGCAGCTTTGCTGGATTTTGTGGGGTTTATTTTTTTCTCCTGCTAAGAGTGAGACTCTATTTCTCCCACTCTTAGACATGATCTGAGGTGTTCCTTTGACTTTGAATGTGTTTTATGGGCTATGGGGTCCTTTACCCCATAGGGCTTCATGTGTTTTTGGTATGTGGGTTACACAGCACCCTCCGTGCCGTAACCCAGGGGTGTCGTAGCGACCCCCAAACATAGACTCCATACCCTGGGACTGACTACTGTCTCCCAGGGCATGTAAAGTCACCATTGGCTTTACTAGTCCCAAATTATGAACAGAAACCAGTACAAATCATCATATTGTGGACGTACTGGTCGGGGCAATTTGATTGCCCCGGGTCTGTTGTTCGAGTTTTGGCTGTTGGCAGTGGATACTACTTTTTATATTTGACCGCAAATATTTTCCGATGGGATTTTCCCATTGTTCGAGGCTACCACTTTTTAATATAGCCTCGAACATACTGCCGGTTTATTAAATTAATATAAAATCACCCGTTGGTATTTTTTGCCGAAACTCGGTTCCAAAATGGCATTTGTGTTCGCTTCTGTGACTCCAACCCAAGTCGGGCCCTTTGTTCCACTTTTTGGCGGGCTTCTCCACAGAAGCCTCCAAAAGTGGTGCCACTCTGTCTGGGTACCACAGAGGGTGTCGGAGGGGGTTTAGGCACCCTGGACTGAGTTGCCTTGGCAACTCAAGTCGCACTCTTGTGTGATTGGCCCAAGTGGTGAGCCGCCCAGCTCACCACTTAGCATGTTTGATTGACAGCTAGGCTGAATGAATGGGGGATTGCTGCATAAAAGCAGGGCTTTGGGAACTGGAACTTCAGAAGTCGCCACAGGACCTAAAGAATCCGAAGAGGGAGAAGCTGAGCCGACCTGCAACGACGACACCACCGGTGGAGCCCTGCTGCACCATCTCACCACTTTTTCCGACGACAGAGGAGATCTCCAGTCCGGAGAGTCTTCTTCCTTTTACTGGTGGGGATAACCAGTTTGCCCGTCTTTTCGCCTTCCCGGATCACCTCGTGGCAGCCTTGCCTGTGCCAAGCACCCCGGCAACCGGGATACCACGGTTTTTACACCACCGCAAATAAAAGGGTCTTACCTTTTAACCGGAGAACTCCACGGCTGGTTTCTTCGCTGGCAGTGCAATGACCTTCAGCTTTCCTCCACGTCGAGACCATCTCTTCCTCTGGACGACGCCTGTGCCAAGCACCCCGGCAACCGGGATACCACGGTTTTTCCACCACCGCAAATAAAAGGGTCTTACCTTTTAACCGGAGAACTCCGCGGCTGGTTTCTTCGCTGGCAGTGCAACAACCTTCAGCTTTCCTCCACGTCGAGACCATCTCTTCCTCTGGACGATGCCGTGACTTGTACCTGCTGCCAGGAACAACTGCCCCCGCTGGAGGATCCTCTCCACTTTGAAGGTACTGTGTCCGCCTGGCCTCCCTCGCAATGGTCTGTGTGGGGTGACTCTTAAAGCTTCCACTTACCACTTTGGTTGGCCCTAGGCTGGCTAACTGAACTTTTCTGAGCTGACTTAATTCTTTTCTGAACTCCCTGCAAGACTTTTCAAGACTTTTAAAACTGTGTGATCTTGGGCGCATTGGTGCTCTGTTCTCTCAAAGAGGGAGCCTGGCCTCTGAACTTTTTGCTCACAAGTAGACTTGACTTTCCTGCCTTGCTGGGTGCTTCTAAAGTATTGTGTTGTGTGCTTTTCCTAATTTCTGCCTTTTCCCTCTCTTCTTCTTAACTTATTGGAGTGCCATCTTTAGTTAAGCGCTCACCTCTGTCTGGAAATAAGTGGTGTTAACTAAGACTTGTCTAATAAGGAATAAGGGATGTACATCTAGTAATAGTGATTGTGTGTTGAATTTACTTACCTCTTTTTGTGCTAGTGTAAATTACAAGTGTGTCTTTAAATAAATAATTATATACTTTTACACCAAAGCTCTGGTCAGTGTTTGCTTGTACTACTGTGTCTCTGTACCTATTGTGTATACTCTGCATACTGCCTAACTCATCTTGAGAGAAGTCTGACTGCTCAGCCACAGCTACCAGGTAAATCTGGGTGGTACAGACTGCTACCAATTGGGTTTACTGCCAACCACCTGTAGTCCTAAATCTTTTGCAGTGGTCCCTAAGGGAACTGCACAGGTTTCTGCCTAACACATACAACGACTGGCGAGAGAGCTGGCCGCTCACAAAAATTTGGGACCAGGAGCCATCAACAGAGTTTATGGAATTGAGGGTGGGGAGACTGGGTGCGTTGCTGGTTACATGTGTTTTTACTGTTGAAAACGGCAATAAAATAAAAAAATAATGTACAAAAGTGCATTGTTACTTTGCTGCCCTCACCAGCCAAAATTAGCTCCCTGGTCCAACACAAACACACCCACACACACACATTCTTTGACTCAACATGCACTTGCTTATTCACACAAAGCATTCACTCACTCATTGCATGAAAGGATCAGAAGTGACCTTCCCGTACATTTTATATCCCCCTGCACCTGTTCCAAATATGCACAGGGAAATGTTTTCCCATGTGCTTTGAAAAGTGTACCTCTTTTGAAAATGGGTTTTACTTGAAAATTCCCAGAACCCCCTGTCCACCCTCTGTCTTCCGCAGTTGTGCATTTGGTGGGAAAAGAGCACCTGAATGTGCACACCTATGATGCACGCGTGTGTGGTTCGACGTGTCAGAGGGGAATTAGGAATGGGAAAGGACACACGAGAAGGAAAGGGAGCATGGGTTTTTTTACTGTTTCTGCAGTCATTGACCCCAGATTTGCTCATGAGCAGGTATTGTGTTAAATACCATTAGCCCCAGAGCAGATACTGTGACTGGAATCGTTAGTCCCAGAGTACCTACTGTGCATGCCATAATCACGCCCCGAGGCCTGTGGCCTGTAGTGCGCTCTACAAATCCAAATTAAATTAAAAAAAAATAAAAAAATCATTTAGGTATTGTGTCATATGTAACGGATTAGCAGGTACTGTATGAAACCTCATTAGTTCCAGGGCAGGCACTGAGTCTGGAATCGGTATCCCAGATCCGGTACTGTGTCTATAATTATTATCCACATAGGGGGTCATTCGACCCAGAGAAAGTACCGCTTCGGCAGCCATTAGCCCCGGGGAATCATTTCTTTCACAGTAGGCACCGGAACTCGAGACAGTACACTTCTGCACATTCACTTACATCAGACCACAGCCTGTGTAGTAGCTGCACAGCAGTTACTGTGTCTGCGAGCATTCCAAAGGCTGAATTGTACCGTAAAACGATCTTCGAAGCAGCTGCTGTGTCTAAGATGCCAACAACAGGCTGCCCTGTGTCATTACAAAACCAGAGGTTTAGAAAGTCACGTAATTACCATTTTTAATTTCAACATGTGATAAGTGAAATACAACGAATTACAGCTTCAGCCTCTTAATTAAACTTGCATTTCCAGAGGTTTCAAAAGTGCTCCTCTTACAAATATAACAACAAAGGGGTTAGAACGATCTAAGTTTATTGATGCTAAAAGAAATGCATATAAAATGCGCATGCACTCACCTGTGCTGCCTGGAAACTGAAAAGGAGCGTTTTCGTAAAGGGAGGCCTTCTGTTGCTTTCATTATTAGTGAAACACGCAGTTAAAGTCCCTATGATACTCGATATCATTGTGGTTTTATTTAAAAGTGTGCCGATATTTTCTGTAATGTCTTTAAAACGTTATGACGTATTTCTGAAATGCCGTTAAGTCGTCATGATGTTTTCACATAGGGTCGGACCAATGAGCGCCTACCGGCTGTAGTCTGAGAGGTGTGCTGTGCACCCGTTCGTCTGTGGTGAGACACTACCTGGCTGTGCCATGTACCCGCATGCGGGCTACTGAACGGAGGAGGACTCAAAGAGGGAGGGGAGACAGAGGAAATTATGAGGGAAGGAGCGTGCACGGAGGACTCTAGGGACAGGACGAGAGGCACGGAGGGAAGCCTGTGTCGTGGCGTCAGCCGACGCGCCGAAGTGCGCGAGTAGTAACTGAGGGATGGAAGGAAGGGGGGGGGGGTGATCTGAGCGAGTCGCAGCTTCAGACGGGCGCACGTGAGATGCATTTGAAGGGAGCAGCGGAGGTTGGGTCGATGGAGGATTCTGAGGTGGTGGGAGATGCGGGCTGTGGTGTAGTAGTTATGGTGTCTAGCGTTGGCTCTTGTGTGCCGAGTAAGGGGGTTGGTGCTTCGTAGGAGGAGAACGTTTTGTGGTTCTTGTGGCTGTACTGTGGAGGGTCGGGATTTCAGGCAAGTGTACCCGATTTGAGATTGTGATTTCAGTGGAGGAATGGGCTCATTCGCCTCAGTCTATCCGTAAGGTGGGTGGGGTTAAGCTTTTGGTTTGCTGTGCGTCTTTTGAGCAGCAGGAGATTGGGTTGCATTTACGCAAGGTGGTGTGGATTCTGGTGGTGCGTTCTGTACTGCCTGTTCGTTTGGCTGGTGGTAAGGGGGTGGTCTATTGTGTTCCGGCTAGTACCGAATTAGGCTTTTTGGTGTCTGAGTTTAGGGGTGTTTGTGTGGTTGGGGTGCGTAGGTTGGGTCCTAGGAATGGGGTTGGGGTAGTGGTTTCAACTACTTTCTTGGTGTTTCAGTCTGTGGAAGTCGCCCAGTTTTTGTAGATTTGTTATGAGAGGTTCCACGTGACAAAATGTGCCCCCTCCTTTGCGTTGTTTTTGGTGGCAGGGGTTGGGCCATGTGGCCTGTGTCTGTACAGGTGAGCGGTGTTGTGCAAAGTGTGGTGGTGGCCATGATTTCAAGGTGTGTTTAAGTGAGATGGTACCTGTTTGTAGGAACTGTGGTGGGGATCACTGTGGTATGTTTAAGGTGTGTCCTGAGTATGACCGTGAGGCTCAGGTGCAGTCCGAGAGAGTGTCTCACAATTTGTCTTATGCAGAGGCTGTTGCACGGTTGCCTGCTGCTGGTGTGGATCGGGTTGCGAAGGTTTGTCTGGCTGGGGGTGGGCTCTTGCCCCCGTCGGTTGTTCCTGTGGATGGTGTTGTACAGCCAATGGTGGTGGGTGACTTATTGGTGATGACGAAGGAGAAGTTTTAGTTGTTTATGGTTGAGGTCATTGTTCTTTTCAAACGCAGAGCAAGACTGAGAAAATTATGATTATAGTTGGGACGGCTGAGAAATTTTGTGCATTGTTGGCTTTACGAGGGAGTATTGGAATGAGGTGTTGTCTTGGGGTATTGTGTGAGGTGTGGTGGCTGTATTTTGGTGTGTGTCTCCTGATAGTGGAGTTTTGTTTGGTCTGTAGCTGCATTTGTGGGAAGTTTGGCGAGCATCATCTATTTAGATGGAAATCGCCGGCTCCTGGACTCTGGGAGCCACCCCAACTTGAAGACGTTTTCACACAGGATTCCTATGATAGGAAGTGTACTTGTTAAGGAAGATAATTATGGAGGAAGGTCTCCGTGCGGTGCATGGGCAGGTATTTATTTTGTATTGTGTATTTATAAGGCGCTCATACATTCTGGAATTGTTTTGGAGCGCTGGGTAAATTTATGTGCGGGTGGGTTTGTTTTTTCTGTTTTGATTTTGGTTGCACCAACAGCCATCTTTATGGTAAGTATTAGCCCCATCCCCGGGTCCCTTATCTCCCGCCCCAAAGAGAAGTGATTTATGGCTGTGCCGCACACATCGAGTGAATTTCAGGGCATCCTGAAAAGTGACAGTGAGAAAAGAGAAACTATACTTTCTTTGCCTTTCATACCTGTGCATGGCGAGCCACTGGCCCCCCTGCACATGCTCAGTAAGTGCGACGTGATGGGGGCATGGCCACAAAAGAGGATATGTGTCCTCTTAATTTGAGTTATTGCAAGCAATGATTTTGGAAAAACTTAGTGTTTGGCACCCATACCTCCATTCTACACTAGCACGAGATAACCGTTTTCAACCGATAAACATTTTAGAGTCCATGTGTATAGGGGGCCCCAAGCCATGTACATTTTTCTTAGGGTGCGGGGCTCGGGGTCAAAAAGTTAGAATACCACTGCTGGAGCGTGATTTTGTTGTTATCAAGAATATATATTTTTTTAAAGGTGAAAAACCTAATTGCTATCTTGTGGGCACAGTTATATGTTTTTTTGATTGCTAGCTTGGAAGAGCACTTAGACCCTCCCTGGTCCCTAGGGGACAGTGCACGTGCAGGCTTGAACGGCGGAAGCTTAATGTAGTAAAACCTTTGCAAAATCCCAGTTTGCTTTTTTACTTTTTTAAAGTGGGCAATTATGCATGTGCTTGCGGTGCCCTTGTGTATGACGTTGCTATGTGTACGGTGCATATACAACTTGTACACATGACCGCACCTTCAGTAGGTACGAGCAAATCATTTGAGTGCTTTACTGTGAAGGAAAGAGTCACAAAGGCCCAGTGATACTCCAGATTTGACTCGGTCTTCTGCTTAAGAACATTGCAGTGTTGCGTAGTCCCTGTGAGAATGTGTCTATTTCATTTAAAGGGCACAGTGGTGGTGTGCTTGTAATTTTCAATAAGTTGCCCAGACAGCTGCATGCCGGTGCACAGACACTCGCTGGCATGAAGGTCCCTTGTGTGAGGATGGTTGATGTGGGGCACGTGGGAAGCGTTTGTGACTTCAATATTGCTTAATTCTGAAGCAGGGTGCCAAGGGGGCATAGGTTTGTTTGCCTGTGTCACGATGCCTGCCCCCAGACATCTGAAGCAGACCAGTCAACCCAAAATCCTGGCACCTATGGGGACCTATAAGACCCCAAAAGATTGCCTAAGGGCTTCCTGGACTCAGTCCTGGCGCCATTGGCGCCAGGCTCATATGGCCTTTTTCAGGCAAGTCAAATTACCAAGTGGTAAAGCCAGGTATAGCCCACCATGAGGCTGCTTGAAGGGACTACTTTATTCAAGGGACTATTTCATTGGGTGTGGTACTGGGACTACTTTACCTGGGAACTACTTTTGGGAGGCTATTTAAACCACTCCTGGAGAACAGAACACGCTTCGCATTCTTCTGCACTCCTGCAGCGTAACGCTCACCGTGCCTGAAGCTCCGGTCCAGTGTTCAGCCACGCCCGATCTGTCTACTCGATCTGCATCTGCAAAGGAAGAACAGAGAACAGGTTATAGCAAGACCCTTACCTGGATTCATCCCCGCAAGCATTTGGGAGTTTGTACCTGCAAGGGAAGGAACACCAGCGACCACGCTATTTAAGGAAACATTTCAAGAACAATTAGCATAGCGCAGCGAATTACTCACCGATGCTCCGTTCATCCAGGCGATCCAGCGAGGCACTCTAGAGTAATCTCCGCCCGGAACAGCCGCATCTGTGAAAGACAAAAGAAAACAATCAGTGAGTTACTTCTCGCTATAGACATTCAATCCGTCTTGCTAATCACCCTCACACGAGCTTCTTTTCTGAATGTGCCGCACCTGCAGACAAGAAAGAGAACAGGCGAAAAGAGCGAATGAACAATACCGCATTTTAAAACATTATTCTTTCTTCGTAATACCGAAACTTACCTTGGCATTTACATCGCTCTCTCGGAGAAAGAGACACCTGCCTGCGGCAATCCTGCAAAAAAGTAAAAACACACTATGAAGACAATAGTGCAAAAGTGAACTAAAGACAATTAGAATTAAAAGCAAGACATAAGACTTACCTCAGAGTCCTTATTGTCAGGAACTCAGCCACGGGATCAGTGAAGCTAACTGAGTACCCATGTTTCAATGCACACCTGCATGCAGACGCAGGATGGAAAGCTCATCCTTCTTAACAATCGGGTGAGACGCAGTAAGGAGAACATAAGGAGGGAACAGAAGCAGTAGTTAGATCTTCTCCTATTGGTTAGCTAACTTACCATTGTCCTATTCTAGGAAAATCCTCCTTCGGGCGAGACAGACAAAACTCGAGGGCAGGTGCAGTCGCTTGTCACTTCACTACGAGTCACACTGGTGGAGACCGTTGCAGTCCAGTTTCGTTCGGCGCCCCTGTGGAATCCAGGTGAGCGTAACAGACTGGCATGAAGGCTGGCTACGTTTTGAAGTGTGTGGCAGTTTTTGATCAGCAGTGTGGTACGGGGCTGTGCTGAACACAGCGCCAGGTGTAGTCTCAGGCCGGGAATGGTTGAAATGCTCTGATGAATGCGCTCTTTTATTCTTGCCTTCCTGCTTCTCATGGCACAGGGCACTTTGGGCTTTACTTTACAAAAGCTCCAAATTAGATTTGCTGTTGTTTCTGTGCACAGAAAATGGTTGCAGATATTGGCCATCCAAGCTCTCGTTAAGAAGGGAGAAAAAAGGCTTCTCTAACCAATAGTGGCTAGATGCCCCCACCTTTTGTATTTCTCTTAACGCTGCCCGCCTTGCTTTCGCTTAAGTCATTGAACACCAGCCAACAAAAACAAGTAAACACAGAACGCCACTCTAAGTGACATCAATTAAGTGTCCAGCAACTGAAAGAGATTTGCATTAATGGAGAGTTTCAACCCCTCGTCCCCTCCTTTTCCACCTTGTTCAAGCTGGGGAAGATTGTTTACAGTATATGCATCAGTTTGAGATGTGTGTTATGTGAAAAGTGTACATGATATGTACTCTTTGGGTTCAAGGTCAATGCACCCCTAAAGAGTTTCTGTAAAGCTGCCCCCCAGAAAAAGCAAACTGTCTGCCATTCAAAGACCGTCATTTTGTATTGTAATGCTTTTGAATATGTTTTCACTGCTGGAAGTTACGGATGCTGTGAGGCAGAGCTGTTGTGTTGCTTTTACACCATTTACTTTAAAGAACATATAGAGAGCTTGTTTACTCCAGTTGATTATTATTTTTTTTCCATTGCCTTTTCAGTTCACAGTAGGGTGAAGGTGTGCCAGCCTTTGGGCGCGGGGGACAGTGTTCCAATTCCCTCCATGACTTGTGCTCTACAATCTACGTTTAATTTATGTTCGACATTTTGGGGAAATCGCTACATGATTTAAGAAATGCAAATGTAAGTTTCGGGGACTCCACAGATTACTGCATGTTCTAGATATACTTATGTCCCATTCTCTATATAGGTTGATGAGGTTCCCGGAGGCTTTTTATTGCCCCTTCAATACGGTTTGTTTTTTCCAACCATTGGAGCTCAGCAGTTAATTGAAGATAGTTTGCATGTAAACTTCATAACTTATTTATTAAATGCTTGCCAGGGCTATTGATCACTGTTAATTTGAAAATAACTTTTTTGATCATTGTTTTTGGTCTGGGGGGAATGCTTTTCATGATGATGGTTGGGTTGTTTTGTTTGTTTCTAATGATAGGACGAGATCATTCTCGTTAGATTTTGTGGAGCTTGGAGACATCTTTCTTTTCTGGATTTTTCAGTAGAGGACTGGTGCAGTAGCTGTAGTTTTCTGACCTGGGACTCAAAGGAATGCTGTTAATTGCTTTGCTTTTTGAAAGTGAGAGGTCACTTTATTCCCTTAAGGCTGATGTCTTCAAACCTTTTTCGGCTGAGTGCCCACCCCCGCGAGTAAAAATAGTTTCTGCCCCCCCCCAACCACAAATGTTTATATATTTTTATTAAAAACAATCAACATAATCCTGAGCTTTGCCCTCCCTTGCCCCAACACCCTCCCCCAATGCCTTTAGGCACCCTAGCTGTTCAAGAATACATGGGCACCCTTTTCGTGGGTGGGAATATTTCTTCCATTCTCCTTTCTAGTTCAACACAGTGACTGTTCTACTGATCAGTCTGATCACTTTCAACCTGTCGCCAAGTAGGGGATACATTATCCTACTGGCCCCCTCTCTGGCTTTAACGCTGTTGCTGCTCCAATGCTGCAACAATGTTCCACATGAATAGTCCATGCCTTCCTCAGATAGGTGCACCTGACCCTCTAAGTAATACGTTATCTATTTGTATTGGGTCATGGGGAGAAACCATGCCTCTGCAAAATTACCCATGGCCTGGTTGACTTTTTTGCAGTATTTTTCCACTACTTATGAGTGCTGCACTAGTTCACTCGGGGGCGCTGAGATGTGATGAAGTGTCTCAGCCGCTCTCCTTCCCGGGGTGCTGATATTTGGAAGCTGAGCCCCCACAGCCCTGTGGGAGTTTAATTCTGACCCCCACTCCCCTGTCTGAGGCTGCCTGAAACCCTAGAGTGACGGAGGAGCGTGATCCTGGAGTCCGCGGGTGCCGGGAGATCTCAGAACAGTCACATTCCAGCAGCGAGCGGGAGCCGAGGGAGGGCCTTCCCGGCCGAAGAAACCACGCTGAGGCCTGTTGTCTGGCGGTGGGGGAAGGGTAGTGGCCTGGTCCGCGGGCTCGCTGGCCAAGAAGTACTTCGAGAGGGGTGCCTGTAGTCCGGACTGCGGGACTCGGGCGGAGGCTTTGGACAGCGGACTCTACCCCTTAGTGAACCCCGAGCGGTGAGCCCTGGTGTCGGGGGGTGGGGGGGCGTGCGGGAAAGCCCCTGCGCAGTCGGCAGCCCCGGGCAGTCCAATTGGCAGTGGAGCGAGGCCGTGGAGAGGTCCTCACCAGCCCACTCTTCCTGTGGGGTGCAGGGCGAAAGAGGTGTGGGCGTGCAGCTGGGGAAGCACCCCTTGAACTTGTTCTTCTGCCGGTTGGCAGCAGTATCTCCGCAGTGTGGTGGGGTGACGGGGTGCAGGCAATTGCCCACCGGCCTCGTTGGCTCTGGATATTGCACAAGTCGCTGGGGGAAGATCGAGCCCCCAGTGAGAGGGCACGGGAAACTCCCTCATGGGAGCAGAGAGTGGAGGAGGAGGGCCCAGTAGGAAACGTGCTTCGCGGGCTGGAAGAAGCCCACCTGTAATCCACGGTCAGCGCAATTGCTCGCCTGGGGTGTGTGGACCAAGGGCCTGTTTGGTGGGTCATTTGGGTTCCACTCCACAGCGGGCACCCTAGTGGAAGTCTGCGAGCCGGAGAGAGAGGGATCGGCGCAGAGAAGCCTGATCAATGAGGAATGGTGGGGGCAGGCTGAGGTTGTCACAGCTACAGGGCGCCTACCTGAATTGGCCGGCTGGGGGGCCGTCCCTCTGAGTCCTGCTCTCCTCCGACCGCCCCCCCCGGCAGTGTTCCGGCCCAAGGTCTCGGAGGAAGGAGAGCCTGTTGGTTGGTCGCCCTAGGCCTCGAAAGGTGCTGGAGTGGGTAACTCCTCTTGTGCTCATCAGGGTGTTATATGCCAAGGATCTGACTGGGCTCTAACCACTGGATCACTGTGGGGGGCGGTCAACACTCTAAAATTCCCCCGCTGCAGAGATGCGGGCCAGGTGCTGGGCAGTCTGCCCTGGGGTGTTGGTCCCTGGCTGGCCCCAGGATTCTTCGGTCTGCCATGCCCCTTATTTTTTGTTTTTGTTTTGTTTAATGGACTGGGCCCAGTCCCTACAGAAGTTTTGGCGCGCCCCCGAGCAGACTCCGGAAAGGGGCATTATGCAGTCCGCGAGTCAACCAGAGGCGATGGAGGCCCAATCAATGAGTCGTAACATGGCAGCCCTGCTGGAGGAGACCCAAGGTTTCAGGGCGGACATTAGCAGAAGGCTTGACTCCTTTCATAAGAAGGTGGATGCTGTCGAGGACCGAGTCGAGGCCCTTGAAGCCAATCAAACCTCGGCTGACCTCTTCGAAACACAGTTTGACGTGCGCCTGGCAGAGTTGGAGAGGCGGGAGGAGATGGTCACCCTTAAGCTGGATGACCTAGAAAATAGGGAGCGGCGCTCCAACCAAAGGTTTCTTGGCATCTCGGAACAGGAAGGGGAGATGCAGATATTGCGAGAGGGGTCAAGGCAATCATAAGTAAGCTGTTTTATGGAGGAAACACCAGCGAACCGACGATTGATAGAGCCCATAGAGCAGGTGGGCGTGCAGGTGGGCCGAGATCTGTCCTTGTAAAATTTCATTACTATGCCGAGAAAACTAAGATTCTGGAGCTAGCCCGTAGAAAAGGCCCCATTGACTGGGAGGGCGCTAAAATAACGATTTACCAGGACCTTTCAGCGCTCACCCTCTTACGCCGGAGATTGTGCGGGCCCTTGATGAGGTGGCTGCAGTCCAAGGGAGTGCGATACAGGTGGGGGCACCCGTTCTCGCTCTCATTTGAGGTCGACGGCTAGAAATACTCTCTTGCTATGGAGTCTGATATTCAGAGGTGACTAGTGAACTTTTGGATGACTCATCTTCGAGGCCTGTTAAAGATGTGGGGAGGGCGGAGGCCCCCGTGAACCCTCAGTTTTTAGGGAGGCGTCGTATCCGAGGTCACAGGAAGTATAGAAAGTTGGCCCCTCCATCCCCGGGGCAGCCTGTGACTTAACCTGGAAGGGAGGTTTTGGATTGTCTTAATGGTTTTTGAGGGACTATGTGTCTGGATTCAGAGGGTTGGCGTTTGCCTCTAATGTTTAGCCTACAAAGATGCTTTGTGAGTCAGAAATGGGGGGGGGGTTGAATAATATGATGTTATTGGGCTTGTTTCCACTGTTGGGGGGACTAAGAATGTTGTGGTCTTTTTTGGTGTAAATCGCCCTGGTGGAGTCGATCCTTGTTGGCCTGGTTGGGCGGCGGTTCGATGTTGTAGTCTTTCCGAGCGCTCGGGGTTAGGGAGGGTGGGGGGTTGAGGGGGTTTGCACAGTTGGGGTGGGATAGGAGGAAATTCCTCTCCGCTGTTGGGGTGGGTTTTCCAAGGCAGCCGGGGCTTCCGGAGAATAGGGGTTTCACTAGGATATTCTGGGTTTACTCTTGCGCACAGAGGCTGGGGGTTGGGACAGCCACAATAGACTCCCTAGTGGAGGTGGAGGTTTGCTTTTGTCCTTTCAATGGGTGACTCTTTCCAGTGTCGGTGCGGTCCCTAAATGCGTGGGGATTAAACTCTCCTACTAAGAGATCGTTGGTGGTGAGGGAATTTTCTAGGCTTAAGCTTCACTTTCTTTTTGTACAGGAACCCCATTGGGTCAAGGGGAGGGAACTGTAGGGTATTTTGTGTAGATTTGGGGCCTAGCGGTATTTTCTTACCGCCAAAAATAAAGTAATTCAGCAATAATCACTCCTTGCATTCAGATTGGGTTTGGTATTATAGTAATATAGTGGATATGCATTATTTCAGTACACAGATACATTTAGTTGGTATGCATTTCGTTGTGGTATATTGATGACCATAATTTCTTTGTTTTATTTGTGGCCCCAGCATACAAAACCCCTTTCTTTTGTTTAGACTGTTCTTGTGATCTCTAGAGGCCTCAGGCTTCTACATTATTCAAGAACACCACATTTTCATATTGAATGCCACGTATGGCTGTTATCACTGATTTATCTACACCAGTGAGCTATGCTTCCATAAAGTATTCACAATAACATGTGGTATAATCACTAATTTATTTACATTAGTGAAACTATTTCCAGAGGCCTCTCTTTCTGCTGACTCTCATACGTCCAGCAAACTATTTCATTATGTTCCACTCAGAAATCACACAAACATATATACACTGAGTGGAACCACGCACACAGCTATTTATAATTGCTCATAACATTACTTTATCTGCATAGAAACTTGGCGTTTTAAGCATCATTCCCTCTATGGCATATTTTTTTTAGACACCAAATGAAACCGAAACAAAAATACTCTTAGGCAGACTGTGTTATCACAATTTCATTTTACAATGATACATTACCATTCGTGAGACAATCCTCTTCTGAAATAAAAACATGAGAAAGACGAAATGCCAGAACACTACGAATTTCATTTCATATTTGCACAAGAGAGAAAAAATTACATTGTTTGTTTTGCCTTCAGCTGGCAACATTAAAATGTGTCATTTGAACACAGTGAAAAGCTATTGCTACGCTGCCTGTCTAAAATAGGTCTCATGCACATACCGCACCCTCACTTTGATACAAGATAATTACCAGCGAGTTGTAGCTGTTTAGCACGCGAACTCCCCAGACTGGTCGCTTTCTTTAAATGGCTCAAGGCTTTCCTTCAAAGCACCCCAGCGAGGACATGCAGTTCTGATCTGTGGTCTCTCAAGCCGGTGCTTATCGACTGGAATCTTCAGTCTGGGAAAGTCAGCAATGGACTGGGACGGCACCTCTCAATCAGGAAAACCCCATAGAAACTCCAGCCAGGTCTTCCCCGGAGCTTTGTAAAATGTCCTCTGCCTTTCTTCCTCCCCGAAATGTACCAAGAGACCTCTGTTACAGCCCTTCAGGTGACGTGTTACCAATGAAAATGCACAATAATCTATCCTCCTCTTTTAACAATGGCTTGGCTTATATGGTTTAGAAACTGTATCTACTCATTTCCTGGCATGCAGATTTCGCATCCAGCTAACACAGTGAACAGAGAAAAAAAATGAATCCAAGTGCACATTTAAAATGACTTTCAGAGCCTGTTTTTTTTCCACCTCATTTTGCACTGGAGAACACATTATGATGTTAATAAATTAAGATAATGTTAGTACTGTTAATTATATTAGTTCATTAATCCTCTGTGTCTCCTGCAACAGAGGCATTTCAGGAGAAAAAAAAATGGTGCAATTGCTTGTACCGCATTATAGCAATACATTAATCCCATGCAATGGTGCTGTGCTCCCAAAACACGCTAAATAATCCTACATATCCCCTCCTTTTTCTGAGAATTTTGGCAATGGTCCAAGCCACAATTGGAAGAAATCCAACTTGCTCCCTTTCTTCTTTTTTAAAATGTAACAATCCAATACAATTAATATTCAGGTATGAAAATTGAAAAATCACTGTTCAATCATCATAATATTAAAATTCATTTTTTAGTCCATCAGTTCTTATAAAATGTTCTATATTTTTCTTCCCAATGGAAGTGTCCATAGTCCAGTGTCTTACTTTTGTACTTGAGTTCAATCACAAAATAATAAAATAAAACAAAGAATTAACATAACAGATTAAAATAATAAATACGTGGAACTCCATACTCCAGGACACTTGTCTGCCTCTATGTCCCGACCAGTGATGTCACATCATTTGGTTCATTCGGGTACTCTTCCATTTTGGCACTCTTGGATCCTTTCCCCATAGAAGTCATCACTTTTTGGCATTCCGGTTACTTTGTCTTCACCTCCACCCGGAGGCAGGCATCATTCGATCTTCATCTAGGGGACTCCAGGACTCCATTGTCTCCCGTGGCCTCCGGTACAAATATGTTAATATTCTAAACCAAATAGAAAAGAAACAAATTAAGTACATAGCACAATACTAACTTCACCCTTTTGCCAAAAATAAAACATGCTTTATATCTCGCCCTTTTTCCTCTTGCTTTCTGAAATTAAACATAGGTTAAAGAGAAAACAAACATACATAAAACAGCATTCAATATTTAATACATTTTCACACCAATTCCATAAATTTTAGCTTCCATTTTTTTAATATATATTTACATATATTATCATAATCAACCATCTTTATTTAACTTCCCTGCCACTTCTATTGACTAGACCCATTCACTTTACCTTTTTATGTTCAAGGGACTTTATCTGCTTCTACACGCTCAAGTTGTTTAATCTCATGTTTAGGGTGACATGGTTTTATTTGATTTACGTGAACAAACTGCTCTGTTGCTGTTTCACCTTCAGTCTTTAAAATTTTATAGACCACATGAGAGACCTTATCTATAATTCGATATGGCCGCTGCCAGGCTGCTAGAAATTTGGAATTTTTCTGTTTCCCTTTTCCAAAATTAAATGTATACACCTGATCGCCCACACAATATTCCTTTACTGACATCTTTTTATCATAATATGACTTTGCACTGTCAGCAGCTCTTTCTAAATTTTTCTGTACAAAAGCAAATGCATGTTGTAAATGCTTCCTCAGTTCATCAATGTATTCATGAACTGTGGATGCGCTCACAAGTGTTTGCTCATGTGTCCTGTATAGCAGGTGTTGTGGTAACACAATTTTCCTACCTGTCAAAACTTCATGAGGGCTAATACCTGTTGCTTTGGCAGGAGTTGATCTGATTGCCATCAGAACCAAAGGTAAGCGTAAATCCCAGCTGGAACCTGCTTCTGCCACAAATTTCTTTAAAATGTCCACAACAGACCTATTGCTGCGTTCAATTCCACCTGAAGTCGCCGCCCGATATGCGATATGTAGCTTTCTCTTCACACCCAGTATTTGCCATACCTTAGAGCACTTGTAAAATTACTTCCTCTGTCTGATTCTATTCTTTGTGGCAACCCAAACCTTGAAAACACATGGTTCACCAGCAATGTGGCTGCTGTTTGCGCACTACATTCTGGTGCAGGAATACACTCAATCCACTCCGACATCAAACATACCACACTTAAAATATACGGGTTTCCCCTGCTCAACCTCTTTACAGGCCCTACATAGTCTATTTGCAAATCTGACCATGGAAGAGTTAGGCCTCTTTTCATTAATGGAGCTCTATGCATTGGTGAAGCAGGTTTAAATTGGGCACATACTAGACATCCTCTATTATATAATTCTACATCTTGGGACATATGTGACCAATAAGCATAATCTTTTAGTATTTCCATTGTTTTCTGTGAGCCTCTGTGGCCTGCAGTTATAGCATCATGCACATGGTGTAGCAGTAACCCTCTGAATGAAAGGGGTACCACCCACTGTATTTGTCCTGTTATGGACTCTCTAATCATGAGTCCATCTTGTAGTCTTATTCGTTTTTTATTCTTTAATAGCACCCTCAACTCTTCTTTTCCCATACAATCATTTTCTGTTAAAGGGTTTTGTTCAGGATCTATCAAATGATTATAATAGATTCCCAAAATTCGATCATTCTTTTGTGCCTCAATCAGATCTTGGTCTGGTGTATCATAACTCCACTGTACCACTGGTTGATCTGTCTCCTTTGGTGCTTTAGAACGTGTTACTGCATAAATTTGTATTTCACCCAGTAAATGTTCAATAGGTAGCAATTCTCCCATCACAGCCCCAATTTTAGCCAGGTGATCTGCCTTATCATTTCCCTCCTTATCCTCTCCTGGAGTTTTCATATGCCCCGAATTTTACTCCAGTATATTGTTAAATCATTTTCTGACACCAATTTGTCTATGGCTTGTATCATTTTTCCATGTTTAAGTGGCTTTTTATTGTATATAATCATGCCTCTCGCTTTCCAGCCAGGTAAATATTCCACAAAGCTATTTCGTGCGTAATCAGAATCAGTCACCAGGACAATTTCACTGAATTTATTATCAACTGCAGTAGCAATTGCTTTATAAATGGCTGCCAATTCCGCAACCTGACTGCTCCTAGCACCAATTCTCATCCCTATACTCGGGACACCTTCACACTTAAACCAGACATTCCCTATTCCTGACACTAATTGTTTATCACGGTCATTTTCAATGTGAAAGGCATAACCATCAACATGTACAGTTGGCAAGTCTTTGCATGATTTTTCATCAAAAGCTTTATGTGGTGATTGTTCAAATCCCTGCCAATTAGGTTCAACTTCTATTTCATTTGATACTGGTTCAGCTGCACAGTCATGTAAATCTGCTAAACCTTGAGCAATTGGGCTTTTTTTATTTTGGCCATATCTCACTTCTACAGGAAAACCCTGTAATGCTAGCGTCCATGAAGAGATTCTGGACTGCGTTAAATTACCTGACCTAATTCTTTTACTCTCTAAAAATTGCAAAGGTTGATGATTTGTTTCAATAATCACCTTTTCTCCCTGAACAATGGGGCGGAAATGTTGTAGCGCCCACACAGTGGTTAATAGGGCCTTTTCACATTCATTGAATTTAATTTCAACTTGAGAAAATGCCTTACTTTCATATGCAATGGTTTTGTGATTCAAATCATGTTTTTTTGATAACACTGCTGACCTGCAATGTTCAGAGAAACCTATTTCTATAAAGAAATCCCTGTCCTTTATGGGATATGCTAAACATGGTGCCTTTACAAGACATTCCTTTAATTTAGCCACTGCCTAAGACTGCTCTTTTTTCCCATTTCCAGGGTGTATTCAGTTTAAGCAGTTTAGTCAATGGTTGAGTGATTTTCAGCATAATTGTCAATGAACCTTCTGTTATAGCCTGTCATTCCTAATAAGCTTTTTACCCCTTTCACATTTTTAGGGTCTTTTAGTTTCTGTATGGCCTCTATTTTCTTCTTTTGTGGATTTAGTCCATGTTCAGTCACTTCATGGCCTAGAAAATTCACCTTTTTCTTGCACCATTGTGCTTTTTGTAAAGATACTTTGGCGCCTGCTTTCTGCAATTGGCCAAGAACATGTCTTATTTCATCAAACTGGTTTTTCAATCTATCATGTTTTATCAGGACATCATCCACATAAGTTATGGTTCTTCTTTCTGCTGCATTAGGCATAGCCTTTCTCAAAAATATGCCAAATTCACTCCCACTATTGACATACCCGAATGGAGTTCTAACCCATGCATATTGAGTCTTATCAAATGAAAAGGAAAATACATTCTGTATCTCCTCTGCCAATGGCACACACCAATATCCAGAGGTGAGATCTAATGTGGTGAACACTTTTGAACCATGTACCTGAGCTAATCCCTGATCAATGAATGGCAGCGGCCATCTGGATACTGGCACTCTTTTATTTAACTCTCTCAAATCTGCACACAGTCGCCATTGACCGTTTGGTTTTAACACACCTAAAATAGGTGTATTGGAAGTGCTATGAATGGGCCTGATGATTCCCCGCGATTCCAAATTTTTAATAATCACTGCCAATGATTCTAAACATGCCAGCGGTAGTCTATACTGGCGTACAAATACTGGGCTTCTGCTCCACCCTTCCAGAAGTGTGGCCACATGTAAATTAGTTGGCTCACAATCATAAGCATCTTTTGCAAATACATCTTTAAACTCCATAAATATCTTCCTCAATTCATTCCTATCCTCCTCGTTGTCACATGCATCCGCAAACAAAATGTGCTCCTCTACCATTTTAGGGAATTCTGGAAAATGTTCAGGCATGGGAATCTTGGCGCTTTCCTCTAATTGTGTGGCTGTGTCTTTGTAAAGCTGCCACATTTAAATGTTTTGGCATATCAGCTTCCACTTCAATGGGCTGATTTTTCTATTTCATTTTCATTTAAATCATAAGGGTACACAGAATGAATTCTAAATATCCCTTTGGGCTGAGAGTCCAGGTATTCTGGCAATTCACCCTTGGCATCTACATACTTTTCAGGTATATTTCCAATCACCATGTTATTTAGATCTGCTGTGTAATGTGATTTTTGTATGGCCATTCCTACTGGGGAGTTTTCCTCTAAATGAATATTCTGATAACCTTTATTATTCACCATAGTTTTTACAGACCCTACACCCACATCTACCAATGGAATGCATTCATAATCCAGGCCTTGCTGTTTTATGGATTCATTCAGACATACAAATGCATCAGAATCTTTCATCTGCTGTCCATTTTTGCACTTCAGTGTTATTGCAAACTGCTTTGTGAATACAGGGACAACAGTATCTTTCCTCACTTGTAATTCAATTGCATAAGGGACCACCTGTGCGCAATGATAAGCCCTTCTTTTGTCTTCAAATTCAGGTGCCGGCCCACCTATGCGTGACCATATCTTTTGATTAAGGAAATCTAGCACCATACACATTCTGTGCATGATGTCATTGCCCATGTAAAAGTCATTTTGTGTTCCACACACTATCCAAACATTATGGTAAATTGTTTTTTGTCGAATGTTAATTTTCATCATGCATCTACCTGCAATTCTGTTTTCAAAGTCTGGACCATCCAAACCAGAGACATATTGGTTTTTAATCCTAAATTTCGGGATCTCCTCCTTTCCATTAGTTTTTGCAACAATTTCTCGTTAATGAAGCTCCTTTCTTGTTCAAGCGCTAAAGTGGCTTTTATTGTTTTAGAATAGTCATTTATCCCAACATGAACCCATGGTTATTCATCTTCCATGTGTATTTCAGCAAGAGTGGTAATATGTTTTGCTGAACCTGCTCTAGGAGCAGTATTCTGTTTGCATGTCTTCTCTTTTAAATAAAAACGTAAGGTGTGCTCATCTATGCCGTTTGCCATTCTTTCCTTGGGTCTAAGTATATTTGTACAGGTCATTTTTTATTTTCACTCTGCATCTTGTCTTGACACATTAATATAACAGTGATGCTAGGTAGGCAACTATTCTGGAGATACACCTCCACTGCATCATTTGTTTTTGCAACGGTGTGACATTCATTTATATTGCTGTTTTGTGATTTTAGTTTCTTATGTCTCAATGGTTTTTTGGTTAAGGACCACAGTACTCCATTCACCCCATCTATGAGCAGAGATAATCTTTTCAGGCAATCTGTTCCCATTAGAAATGGAATATCACAAATGGATGTGACCAATACCTCCTGTTTCCTTCTGTGTTTACCTATCTTTATGTCAACCTCGTGGCACCTATAATAGGCACCTCCTCCCCGTTAAAATTATGCACTGGTCCTTGATTCTCCTTTACTGTGATCTGATTCTGCTGGGATCTCCCTTCATTGATACTCTTTACTAATTCTTTAGACATAATTGTGGCCTGTGCGCCAGTGTCAATCATTGCAAATGTCTGGCATTTTTCTTCCACAATGATGGGAGCATAATACCTGTCTTCAGCTTCCTCTGATACACATAGGAAATGCGAATTCTTACTGATTTCAGGGCTCACCTTTCTCAGGCCTTTTTCACTTTTGGCTAAGCACATCAGTAAATGGAAAGACATTTTTCCCTCCTTTTTGCTCATTCCTGTGTGAGAGACTTTATTCATCTCCCCATGTTCAGAGGTTTTTTGGAGTGTGGCCACCGTTCGCCCATCCATCCAGGTATCATCAGAGGTCACACTACAACCCTCCAAATGAACATGTGTAACAACATCACTTGGCAATTTGTCATTGTCTTATTCTGTGCATTTGTGATTATTCAGTATTATACCAGCCCTTTTAACCTCTTCAAAAATATGTGGTTCAAATAATCCTTCAGGTGATTGACCTGTACTCTCCTTTTGAGTATTTCTTTTTTCCTGCCTGTGTTTGGTCATTGTTTGGATTGTCCAGGGAAGGAGCCACTTACTGCTGTTTCACTGGTATTCCCCATGCATGAGTCATTTTTCTTAAACCTGTCTTTGTTCTTTTGGATTTTCAGGTTTTCCTATTTCATTTGTACATATCGCCAATGTTTGATTTAGTTCTAGGTTAAACCGTACCTCTCTTTTAGAAGTATTTGCATTTTCTGTTACATGTTCATGTATTGGTATTTTCACTCTTAAATGATTAGGCATCTCAGTCATTATGCAACATTACATCAGAGCAAACTTTCTTTTCAGCGCTGCAGGTATCATAAGTACTTAGTCACTTTTCAGAAGCCCCCCGATCATTGCTATGGCCATCTGCCCCCTCCTTTGATGACTGTTTTTGTGTTGTGCAGAGCTTTCCTATTTGCTCAGCCAACATTTTCACTTGGGCTTCGAGGCACTGGAATCTTTCCATCTCTCTAGAATCCTCTCTCTGTGGCCTAGATCGATATTGGTTGTTTTCTCCCTGATTGGATCTATTCTGATACCTCTCAGGAGAACGATTTATATTGGGATGGTTCCTGAACTCTTGATTCATTTGCAGAGGGGAGCGGGGTGCACCCATCCTTTGGTTGTAGTCCCCTGGTGGGGAATCATTGTACTGACGTGAAGTGTAATTCATGTTCTGTCTCATGTCTTGTCTCTCAGGTTGTGGGTACTGGCCCCTATGTTGATTCCCATTATCAGCAAAGCGATCCACATTTCGGGGTCTATCCTGATTACATATATCATGGTATTGGGATCAAATCTTCTGTGTCCCCAATGTCTGATAAGGACCATCATTTCTTTGATCCTGATTTTGTCTCTGGTTATTGTTCATACATGACAAATCAGGTCGATAGGCCCCGGGCAGGCTATCTCCTAAGTACCTGGGGCTGATGTAACTCTCCCTATTACTAGGATCATGTGATTGGAACATTGGTGCAGTGTGTGATGACCTTTGTTGATTACCCCTCTGTTCAGGTGCCAAATTATTTTTACTTGGACTTTGAGCAGACTCAAGGGACATTTTGGCTGACCTGATTTCCATCACTGTTGCTGAGGGTTCTTTAGATTTAGGTCTAGTATCTCTTATTTTATCACTTTCTCTATCCTGACAATATAGTACCTCATATAGTTTTGTGCTTTGTTGTACAATCCATTCCAGGGACTTGTCACAGTCAAATTCACGGACCAATTGGGATATGATATCTTTCTTCAGCCCATAGAAGTAGGCAGTTTTTAAACTCATTGGAATTGGGGTCAAAAGATACATCAAAGCGAGAAAATTCTCTTTTTAAGTCTTGTAAAAACTGGCGAGGGGATGTATTAGGCCCTGCGGTAATTGTGTAAGCGACTTTCTTTGCCTCCTGCAATGACTGGAAAGGAGAAAAATGACGCCTGATCTCTTTTTCGAACTCCGCCCATGTCATATTCTGCTGTTCATTCAATCCTCTTATAATACTGGCCGTCGGGGCATCTAAAGTTAAATGGAAATATTTGCCTGTACTGTTCCTTTGGTATCTGGAGTGCTTTAAAAATGTCATGAACCGCTTCTAAGTGATGCTCAATGCAGCATTCCCCTCTTTTTTTTTTAATGGTTTGATCAGGGCTTTAATGGATTTCATTATCTTTATGGGGCTACTTGTTGCAATGCATGGAATTGCACTACTTGGTGACTCAACCCTGGTTCCAGGTGAATGGGATTGGTGGCGGCCCCCAATGGGAATATCAAATCCCCCAAGGGCGCTGCAACCAAGTTCAGTCACTGGCCCAGTCACTGGGGCACTAGCCCTTTGGGTAGAAATAGAATTCACCTCAACTCCATTGAATGTGGTACCCTGCCGCCTTTCCTGGGACATTGGAATGCACATTTGCTGTCCTTACACTTTTTAAGGAGCCTGTTTGTTTCATTTTGCAAATAGTTGTTTTCATCACTCATTTTATTAATTACCTCCTGCATGTCGCACATTTGCATTTGGCACTCATTAAATTCTTTATTCCTCTTGTCTCTTTCTTGAAGCATTTTAACCATTTCTTGTTCCGCATTTTGGAGGTCACTTTCTTCATCATGATGTTCTTTTTGTAAAATCTGCATCTCTGACACAACCTCATCTTTATCTTGTCTAATGTGGTCCACCAATGCTTTTAAGTGTACCAATTCTTGTTCACTGTCCTCAAATCGTTTCTTGCTTTTGGACAATTGAACATCAAAATCTCTGCATTTTAACTGCATGTCCTTTTGGCATACATCCAATTCTGCTCTTAACATTTCCTGATTTTTACTTGCCCCATCTAAGTCAGTCTTTAACCTGTTAATTAGCTGGGTGTCATTTTCTTGCATTCGCAGGGACCTATTCAAAATAAACTAGATTTTGGCGCATAGCCGTATCAAACAGTCTTTCTCTGCATTTTTATCGGCTGCATTTAATAACCTTAGAAGGCAGACCTGAATTATGCTGCCTTCTGCAAAAATATTGTCTAGTTTTTCTTTCTGCACCTCACCCTGAATGCGGTCATGCCATTCTGAGGTACTGTTTGATGACCACGTCCCATGTGCGAATAACTTTGCCTCGAAATCTTGCACTAGGTCTGAGAATGTGGTTTCCCTTTGAGACATTCTGAAATTCGTTTTTAGTGACACACTGCTAGGGTTCCCTTTAATGTACAGATGGCGGTGTGAGACACACTTGCCACGCCCAGTAGGTGCTCTATGATCACTTTCCCGGCCTGCAAAGCACCACAAATATGTAGGGTATTTTGTGTAGATTTGGGGCCTAGCGGTATTTTCTTACCGCCAAAAATAAAGTAATTCAGCAATAATCACTCCTTGCATTCAGATTGGGTTTGGTATTATAGTAATATAGTGGATATGCATTATTTCAGTACACAGATACATTTAGTTGGTATGCATTTCGTTGTGGTATAGTGATGAGCATAATTTCTTTGTTTTATTTGTGGCCTCAACAAAACCCCTTTCTTTTGTTTAGACTGTTCTTGTGATCTCTAGAGGCCTCAGGCTTCTACATTATTCAAAAACACCACATTTTCATATGGAATGCCACTTATGGCTGTTATCACTGATTTATCTACACCAGTGAGCTATGCTTCCATAAAGTATTCACAATAACATGTGGTATAATCACTAATTTATTTACATTAGTGAAACTATTTCCAGAGGCCTCTTTCTGCTGACTCATATACGTCCAGCAAACTATTTCATTATGTTCCACTCAGAAATCTCACACACACTCACACACATACATACATACATACATACATATATACACTGTGTGGAACCACGCACACAGCTATTTATGATTGCTCATTACTTTATCTGCATAGAAACTTGGCGTTTTAAGCATCATTCCCTCTATGGCATAATATTTTTTTTTAGACACCAAATGAAACAAACAAAAATACTCTTAGGCAGACTGTGTTATCACAATTTCATTTTACAATGATACATTACCATTTGTGAGACAATCCTCTTCTGAAATAAAAACATGAGAAAGACAAAATGCAAGAGCACTACGAATTTCATTTCATATTTGCACAAGAGAGAGAAAAAATTACATTGTTTGTTTTGCCTTCAGCTGGCAACATTAAAATGTGTCATTTGAACACAGTGAAAAGCTATTGCTACGCTGCCTGTCTAAAATAGGTCTCATGCACATGCCGCACCCTCACTTTGATACAAGATAATTACCAGCGAGTTGTAGCTGTTTAGCACGTGAACTCCCCGGACTGGTCGCTTTCTTTAAATGGCTCAAGGCTTTCCTTCAAAGCACCCCAGCGAGGACCTGCAGTTCTGATCTGCGGTGTCTCAAGCCGGTGCTTATCGACTGGAATCTTCAGTCTGGGAAAGTGAGCAATGGACTGGGATGGCACCTCTCAATCAGGAAAACCCCATAGAAACTCCAGCCAGGTCTTCCCCGGAGCTGTGTAAAACATCCTCTGCCTTTCTTCCTCCCCGAAATATACCAAGAGACCTCTGTTACAGCCCTTCAGGTGACGTGTCACCAATGAAAATGCACAATAATCTATCCTCCTCTTTTAACAATGGCTTGGCTTATATGGTTTAGAAACTGTATGTACTCATTTCCTGGCATGCAGATTTCGCATCCAGCTAACACAGTGAACAGAGAAAAAAAATGAATCCAAGTGCACGTTTAAAATGACTTTCAAAGCCTGTTTTTTTTCCCACCTCATTTTGCACTGGAGAACACATTATGATGTTAATAAATTAAGATCATGTTAGAACTGTTAATTATATTAGTTCGTTAATCCTCTAATGTGTCTCCTGCAACATAGGCATTTCAGGAGGAAAAAAAAAATGGTACAATTCCTTGTACCGCATTATAGCAGTACATTAATCCCATGCAATGGTGCTGTGCTCCCAAAACACGCTAAATAATCCTACAGAACCGAATCTGTTCAAGTCCTCTTATTCTGCAAAAAAACGAGGGGTTGCCCTTTGGTCTCTCCAAATGGTCACTTCTCCCCCACGGCTCACAGATCCGATCCGGAAGGGCGTTCTATTATGGTCAAGGGGGTAGCGAGGGGTAGGTTGTTTACTTTGGTGGGTGTCTATGCCCGAAACGAGGCACAGAATGTTTTTTTGGGAAGGGATGGGATAATCAAAAGGATTCGGAGGGCTCCCTAATAGTAGGAGGGGACTTTAATATGGTTCTTTGTCCGCATAGGGATAGGAAATCCCCCAATCCTTGCCCTGATCTAAGGGCCCAAATGAAATTGACGGGCTCGTTCCGTCGAATTAATGAGGAATTAAGACTTGGTTGATGCGCATCTCGCTGAATGCGACCACAAACCGCTCTTCACGTTTTATTCCAAAGTGCATTTGGCATTCTCTAGGATTGATTATGTTCTGGTAGACTCTTCGATTCAGGACTGCATCTCTGATTTTGGGGTTGAAGCAATTCTGTGGACTGACCACGATTTGGAGAGTCAACTTGGGGGTCCCCCCTGTCAAGGGTTTTGACCGATGTTGAATCAATAGACTGGGTAGATGTGGGGATGAGCTGTCGCCGCCCATTAGTCTATCCCAGAACAAACTAAATCAATAGACTGGGTGGATGTGGGGATGAGCTATTGCCGCCCACATTCACGCCAGAATAGGAGAACTGCGCAGTTGGCACGAGACCACTCCAAAGATACTACCTTCTTGTGGGGGGTTCCACATCACCACTCTACTGTAAGGATGCCATCAAAACAATGTTAAGCAAGGGTCCTATACTATCAAGCAAAAGACCACTCTTTTGAAATGCAGTAATTCAAGACAACTCAAAAATGGATGCAGTACCGACAAATTCCCCAAGGAGGCGCTAGCGGTCTAAACTCTGACAGGGAAACTGTATTTAGGAGTTGCAAGAGGGGCACGGACTTCAAAGCTTGTTGGTTAATTGGAAACCTTAGCCACCTGGTGTTCCCAGAGGCCAAGAGGCTGGGAAACCTTAACACCTCAGAGATTCCCACACCAGGAGGCAGGATATCACATGACCCTGTTCATTGATTGAGGAGAGACTTCCAGGCAGCCTTCTGGAGCCCACACAAAAGGCTCTTTCTGTTGAATGGGGTATGTTAATTTTGAGTGTTTCCTGTCAACAGCCCTCTGCCAGCAAGGAGAGACATGTGATCACTGACCCACCCAGACTCCTGGAGGCGGACCCAAACACTTTGGGGAGTTGAATTGCAACAAATATATAGTTTATAGAAACAGTGATAATTTATTGTAACCAAATGACAGGAATGTACAACTTTGAGAGTCTTAGTTTGAAAAATTCCCTCACAATTTGAGTCCAAACTCCAATTTGTACCATGTTCTGGGGCAAAACCCCGCTAATTATGATTATTGTAGACAATGTCTTTAAGCTAGAGACATGGAAAGTTACTGGGATATATGTGGAAGGGAAATGTACCTTTGTATAATTTTTGATGAAAAACCAATGTTGCAAAACCCACTAAAATCGAAAATAAGTTGCCATTTTTGAATGCAAGCTTTTAGAAACGCCAGAGTCGGGACAGGGACTATCTTTAGTAATATATGATGTGTGTATGTGATGTCAAACAACTGTGTACCTGGGGAAATATGTATATGGATCAGGAATAGATTTATGTGCACGACCAGGGGAGTGTCATTTCTGCAGGTCATAAAAATGACATCACTCTGACACACCATCCCTTCCCAAATCAGGGACCAAAGAATCTATTGACCTATCAAATCAAGAGAGGGGCAGGCTTAGGGATGCTAGCCTCTCCACCCATTTTTTAAAACACATAAAAAGAGACTGCTGGGACAGGTAGAGACATTCAATTCCATTTTCTGCGGGACGCTCTGCCGGGAGACTCCAGACTTCACATCCATCAATCTCCAAAGACCAGAACTTTACTTCAGAACTTAAAGCAAGGGCCTAAACCCACAAACTGAGAACTCTTCTCAGCAGGCCTCAGCATCCTTAAAATCATTTGCAAACTATTCCACAGCCGGGCGAGCTGTTTGAATTCTTTGCCAAGAACAATTGCCAGAGACCAGACCAGAGATCCAGAGTGACCAAGACCGCTGTGAGCAGAACCGGTGCCTGATTGACCCGCCGAGCAGAGAACCGAAGTCCAGTCCAGTTGACCAGATCCGTGACAAGGCCCATTCATTTCAAAGTTAGGAGTGAGTATCCGCCAGAACTGTGCAGAACCCAATCTCTTAGTTAAAATAATCTAATTCAAGCTATTTTAACCTAATTAGAACAGCCTCCTAGAAATTGTGTCATCTGTCATTTTTAAAGCTGCACAACTGTCACCTGTCAATTCTGCAGCTGCAAGCTGTTACCTGTCATTTTGAGTTTTACTTTAAATCCGAAAATCTGCCTTTATTAAATCATCCGTATCTCCGGAACCGTTTGTGCTAGGAACGAGATTTAGAATCTAGGCTTTACAACAAACCTAGAACCGACTTCCTACTCCCTATACTTTTCCGTAATCGCAAGACACGCACTCGTGAAATTTACCACGATTTGGCCCGATTTCTTCATCTGTAGAAATAAGCAGCTTTTTGCTTCTCTTTGCTAAAATTCGTTTAACAATACTTTATGAATGATTAGCAGATTGCAAAGTGAGCCTGAACTAATATAAAGTAGCCATCACCTACCCTGAACCTCTAGAGCGAATTAAAAGCAATTTTAGCACCTTTTCACTTCCTTGCAAACCACATTAAAGTAATTCGCCTGTGTTTAAAACTCATCCCTGTTTTCCCTAAGCTTGCTGGGAGAACTGGAACTGTGTATTGCATTATATGTTTTCCCTAAACTTGCTGGGAGAACTGGAACTGTGTATTGCATTATAAAGTGTGATTTGTTGGGATTCGTGAAGACTGTGTGCTCTCCTTCCATTTCTTGTATTGCATAGGGGGGGAGTGAATTGTCAAAAGAAAAAGTGATCATATTACCTTTTGCTAAAATCCTAAGTTATTTCTGTATTGCATTTTATTCCACCTTGCGTTTCCTTGAACTATATAAAGCATTCTTTCCCACCTTATTCTTCTGTTCCTATTCATAAGTTACCTCTTGCTGACTACTGCTCATATTCACAAGTGTAATATCCATTATCAATTTATTTATAAAGTGTGATAGATGTATATTGTTGAATTGTACAAATAAACCTTTTAAATTTGCAAAACAAACCTACTTCTTGGCTCAGGGGGATTCTAAGAGGGGGGGTGTGATACAAGGGTTGTCATCCAGAATACTGAACTGGACATAAAATACATCAATAAGGGTTTTCCTCAGCATCCCAGACTAGGCATTGACTTAGCTGTAGTGTTGATTGAATATCGCTTACACCCCTCCTGCCCCTCCCAGGTCTCGATGGACTTGCAATGACTCCTTGCTGCAAGATAAGGAGTTGAGACAGTCCCTTCTAGTTTCTATTAAGGAAAACGATACCGGGGAGGTGGATGTTATGGGAATTTGGGACGCGTTTAAGGCCACGATTAGAGGCTTGTTGATGGAAATTGGTTCGAGGAGAAGAGTAGGGAAGAGTTAAAGCTTAGAGAGCAAATTGCCACCATTCAGCCAGGGGGGGAAGCTGAAAACACAGATGTGCCCGGGCAAGTGGGAGGAACTCCAGAAGCTCAGGGCGAAACTGTCAGCCCTGCTTGTGGGTCAGACAGAGAGAAAGCTAGCGGTATATGGAGAAGGGGGAAAAGGAGGACAAGATTCTATCTTGGAGGCTGAGGGAGCTTCGAAACAGTAGAAGAGTGAACTTCATCGCCGGCTGGGCAGGGGAAAATGTTTTACAGGATAACCTGATAGCGGAGCAGTTTAGGAAATATTACGCATGCCTTTATGCATTGGAGTATTCAGGAGATGGGGCCAATGCAGATAGTTTCTTAGAATCCCTTCCCATTCCTCGTCTCTCCCTTGAGAGCTCTGACTCTTTAGAGCTCCCATTTTTGTCCCAGGAAATAATTGACACCATTTCTTCTCCGAGGAGCGGTACCGCTCCAGGGGAAGACGGTTTCTCGTTTCGCTTCTATAAGACTTTCCACTCCAGGTTGGCTCCTTTCCTAGCTAAGGTGTTCAACTCCGCCCTGGTGTCACGATTCCTGCCCCTCATGTCCCCAGCCCTCCAAGATGTCAGGCTGGAGCCAGGCCACGATCACCTACATGGCCCTCACAAGGGCCTCTCCATCCCTCCAAAGACCCACTTGGAGTCAGACTTGGCGCTTGTGGCACCAGACTCACTCACTCCCATAGGATAACATTGGGGATTGGACTTGTAGTGCATTGATGGGGACAAGATGGATGCCCCCACATATTTCGGTTCCCAGAACTGCATGTGCAGTCTAGTCTTTTGGGTTTGGTTCAGCCCAGAGACACCTGGGATACCCAGAGACTATTTAAGCCATGCCTAGGCTGAGAAACATGCTTTGTGTTTTCTGCACCTGCAGCGTGACACTCACCGTGTTCGGATCGGTCTCCAGTAGGACTGCATCTTTCATCTGCGCTCCGCTCCTGCAAGAACAAGAACACCGTTAGGAACAGCCTTACCTTGCGGCGCTTCTGCCCATCATTCATCACTCCTTCTGTTCTGCTGGCATCTTCGGCGGTGTCATTCCCATCCTGGCACGCCGCTTCCTAAGGAAAAGGGAAAAGAACAGAAAAGGGCATTGGTAAGCATTCTGCAAATCTTCGCTTATTTTTAAATACTGTACAGCTTCAAACGCTTAGCTGAATCCCAGCCGCTCTGGGGGAACTCTGTCTCCGGAACTTCTCATCCATCTGCAAGAGGGAAAAGACACTCCAGGTTAGCGTGGAAACATCTAGAGGCGCCACATATCGCGCTTACTCACCGCATTTGTTCTTCATAACCGGCATCCACGCTGAAAATGTCACAGCACCTAAAAGACACAGGAAAAGAACTCAGTTCAATACAAATATGAAAGGGGTGCATCACGCATCGTGCTCTCGCCTTCAGCGCTACTCATCTCAGCAGCACGCCGTCATCCCTGGACGCCGGCCATCATCTAAGGAAGGAAAGGAACGAAGTTGGAGAACTATTCAAAAGACTCATTATACTTACCTGTCAGATTCTTGCCAATGAAGTAACTAGGCAGCAGCGAGCCCGCATCAATCAACGCGCCCCTGCGCTGAAAGCAGGACGGAGAGCACACTATCCAAGAAAGCAAGGTGAGCTGTGGATCAAAGGGAAGGGTTGGACCCCGGGGAAGAAGGGGTTCAAGCACACAGAGACAATAGGGAGTTAAACTCTACCAATCCTGTGTTTCAGGCCCAGTCTCCAGTCGAATAGCCTCCAGCGAAGGGTTCGAGGTCGTAGGAGGTCAGAACAGGCTGAGTGACATCCCCATGGATACCAGGTGAGCGTTACACCTGGACACAGGCTCCCTTCCTCGTACCATGATGTCGGCACTTATTGTGGTCCATCCGAAGGATGGGAAAGACCCTTCACTTTGTCAGTCCCACAGGCCCATTTCCCTTCTCAATATAGATGTTAAAATCCTAGCTAAACTCCTGGCGAATAGACTGTTGAAACACCTTCCCACTCTGGTTCACGGAGACCAAGTCGGTTTTATTCCTTGTCGCCAAGGATCAGACAATGTGAGGAAAACCCTTGGCCTCATGCATGAGGTGTCGGAGCGGGATATGGAGGCCTATCTCCTCTCTTTGGATTCTGAAAAGGCCTTTGACCGGGTCGAGTGGCCTTATATGGGAAAGATGGGCCTGGGGGACACATTTTGTGGGTCTTGGCCTTGTACAACGGCCGACTGCAAGGGTGCTAGTTAACAGCTGTACTTCGGCAGGTATTCCGCTTTCTAGAGGTACCTGGCAAGGGTGCCCTCTTTCCCCCCCCCCCTTTTGTATGCTTTGGCGATAGAGCCCTTTGCCATTGCGGTCAGGGCCGACAGTGGAGTCTCCGGGGTGCAATGTGGGGAATGTGAGTTCAAACTATCCTTGTTTGTGGATGATATTTTGGCGTATCTGACCAATCTCCAAGAATCCCTCCCCCGTTTGTTGGGCTTAATTCGCCACTTTGGTTCCTTCTCAGGGCTAGAGGTCAGTGTTTCCAAATCGTGCATAATGCCGATGGGTGAGCTGGACCACGAAATCAGAGGTAGATCGGAGGTGCTGGATATGAGAGTAGAGCATGAATCCTCCAGATATCCTGGCACCAACATTCCCAGAGACCTGGGTAGAGTGTTTGAGTTAAATTTACTCCCTCTTCAGGCGAAGATCCAAAGTGATCTCACAAGATGGGCTCCCCTTACTCTCTCATGGTTTGGGCGAATGGTCACGATTAAAATGAACATACTCCCTCGGCTTCTTGATCTTTTTTTTTCCCTTCCCTGCATAATTCCTGACTCCTTTTTCGAATTATTGCAATCTCGTCTTCTTCGTTTCATTTGGAATGGCAAGAGGACTAGAGTGAAATATTCCACCTTGACTCTTCCTAAGTCTTTCGGTGGCTTTGGCCTCCCGGATTTTAGATTGTAAAGCAGCGCAGATGCGTGTGATGTTAGAACACCTCAGGGACGACCTAAGGACGTTTTGGACTGACGTGGAAGATGTTCAGGTTCATCTGAAAAAAGTTAGGGACTTACTATGGGCTCCCCCAAGATCCCTTCCATTGTCAGTTGGGTCACATCCAATCCTAGCTGTCCTATGGGCGTCCTGGAAGCCTAACAAGTATAATAAGCTCCTCTCTTCCTGGCCTCCCTCCACTCCCCTTTCTTCCCTATGGGTCCCCCGTTCAATCCTGGTACTAGAGGTATCCAGGAGATGCAGTCGTGGTATGATCAGGGGTTGGAGAGGGCGGCCCAACTCTTTCGCCAGGGCGTCTTTATTGAGTATGATCAGTTGTTGGAGGTGCTGAGGGATAAGCCCTTCTCCATTTTCGACTATTTGCGGCTCAAGCGGATCCTCACTCAAGCCAGTTGGGCTGGTGATCTGTCACGTCCATTGATTCCCTTTTGAAAGGATCTTTGTGGAAGCCAAGTTTAGGAAGGGCTCCCTTTCCAAGATTTATAACGTGCTGGTCTCCGCTAATCTTGATGGCAGACAGGCCTTCAAGCAGACCTGGTAGGAGAGACTAGGCCTTACCCTTGATGACCATGCATGGGAGTTAGTCTTCAAGTCAATCTTTTCAGGGAGGTTGTATACAGCTGCCATGGAACATAACTTTAAGATTCTTCACTCTTGGCACCGTCACCCTATCCAGGATGTTTCCTAAGGTGTCGGTGATGTGCCCTAGGTTGTGTTCATACCGTGGCACCTGGTTCCATATGTGGTGGGAATGTCCGGTTATCTGAGTCTTCTGGTCGGAACTGCTCAGTTGGATCAAGGCTATATTTGGTACAAGCCCCTCCCTCCACCCCTTTGAAGTTCTCTTGGGCACGTCCATGCCTGATGAGTCTTTTTCTTTCTCAAAGGTGACGGGGGGCTATGTTGAGAGCGGGGAGACTGGCCCTGGCCCAAAAATGGAAGAGTTCCTCAGCCCCCACCAAGGCAGAGTGGCTTAATAAACTACTTGCTATTTTAATTTATGAGAAACTGTCAGCCATCGCTAATGATACTATGCCTTCTTTCCTGCAGGATTGGACTGCGGTTATTTTAGTGTAGACTGTGAAGCCTTGAAGCTGTGAACTACTTTGGTTTTTAATGTTTTCAGAAGTCTTGTGGGTGTTGCTGGTAGCATTTCCTGTCGCCGCATCTCGCTAGGTCATATGGGACCTCACTAAGATTGTTGCCACTCTGAAAGGTCATAATTTGTGTCTAGTTCTAACTTTGTGATGTACGTATTGCGCTGTGAAGCCCGGTAAGCCTGTGGTTGGGTAGGGTAGGGTGGGGTGGAGCGAGAGGGGGTTGAGTTGAAAATTGGTATGCACTGTTTTACTAATGTGTTTTTGTTGGTTACTGCCAGGGGTTGACTGGCGGATCTGTTTGTTGAAAAGCTCAATAAAAACAAAGTGGAAAAAAAGTCTGCGAGACTTGTCCTTGGCCGCAAGCCCAGGCATTGTATCTCTCCAGCTCTGAAATCTCTCCACTTGCTCCCGGTGGATGCAAGGATAAAATTCAAAACCCTCTGCATTGTCCACAAGGCTTTCTGGGGCCTGGGCCCAAAATACCTTCAGCTATCCATCTGCAAATACCTCCCCTCTCGAGCTCTTCGCTCCTAGGGTCAGTCGTTTTTCAAAAAAACAAGCTGGGGGTACATCTCTGTCTTCGGGTGGGGCCTCCCCGCCATTCTAAAACTTGAGGAGAACAGGTTCCGGAAGAACCTCAAGACCTTTCTCTTTGTTTCTGCCTTCGCTCCCCCTCTCCCTTGCTGATCTGCTCTCTTAACATTGTGCACCTGGCCACCCTCTGTCCCCTGGGCCCAGGTACCTGCTCACCCTCCCGCACTGCCTCCTGGCCACCCCTTGCACTGGAGACTGTATCTGTACCCACACCCCCCCCCCCCCCCCCCTTTTTTTTGTCTACACTTATCAGATTCACCCAGTCTGCTGCAGTAAACCCAGCACTTGCCACTTGCTGGCTGCACTACTTCCGTTTATTGCCTCTATTATCTATTTATATTTTATTTATTATTATTTATCTTGTCTGCTCTGCACTTTTCCCCCTTCCATGCACTTCCTCTTTCCCTCTACCTTGCACTTGCGCGTTAATGTCACTGGGCCTAGTAAGATTGATGTGTTTGTTCCAAACTGTTCCCCTCCCTTGCCTGGTCGCGCTCTGAAACACTTGTGTACGAGCGCGATACAAATAAAATTTCAATATCGATATATAACACATGGACCATAGCTTTGAGGATGGAAAGAGACTTAATCACTAAATCTTACACAAACATATACATTTATTTCAGATTATAATACTCCAATTGGTTATACTGTATTCACATAACTCCATTACATATTTCTATTGAGATGTAAATCTGACTCAATTCATTTCACTCCATCACACATTCACACTTAATCATACACAACATTATTTTACATTTCATCTTAGTTACATATTATGTATAACCATCTAACCAATCTTTCCAACTACTTCTTGCCACCTTTCTCTAATACAAATGTGACTATCTGTTCTACAACAGATTGAACTCGTCGACACGTGTTTCATTTGGTTTCTCCGGGCTTCAGGTGTCGCCCTCTATTTTCCCAACCTTTCTCAGGACAATAGTGGGGAAAAAATAGTGCCTTGCCCTTAGGTATATGGAGTGGGAGACATCATCTGCAATCGAAATCATGGGGGTAGTGCAAACAGATGGATCCAATCCTAGGTACTCCAGTGACTTATTACGTTTTCAGCAGACCTTGGACTCTACGAAAATTGTCACTAATAACCAATGCCATCCAATATTCTTCATCCGTTGTACCATGGTCACCCAATGGGTTGTCCCGGCCACGGAGTGGATGCTAAGGGGTGAACACCTCTGTCCTCAGGGTACAAGACACATAGTAAAATTCTGATTTAGTTGACGTGGTCCTAATTTTGCTCATGTCATCACTGCGTTCACATCGAATGCTTACTGACCTGGGCATATCTAGTGAAATGAATGGAGTCGGATTTACATCCCAAGAATACAATATCCCCAATTGAAGTATTATCTGAAATAAATTTATATTTTTGTGTAAGATTTAGCGAGTAAGCCTCCTCTTTCCATCAAAGCTATGGTCCATGTGTTATATATGTCTGGTCTGTGCATCCAACGGATCCAGCAGCAGTGAGCTTCATACAAGACGGAAGGAGAGGATGTTAACAAATTCACATGACCCGTACTGCTGGTAAGATTTGGTATGGCGCCCACTAGCTGCGCTGAATGCAGGTTTAGGAGATCTCAGATGAGACCAGTCCAGGAGCATTTCCTCCTAGTTCTCATCTGCCTGACCCTATTACGGGCTGGGCTGGGCTGGGCTGGGCTGGGCTGGGCTGGGCTGGGCTAGGCTGGGCTAGGCCTCTCGGGGACACTACTCACCTGGAGCCTAGACAGTGTGCGGTGATGAGTGCCTCTCACTGCAGGTTGACTTCACCGCAAAAACCCAGGAAATCCTTTCCTCTCTCACTTCCACACCACATCATACACCAACACCTCTGTAGCCTTCCTTGGCCCCTCCACCACTTTTCTCTTCTCTCACTCCCATCACACCTGATGAGGTTGCCAGACCAGTCCAGTCTATGAAGGCCTCATCCAAACAGGTGGACCCCTGCCCCTCTAAAACCGTTAAGGACAACATTGACTCTCTCGCTTCAGCTTTGGCTGATCTCTGCAATCTCTCTTTTGCCACTGGAGTTTTCCCAACTTCTCTTAAGCGGAGGATGCACAAAGGAGTGCTTAAGAAACCCTCTGCCGACCCCTCCATTCCGGCAAACTACCGCCCCATCTCGATCACCCCTTTCCTGGGCAAACTCCTGGAGAAGCTGCTCGCCCTCCACACTGAATCTGCTGGTTGCCTCCAAGACCATCAGTCTGGCTTTAGAGCATCCAGAGGCGCAGAAACTGCTTTGCTGAACACCCATCAAGACCTGCTCTCAAATCTTGACACTAACACTCCTTCTGTCCTTATTCTTCTTGACTTTTCCTCTGTCTTTGACACGGTAAACCACAACATCCTGATCGCATGTCTCTGATCCTGGGAATCGCAGGTCAAGCTCTTGCGTGGTTAACCTCCTTCCTTCCCGACTGCCCATCCCAGGTGGAACTTTGTTCCTTTCTCTCTATCACTCTTTCAACCTGTGGCGTTCATCAGGGTTCTAACCTATCCCCTTGGTTCTTCAATGTCTTCATGGCTGCCCTGGCACGTGTGATTGCCACTTTCATCTCTGAATACCAGTGTTGTGTATGAAGTCATGGTGTGAAGCAAACAACCTCTGCCTCAACGCCAGTAAGACGGAGATCATTCGCATTGGGACTCCTGCACCCGCTTTCCCACTCTCAGTCTGGCCCTCACACTGGCTGGCCTCCCTTGGCCCTGCGCCCGCACCCACCTGTGAGGCAAAAAACCTTGCATTTCGGACATTTCTAAAAGGTCCAACTACCAGCTGCACCTCCTCAGAGGTACTCTTCCTTTTCTCACTTTCCCCCCAGCGGCTCACTGTCTCCAGATCCCTGGATCTCTAAAGGGTGGACTACTGCAATATCCTCTTTCTCAACCTCCCTGCCTCTGGTTTGCGCCCTCTGCAACTCATCCAGAACAGAACCGCAAGACTTATCCTTGGCCTCAAGCCCAGGCACCGCATCTCTCCGGCGCTGAAATTCCTCCACTGGCTCCTCGTGGCTGCAAGGATCAAGTTCAAGTCCCTCTGCATTGTCCACAAGGCTTTCTGGGGCCTGGGACCTACCTATCTGCAACGCTGCCTACCTAAATACTGTCCTTCCCAACCCCTCCGCTCATCTACCTCCAACCTTATGCGAGTGAGCCGGTTCTCCAAGCAGAGATTTGGAGGGAGATCTTTATCCTAAGCAGGGGCCTCTCTCTGGAATAGCCTCCCTGCCGAACTCCGTCTTGAGCCTGATCCCCTTAAATTCTGGAAACGCCTTAAGACTCTTCTTTTCCTTTGCTCACCCTCTACCCTGCTAACCTCTCTCTCTCCGCTCTCCCTCCTTTCCACAAAGCTTGCTGCCCGGTGTACCTCAGAGTCTCACAGGTCCTTGGCACCCTTGCCAGTCCTCTCGCACTGTCTCCGGTTCCTGCACTTGCCTCATCGCTACTGAACTTTGTCAATGACCCATGAGAGTGGCATCTCCGCACTTAACCCAGTTTCTGACTGACTGGGTGCACTTAGCACCCCCACCGAACTTGTCCCCCCTCTCTCCTGTACCGTCTGTGCATAATCTATACTTTCCATGCCTTAAAGATCGTCTATCTTCCCTGTTCTCCCCTCCTAGCATGGTGGCACCTCAATGTACTTGGAAAAACTGCACAATTGTTGTCAGACATATTTGCTGTTATCTACACTGTTAATTGTATCATATGCACTTACTCTGCCTGTGCAGACTTGTATCGCTCAGAAATTCAAGTGCTCTGACTGACTGTTATTCCCCCCTCTTCCCTCCCTCCTTGAGCGCTTTGAAACACTTGCCTTGTGTATATGCGCTTTACAAATAAACATTACCATATCATTACCAATCACAAAATGCCCAATCCAATTACGAATCCAAAATAATGAATTTGGGGGAAAAACTAAAAATGGGGTTGGGAGTGGGAATAGTGTTTTTTGAACTGGAGGAAAAGTATTAGGAACAAAAAAGGGGAGAGGCTTTGGGGGAGGGGTAACACCCCCAAAAATGTTTATTATGGAATTCGTTGTAATTGGATTAGTTATTTTATGTTTGCACATAATCACATGTAACCATACTTAATAGAAACTCGTGGATGGAACGGGTCACAGGTTTGTTACATATTTCAACATCATATCAATATTTGAAAACATTGAATTTTAGAATCGTAAGCGACCAGCTGACATAACACAAGGCTTGACTTTAATCATAATTTGTTTCCTGACTTTCCCGGTTTCCATTGGACTCTCGTTAACAGCCACAACTCCCCCGCCTAGTGCATCAGAGGACTGTCCCAGCCTTGGGCGTTGTTCCGGCTGGCCGGAGCGCTGTTCATTATTTTTGTGTCAAGAAAAGTCAAAGTTCTTTGGGCACCCTTGCCGTCCAGCCTGCAGAGAAGCCCTTGTTTTTTGCAGGAGGTCGATAGCCCCTGCCCCCCCATTTTTGTACATTTTTATTCACTCTTGTTGAACTGGTCGCTATGCATTCCTGCCACGCCATGTAGGGGTTAACGTTCCTGCTTGGTCTCCCATTATTTTCTCACCATCTGCTGTCATTTAGGGCCACGTTCCATAAGAACATCCATACCTTGCTCTGAGAGGTGCACCCCTTGTGGCGCCTCAACATTTATCATGCTGTGGTGTATTTGCATGAAACCCATGTCCTTGCAATATTTGCCATTGTCTTCAACTTTATGGCTCTTGACACGAAAGACTGTCTGACGAGCCATATTTAACGCCTGTATCCGTTTGCCCGATCTGTGGGGGGCAGAGGGAGAGAGAAGTGCCTGTTAAAATCGCATATTCTTACATCTTCTTAAGCCAGACATATTTCTTAAAGCAGCTCGACAACCAACCTCCCATCTTTTTAATATCCACTATGTTGAGGCCAACCATGGTGGCAAATGTGGCCGCCCAAATTCGGAAGGAGCGTGTGCCAAATTCCCTGGCATCTAACCCGATCTTGGTTAGCTGCATTTTGAATACCCTTTTGTATTGGAAATAGCTCAGTGCTGTGCCATCCTGATGTATTAACGGGTCCCTGCTTTCTGTGCAGTCTCACTTCAGCATGTTCCATTAATATGCAAACTGGGCAGTATTTGTTGTCGGAGATACAGTTCAGTTCAATGTTCCTACCCTTGCCCAGATGATCTGTTTTTTATCTCCGTACTGTGATTGTTACTATGTCCCCTTTGATCCCCACATCTGCCCACTTTAGGTCTTTTGCCTCTTACTTCTTTGTTTGAGGGCACCATCTCGCTCATCCTGAGAGCCTCAAAGAAGTCTAGCGCAAATGCTGCTCTGAATCACTTTTTGTACCCATCTGTGCAGAGGGTTTACAGAGCATCCAGCAGCGCCATTAGTATACTTATCTCAATGGGGCACAAGAAGGTCTCAAAGAAGACTTTGAGACCTTCTATTTTGGCCCAGCCCTTCGTGGCCATGCATATGTAGTGGTCCCTGGTGGGATCTTCCCTGCCTGCTAGCTTGTGATAGTGAACTACGGCTGCCTTGTGGGATGTGAGCCAACCTTTAGTTTGCTTGTTCTTAAAAGACAAGCCGAAGAATGTGCTAACATGTTCTCCCACTTGTCCACAATGCATACCTTGTCCTGGCCCTGCTGGGTGCCAGAGCTCTAGCCACGAGCATGCTCAGATCTTCCCAACCATTTCCCACGTGTCTGGCTTGAATGTCGTCATCTGTTTGTTCGCTTGAGGCACCACCCTCCTGAACCTTGCCCATTTCAAATGAGAGCGTGCGTCCGCTGCATGTTTTTAGTTTTGGCTATAGGTGGTGCTGAAAGCACTACTTTTAAAGCTTTAACTATTGTCATTAAAATAAGAGCTTTAACATAAGAGCTTGGAATAGGGGCTTTGAATGTAGGTTTGCAATGCTTTCAATGCAGATGACATATGAGGATGGATGTATGTAGTTTGGCCATGTGTCCCACGCATTTAACATTGCTAAGTGAAATCTATAGGATTTTCCCTCCAACCACACTTTTGGCACTCTTTGGCTAAATTTGTATTGTGTGGTGAATTTGTCAACCATTTATACTTCCAAAATGGCGGCCACCATCTGTTAAAGTTATTTGACTTGATTGAGGTATATTTATTGCAGCTTCCAAGTTATGTTACACATTTCACAGTATTTTATATTAAAAATAAACAAGTTAGTGTAATAGTTAAGTTTTGGTTTAAAATGGTTCAGAAAATGTACATCTAGTGACTTAAAAAAAAGTTTTATTGGTTTTTACATGATAAAATACAGTCAACACTTTGAAGGCAACGACCTCACCACGTGTCCCAATAATAATAACTTATAATACACCCTGTTAGGGAATGAGACCAAGAGATAGTTTTGCAAGGATAACAAAGTTTATAAAATATAGAAAATTCCAGCAAAGAACTTTGCTGCCAGAGAGCGCTCCGCCAAAAATTACATGGGCAGCACATTATAAAATATAATTACATCATCAATGACGATTTTAGGCTGTGGTAGATGCGAGGTTGCTGGGGAACATATTTGCGCCTGCTCCGTAGGGGATGCCAGTCGCCTATTGGGTGCTGCCTCTCAGTCGATCCTGTAGCACGTGGGCCAGCTGGGCTCATCGTCGCGGTGAAGGTCAGTTCAAGGGAGTTTAGCTTTCCTAACTATCTATGCTACACAACAGGAACTGAGTAATGATGGATACCTGGATATCACATGCAAGGGGTTCCTTTGTACTGAGGGAATAATATATTGGCATGTCGACCTCCACATTCAGGGATTCCTTGATACCTCACGTCCTGCACTCAGTGTCTCTCGTGGGAGCTTGATCTACGGCCTATCTTCCTGGTGCCTCATGATACGAACAGACATGTGTTGCTATAGGAGGGATATATTGCTACCCAGGATTAGGCCTAGGGTGGGTGTTAGATGCTTATCATGAAAGGAATTGGGAGGTTGGCTAGTGAGCTCTGGCCTGGTGAGGTGGAGGGTGAGGGGGCACGGGCAGTTAAGTGGAGATGGATGAGCATTTGTGCTGCGGCCTGTCTCAGTCCCACGCTCTTCGCAGAGCGCATTCTCTGACAAAATGATACTCAAGATTTGCAACATTGAGGATAGGGAGCGAATTAGCTACCGTGAGAACAAGGCTTGTGTGGAGCTGGCCTGATGTGCTAATGGCTTGGCTCCTTTGTGTGAGAGGCCAGAGATGCGGTTTCCGCAGCCTCGCGGAGTGGTGGGGTTTGGGGCCTAGTAGAAAATGGCATCAGGCCTAATACAAAATGGTGTCTCATTGCATGGCCATATGTGATCTTAGTCTAGTTCTCTGTTATGAAGTGTCTGTATGCACCATGGGGCTGGGGGTGTTTCCCCTCTTGGCCTTCACATGGTTTATTTAATGCAGTTGATGCGAGGGGGGTGGGATAGGACCATCTCCTTCCCACATCCAACTCCCACCCACCCCACCTCCATGTCCCAGGGTGAACCAAAGCATCACATGGATTAACTACTTGTCTAAGTATGTTAACAAATTGTTCTTCAACTATTCAAGTTCAAATGCTGTGTGGGAGATCTCAGGTTTCGCATAAGGTGGCCCAGACGAGTCTCTCTCCCATGAGAGGGTGGCAAGCCCAGCAGGTTTATCAAGAGCTCTCAGGATGTTTATACAGCAGCCTATACCTGGGTGCCCCAACATAGTCCTGGTTCTCTTTATTCTTTGTCTCCCCAGTGGTTACCCACTGCGCATCCGTCTTTCTCCATGCGGGACGTCATTTGGGCAATCCACCATTTCCATCCCCATGCTGATCAATTGGGAGGTGAGCCACCTCTACACGCACACTGTGTTCCAGTGGGGTACTGAACATCGCCTTGGTGAGCATATTCCAAGACCACATGTCTTCACTCCGTTATCTCAGGCCTCTGTGCACTGCCCTGTGCCATATGGTTGTATCTGCCGTTGCCCATCTTTGTAGGTCTCCCCACCATGCATTAATATTAGGACCATCCTCCTGCTTCTAGGCCATGGCTATCCTGCGTTTTGCCAATATACAAATTAGATCCTTCATCCTTGCCAAGTGCGCAGTACCCTTTTCCTGTTCACTCCCTTGCCTCACCCGGAGAAACAAGCCCAGCAAGCAAACCTCAGGTGACCGCTCGTGTGTCTCAACTCCTCCCTTGGCCACCCTGTCCGCGATGGATATCCAGAATGTTCTGATCACAGAGCAGGTCCAAAACCTGTAGCATTCCCACCCCCTCCCAGTCACATCTGGGGCAGCCCTGTCTGCTCGCGCCTGGGAGCAAAGATCTCCTATGCAGTGTCATTTATGCGTGGTGTGTTGGATACAACTGCACAAGCTTTAACCTAGTGTTCCTCAAGACCTTCCTCCTGTAGAGAAGGGCCCTCCTCCGTTCTGCATCGGTAAACGTTCTGGCCAGGTCAGTCTCTCATCCCACGTTTGCTTGTAAGTCTGCTGCCCAACACCCCCGTCCTATCGTTGTCAATACCAGTTCACACCTCCGGCCATTTCCGTCAAGACTTTCTGAGCCAACCGCATATACATCAGAAATTGCCAGTGTGAACACCACTCTCTTGAGTTAGCATCTCTAAGTCCATTAGCTTCCCTTCCTGCAGTATGTCCCCTATCGTGGCCACCCCTCTGTCCTTCCATTGCACCCTGATGGTCTTACTCACCTTTCAGTCTCCACCTGCTATCGCTATCAACAAAATATTTGGGGATTAGGGGGTCCCTGACACCGATTAGTTTCAAACCTTTTCTCCACAGCTTCCTACCATGGGTTAGTAAATGTGGTTCCTGCAGTAAATTCCCTCCCTCTACCCAAAGTACCTCTCGGAAATCTACATGCCATTTATCGACCTGGTCCAGGCCTTCGACCGGGTCGACCGATCCCTCCTGTGGGGAAAAACTAGAACTGCGTGCCTGCCCACTGGAGAACCTGAATCCAATAAAAGAGTTGTACTCGGGCACTTCAATGTGCGTCAGACTCAATCATAAAGGCCTACTTTCCTCATGGATAAAAACGGGACGGGGAGTAAAACAAGGATGCCCGCTGGCTCCAGCATTGTACAATGTCTATATTACAGACTACAAGGAGCACGAGAACAGAGTCCGAGCCTTTCCTCCTACCTTGGGTGAGTCTAAAATCTCAAGACTGCTTTATGCAGATGATATAATCTTCATGGACCAAACGCCAATCGGACTCCAGAGGCAAAATACCAACCTAGCCTCCTACCTGAAAGAGAACAACCTTCAGATTAATCGAGAAAAAACAAAAATTATGGCATTTGGAAAGAACATGAGGAAAGGTGAGAACTTCGTCTGGTTGATTGAAGAACAACCACTGGAACTGGTGAATGACTTCCTATACTTGGGAATAACTCTCAATAAAAACAACAAAGAAGCCCCGATGCAAGAGAGTCTAATGAAGAAAGCGGGCCTGTTGACTACCCAGACCCGAGTTCTTGCAAAGAAATTTGGCCGATTTACCTTGTCTCCCACTCTGATCTTCTACAACAGCAAAGTGACCCCCTGCTTAACCTACAGGGCCGAAGACATGCTTAATATCCCGGCCAAGTTTTGGCCAAGGATAGAAGGGATATATTGGAGGAGGGTCCTAAATCTCCTACAATCTATCTCGATCTTGCTGATAAAACGGGAATTAACTTTGCAATCACTGGGCTCAATTGTGGCACGCACTGCTACCTTCGCCTCCGTTCATTCTGAAGGCAATAAACCAGGAAATTTGTGGCAGAACTTGCTCCATGCTTCACGAATGGGCAATAAAGAACAATCTGCTGTTGGAGTGCGTTGGCAGCTCAAGGGAAGAGCTCATTGCTAATCCCGAAAAAGGAAAACGCTTACAGGAGAGAGACTGGATTCAAACAATGGAGGAGGCCAGCTCTTCTAAGCTGACTTCCAACTTCCCAGTGAATAAGATAAAAATCAATGCAACAAGATCTTACCTGGTAAAATGCCCGGACAAGAAACTTTGCAAAAACTTTCTGCGCATTCGCCTAAACATCTTACACACACAAACAAAATGCGGGCAAGAAGGAAACAATCCAACACAAACATGTGCCCCTACTGCACTGAACCTGAAGTGATTGAAACAGTAAAACATGTCCTGCTTAAGTGTCCAGGGCTGATCCCCACTCGCACTCGACATCTAGGCCACTTTCTCAGTAATCTCTCGTATTAGGACGAAGAAGAATGGTGGAGTCGGTTAATGAGTGGGGAGAAGACGACCTGATAATAGCCGTAGTAGGCTTCTTAGAAAACCTCAGACTAATCAGCAAAAGTCTGACTCCATTAACGTAGAGACAGAGGCAAAGCTAAAGAAGTAAAGAACTAAAAAGGAAAAAAAACAAAAACAAGGGGGAGCTCTCCATCTCATGGGATAAGACTTGTAAAAATAGATTTAATTTCTATTGAATCAAGTATAAAACATTTTTTTTTTTTTTAAGTACCTCTTTTAAGCAATAGGGTTTCACCCAGGTGTGCAGGAGCTGCGTGTCCAGTGATGTCTCGTCCGCCAGCCAATCAAAAACAAACTGCAGCTGGCCCAATATATAATATAGCTCAAAGTCGGAGACCTTAATCCCTCCATTGATATAGTCCCTCTGGAGCGTGCTCAGCGCAATCCTGTCCACCCCCCTTCAAGCCCTCAATAAGAATTCCCTAGTGACACTCCGCTTTCTGGAAAAACGTACTAGGAATGTTGTACGGAACATTCACCAGGTGATACAGTATGCGTGGGGAGTGCCATCATCCTCAGGGCAGCGCTACCTGCCATTGACAGCAGCAGTTTCTTCCACAATTGCATAGTCTGTTCGAGACCCTCCATTGCCCTCTACGTGTTTTGCTTCTGGTCATCTACCAGGTTATGCCAGATGTTTACCCCCAGGTACATAAATGTCTGCAAGGACCACCTCAATCCTAGTACTGGCAGCCCTCCGGCCAAGCCGGCCGCCTGTCGGGAACAGGCAAGATTTTTCAGGGCTGATCCGTATTCCAGAGAGCGATGCATATCTATCTAGTACATCTAACAAAAGAGGGAGTGTTATGACCTTAAGTGGGGTCACTTTAATCAGGTCACATCAGGAGATTCAGTTACAGGATCAGAGAATCGCAGGATTAAAGGGACGCTCACTGGCTCCCACCACCCAGGCTACATCTTTGTCAACTGTCCCCAGGTGGACCCCACACACAGCATTCCACTCAGTCATACCCAAACATTCCAAACATGACCTGTAAGAATATTTAGCATTATTTTTTATGCAGCACCACTGCATGGGTTTGGTGCATTGCTATAATGCGGTACAGCAAGGCATGTGTTGCCAGTGTGACATGGACATGTAAATGAAAATGAAAAACAGGCTATTCAGTCAAAAATGATTTCTACATTTAAAATGCAAATCATTTTTTTTCACAGTTAAAACATATTTTTTCTCCACCTGAAATTCCTCTGTTGCAGGAGACACATTTGAGGATTAATGAACTAACCTTATTAACAATACTAATGATTCTAACTCATTAATAATATAATGTGTTATCCAGTGCAAAATGAAATGGAAAATGACAGGCTCTGAAAGTCATTTTAAACGCGCATCCAGATTTTTTTTTCTTTGCTTCTATCTGCGCTCTGTCCACAGTATTTGCAGGAAGGAAAGACTTGAATAAGCAGGAAATCAGTTTGGTTACAGTTGCAACTGTATAAGCCAAGCCACTGTTAATGAGAAGGAGGGTAGGACATGATAGAATTTCATTGGTTGAACTCGTTTGGCAGGCTGTAACAGAGCTTTGCTAATGAATCTAAGGAAAAAGGAGAAGACTTTTTACACAGCTGGGAGAAAGACCTGGCTGGTGGCTGGGTATTTTCCCGATTGAAAAAGCAGATCCCAGTGCACTGCTCCAGAGACTGGGAATTCCAGTCAATAAGCCCTGGTTTGAGTGATGGCAGATGCTCGTCCTTGCTGGGGTGATTTAAGAAGAATTCATTGAACCACTTCCAGAAGGCGACCAGCCGACGAACTTCACATGCTGGACAGGCCTGGTAATTATATTACAGAGTGTGGGGGCAGTGTGTATGTGTGCGAAACTATTCAGTCAGCGTGGAAGAGGGAACTCCAGTGTTTTATCAACAGGTTTAATGTTGCAAATTGAAAATGTTCTTGCCGCTCTCTTTTCATTTTGTTACAGATAAGGTTGTTACTATGCAATTTCCATTTATTTCTGTAAAAAGAGTAAGATCGTGTTGAAATGCAATTTTTTATAATACACAAAAAATATCTGAAAGCCGACGGATAGTGTGTTTTATTTTTCTCTTTTATTTGTGCATCTACCATTACAATACTGATAATATGGAGAGAGGTTTAGACAGTGCAATTGTCATTTTTAAGCTAGCTAAAAATAAGACTTAGCGGTAGCTGTGTGCATGATTCCATTCAGTATATAAGTGTATGTTTTCTGGACGGAATATAATGAAATAGACTACTGCTGGAGGTACATGAGTCAGCAGAAAGAGAGGCCCTGGACATAGTTCACCAATGTAGATAAGTTGGTGATGAATACCGCATGTTAGCTCGCTGCCGTAGATAACACAGCCCATAGTGGCACTCCAATTGAAAATGTGGTGTTCCTGAAATGTAAGCCTGAGGCCTCTCTAGTGATCACACGAACAAACTAAGCAAAAATAAGGGGTTCTGGATATTGGAGCCACATATAAAACAAAGGAATTATGCTCACCAGAAATACCACCAATAACGCATACCAACATAATGTATACCACTAAATGTATCAGTGTGCTTAAATAATGTATGTATACTGTAGTACTATATACCAAATCTAATCTGAATGCAAAGAGTGATTATTACTGAATTATTTTCATTTTGGCGGTAAGAACATACCGTCAAGCACAAATCTATACAAAATACCCTACAGACCTCATACATCAATCACCCAGCATACATACCAAGAGGTTACTAAACAGTCTAACAGGAAAGGAGATCACAACCCTAACAGCTCCCTTCCTTCAGACAACAACCCTAACACCGCTTCTACAAAATACACAAACTCTCCCCAATCAAACATACACACACAACCCAGTTCCAAACGCCCAAGGATTGTACAATCAAGCGTAACTAACCAGCAAGCGAATGGAACCCGACCACCTTAAGTATGCCCCTAAACCAACACAAAACACAGACCACCTTCCGCTCCCCACTGCCACCAGGAAATCCTCGGAACTGCCACTTCCGAGCACGACCAGCCCCACCTTGGGCTATCAAACCAACAGAACCACAACCTTCCAAAACTCTAAGCTCCTTTTATTCAGCCCTGTCACAGGTGAATCATGGGACTGCCACCCCCCAAGCACAAACTCCCCACATCGGGACTGGCCTAAATCTCAACGCAGCTAACCGACGAAACTAACTACCAGACCATCAACCCAGGATGTGACCAGAAGAACAAGGGCACAGCACCACTCACACTCTCACTAAACACACTAAAACTCACCCACACAACATACACACCAGGGCCACCACACGCACAGAGGAGTTGAGTTCCACACTATATACAACCCAAGAACAATCCCAGTTTGGCGGCCGTTGCAAACTGAGCCCACAGCAACATTAGGTCTCAACCCAACACCTACACAACTACACTCACGAAAACCTCTGGCAGCTTAGTAAAACAAATAGAAAAGGCCCTAGGATCACAGAGCAGTGTCATGGTGAACAACACCCACTGTGAAGCAAGTTTTAATCAAAATAATAATCCAAAAACTGACTTGGCAAACCACAACCAAGCATCGGACCCCAAATCCGCTACACCAAAATCTGCATGGCCACTCACCACACCACTCTAAGGAGTCAGTCTGACTCCCTGCCCCACACCTGCTCCATCAATGGGCTAACACAAAAAACCCATGCTGAACACTAAACACCTAACATTCTAGCATATGCACCATGCCAACACACAATCAATGGGTCACTTAACCACCAATACTTAAACCTAACCTACAGTTCACTGCATACCATCACTGGGCAGACACACTACCCATGCATGGGTGTATACTCTTAAAGACCCATCAACCGAGGCACCACTGTCTCACCTCACCACACTGCAAAATACATAAAATGCGCACTCATCCCTGCACTTAAACGTTGTCCTAATGTACCTCTCAACCACGCATTCCAAAACATTTCACTCATAAAATGTTTTTCAAACAAGAGAATCCTTCTAACATCAATTGATTTTACAAACAGAAGCCTACAAGTCCATGTTGCAATATTTGATAAATAATCTAAGCACTAGAGTCCATAAAAGCTGAAAAGCCTCAAAAATGTTATTTTAATAATGCAGTAATTAGTGCTGACTAAACCCACTCAGTAACTGCACTCACGCCACTCCAAATCCAGAGCTAAAACATGTTGCAAAATTCGGTAAGTAATCTAAGCACACCATAGTCCATATAAACTACAAAGCTTCAACGTGTTATTCTAATAATTATATAAACCAATATCACATCGTGCCAGTTGCAGACGCAGTCGCACACACGCATCCTGACACACCCTGAATCTTGCCGAATTCGCACCTCTCACTACCATCATGCAGCAAACAACAGAGTGACATCATAAAACACTTACAATACAACTCAGAGATTTTCTCCGCAAAGCAAGCAGATCTAAAATACTACAGCATGTATTTCCACGTGAACAGGATCGACCCAGATGTATCCTAAATATCTGTCGCACATAACACGAAACCGATGAATGACTCGAGAAAGAACTCTCACGAAAACAGTATCAGCTGAAAAACTGTGCCAAAAAAACTCTACGGAATACAGTACCATCTTCATCACTTTATGGTGCATTATGACATCCGACTCAAGTATCTCAATTGGAGCGAATTCTTGAACACTCCCTCCTTCAGTCCAAGGCACCAGTCCTCAGACAAACGTGTGTTGCCATCGAGTAGTTCACAGCTTAATTCTGCAGCACCAATGCCCCAACACACTTGTCCCCCTTGTGGCACAGAATACACGTGCCGCGGGTGCCACGGTATGCTCCTTTACATTGTGCTCCATAAGGCAGATCAAACATGATGGAGCACACCTGCAATACCGTCCAACAATAACCCTCTTCCGGGTTCCGAAACCAATACAAATTCACTGACGTCATAGTGCTGCACCATAACATGGCAAGGTGCTTTACTCAACATTTAGTTTACTCAATGTACATCTGAGCTCCAGCGCTCGTTGAGAAACCAAGAACTCTCATACTCCGGCATTCCTTTTCTCTGCCGAACCCCCACGCGTGCCGCTGATGTCATCACTCCAGTGCTGGAAGCCAAACCGTACGGGTCTCTGTGGCTCCAACCGCCACGCCAATTCCCTCAGGAGCGAGCACGTATTATTACACCATCTCCAGGCTCCTTAGGCAACTCGAATAGACAGCAATCCTCGCTGCAAATCTCGCCAGGACACAAAAGTGAGCACTCTACATTCAGTTCATGTGAACAACAATAAACCCCCCTTAGAAAAGCACAACATATGACTGCAGCGTCTCTGTCTTGTCACCGTGCTACAGAAGCAACACAAAACTACCAACTTCCATGAACTTCCTTGCGACAGTGATAGATCAGCAGGGGAACCGCTTTACTTCTACATGGATCCCTTCCACATCCTTGGATGCCTGGCAGGCAACCTCATTCTGCTTTGCCCCTGGACAGACCGATGCAAATTGTAGTACTTCACAGTCTCTGGGGAACCACTATCTCAGGCACCCTAAAACCTTCTTGGTGCCTCCTGGAAAAGCCTATGGCTCCCATACATTTCTTTGGTATCCGCTGGGACAACCAATTGGTTCCCCCTGGGTGGTGGGACTTAACATGGGGGGTGGTGGGCTCCCTCCTTTTCTTTTCCTAGTCTCTTTCAATCTTGTGCTGCACCCCCGTAGCAGTCTCCTTACTCCTCGCTCCCTCTCTCCCTCTCTGGTCCCGAACACACAAAGGTACCTTCTTCAGCAGCCTCTTCTCCAGGGTTCCTCAAGAACAACTCATCACCAATTTATGTTATGACCTTAAGTGGGGTCAACAGGGTGAAAGGATACGCCGGATGCCAGGAGATCTTCATAGGTCACTTTAATCAGGTCACATCATGAGATTCAGTTACAGGATCAGAGAATCACAGGATCAAAGGGACTCCCACCACCCAGGCTACATCTTTGTCAACTGTCCCTGGGTGGAACCTCCACAGACAGCATTCCATTCAGTCATACCCAAACATGACCTCATACATCAATCACCCAGCATACATACCAAGAGGTTACTAAACAGCCTAACAGGAAAGTAGATCACAACCCTAACACCTCCCTTCTTTCAGACAACAACCCTAACAGAGAGGTTATCCGCCGGCCTACTCCGATAAAGCAGCATGTCATCTATATACAGGGATAAGACATGTTTCACCCCTTCACTGTGATGCCCGTCTCTGCATATTCCGCCTTTAGGAACAATGCCAGCGGCTCTAGAGCCAGGATGAACAACATGGGAGACAAGAGGCACCACTGTCTCATACCCTTTCTCAGTTTCCAACTATTCAAGACATGTTTCCCTGTCTGTATCCTTGCCCATGGCGTTGTATAGACCACTCATACCCATTTTAGGAAACCGGGTCTATGCCAAAATGCCCAAGTGTTGCGTACAGCCAGTCCCACCTGACCGAGTGAAACGCTTTCACAGCGTCCAGGGAGGCCACCGCGCATTCTTCACCCTTTCGATTAGTGCATATTAAGTGGTGCAATCTCCTCAGGTTCCAGGACGTGCACCAGCGCCCCATCACCTTTCAGAGTCTATTTGCTAGGACGCCGTAAGGATTTTGCTATCCAAATTAATCATAAAGAGCAGCCTGTAAGAGCCACATTTCGGAGCCTCCACCCCAGATTTCGGGATTGGTACAATTATGGATTCCCGTAAACTCTGCAGCAATTCTCCTTTCTCATAGGCTTCCTCAAACATCTCCAGCATCTGGGCACCAGCGTCTCCAAGTATTCTTTATAAAATTCCCCTGGCAGCCCTCTTTCCCTGGTGTTTTGCCAGTGGGTAGTGCCCTAATGACCTCTTGCAATTCCTCTGCTGTCCGTGGGGCATCTAGTGTTTCCGCTTGCGCCACATCAAGGCGGGCAGCGTGATTTGCAACAGTGCATCCTGCATTTCATCACAATTACCTCCCTCCTCCTGACAATACAGGGACTCATAGTACTTAGCAAACACTGCGTTTATGTCTAATTGCGTCCTCCACATACTCCCGTAATCCTCAATTGCACAGATCATTCCCCTTTCCTTCTGTCCACGACACAGCCACCCACGCGAGTAACCTCCCTGGTTTATAGCCCCCCTCATGTAGTTTCTCTGTATATCTTGCTTAATCAAACTCGCCTAGCCTATCCCAGTGCACCATGTAGTGCTGTATCAGCATCCCCTGTGACCCCCTTCCTCCGTTCTGCTATCGCTATCTCCTTCTCTGTGTCAGTGATATCCCTCAGTAAGCCTTTCCTGATGCCACCCATCCTCTCTATGGCATCTCCCCTTCACCGCCTTGAAAGCTTCGCATTGTATACCCACGCTATCCACACTTCCGGTATTATCTCCCACCAAACTTGTCTATGCTGTCTGCTATGTGCTCCCTAAATGTGTCATCGGGCAGTGCTTCAGCGCGCAATCTCCATATTGGATCGGTGGCCTATGTGTAGTCCTCTGCCAAACATTTGCCAGTGGGGCATGGTCTGAAAGTACCCTTTGCAAGTATTCTGTCTCCTTAAACTCCCCTGGGTCTCTGCCCCGGTGAATAAATAGTTATTATGTGTGTGGACCTCATGCAGGGCTGAATAATGCGAGTAGCTGTGCGCCTGTCCATGCTATAACCTCCATGTATCTATTAACCTCAGATGTCCCAGTAGCCCTGCCAAGGTCCTAACCGGAGGTGCCAGTGTTCTATATTTGTCATCAAACCTATCAACTGAGGGGTTCAGTGTGCAGTTGAAGTCCCCCCGCCCCCCAAATCCAAAGGGCCCCTCTATATGCAGACAAACATGGGTACAGGGAACTAAAAAAGGGACCAGCTTTGTGGTTGGTTGCATATGTGTTGACAATGCATACTTCGCGATTTTCTAAATACCCGCGCACCAATACCATCTGTCCCTCACCCCGTTTTGTCTCCAAAACCCTAAAGGGGACAGTAGGCGCCACCCAGACCAAAACCCCTCCAGCAAATGCAGAGTAAGGTGAGCCCACCAGCTTCCCGGCCCACTTTTTAGCCAACATGTTCTGTCTCTCTGCAGTGAGATGAATTTCTTGCAGGAGCGCTATTCCAATCCCCTTCCTGCGCAAATACGTATGCACTCTTAGACTTTTTATGTAGCTATTGAGGCCTCTCACATTCCAGGTGACTATTTTCACCTCACTAGCCATCCTTCTCACTCATCAGGCCCCCTGACTCCCACAGGCCACACTCCACCCCAAAGTGCCATGTGCTCCCACTCTCCGTCGCTTCTTGGGCTGTATCCCACTGTGGATGCTTTTCAAAATTCCAATAGTGTAATCCCCAGGACATCCCCCTTTCAACTGTGTGAACAAACCAAACTTAAAACCAGAAACATTGGGGAAGACCAACCTGCCTGTCCCGAAACTGTAAAACAATGGCCCAATAGCTCTAGGCATATTCAGGCCCATCCGCTTCTCCCGCCTCCACCCGGTCCCTCCTCTGGCGACATGCAGTGATGAAACCCCCAAACTGGTACTCCTAATGAACTGTCAATTCAGGCGTGGGTGCTGCCAGGTCTCATACCAGCCAATCCGCCGACCACCCTGACGCTAGGTGAGTCCAGTTTACTCACAGCATGCAGCAGTCTCCTCCTGCCACTTGCTCATATCTCAAGTTCCTGCCTCTCATTTTCTTAAACCAATGTCAGTCGCCTCTACCAGCCTTCCTCAGGAAGCAGCTTCCTGTCTCCCACATAGCGGAGGCCCGCCTATCGAGTACATCCATGCCTGCGCTCCACTAGTACTGTCAAAGAAGTGTGTGGTGCCACTGTGGAGCACTTTTAGCTTGGCCAGGAATATTCACATATTTTTCATGTTTGACTGACGCAGCTGTTCTTTCGTGGGACCAATGTGTACCAATCTGTAATTTGATGGTGTAGTCAGGGTTCACTGCTGTTTTAGCCAAGCCCCTCTCAATCAGCCCTCCTTGCCTTGAGAACACCAGGATCACTTCCCTATCCCTATAATTTAGAAGCTGTGCAATCAAGGGTCTTGGTGGCTATAGTTTTCAGGATCTGGTTTTCGTCCATTTTCCCATCCGGCTGCATGGATGTAATGCCATGTGCAGACTCTCCACCTCCCTCCCCTTTGCGAGTGAATGCCTCCATCTTAGTCTGCTTGGCTTTGCCCTTGTGCTGCCTGTCCGGCATGTGTGCAGCCTGTCTGGGTGCCTATCCCACTGCTGCTCCCTTGTCAGTCATGACGTCCTTCAGTGCTGTTGCTATGTTTCTCAATCTATTCCTTCTTACGCTGGTCCCTTGTGCAATTGGTTGCGGTAGTCTGCTGTTTGCTGTCCTCCAGAGTGATGTGGGGGACTTCCTGTATTGGCTCCTATCGGATCTAGTGTTTGTTGGGTGGGGAGGGGCATCTCCAGCTTATCATATCCCCCTGGTCTGCTTCAGGGTCTCCAGTACAACAACCCCTACTCCCCCCTCAGGCGCTCTCCTTTCACAAGGCCTTCTTCCTGGGGCCCCACCTTGATATGGGCGTTGCTCCTTTTCGCTTTTCAGCTGGCTCACCAAAGGCAGACCCCCCTGCCCCAGCTGGCGCTTGCCCCTATCAAGGTCTATGTCATAAAGGCGGCTTCCCCCTTGTGTGCCTCCAAGTGTATGCAGTTTGGGTGTTCCCGCCCCTCCACAGTTCCATACAACCGCAGGGCTCGTGAGAGATCCTTTCCCTGTCCCACTTCCCATGGGGCAGGCAGAGCAGTCAGCTTTCTGCGCCGCTCTCTCCCAGCCCTCACACAGCTGCAGCCCAGGCTTCCCCGGCAGTCCCAGTGGCTCACTCCGGGCTGTCAGCAGTTTGGCGCTTTTCCTTTTGGGGGCAAGGGGCGCAATGCTACTCCGCCGCACCCCGCGGCTGCACAGCTGTGTGCACGCTCCGGTGCTGCTGCTTCTTGCTCTGGCACTGTGGGGCATCCCTCTTTGTCCGCTTCTCGGTCTGCGAACTCTGGCAGTGCTGCTGCTTCTTACTCCGGCCCAGCGGGGCCTCTTCCTTCACCCGCCTTTTGTCCTGCTCCAAGTTTCACTCCGGCTACCCTTTGCCGCCTCAGTTGGGGCTCAGTCAAGTCCTTCAGGTGGGCCCCGCCATTTTGCTTGCTTGTGGTCGGGCTTTTCGGTGCCACACTTTCAGCCAATTCGTCCCTGTTTCAGGAGCACTGCTGCTCCTACACATTCAGTTCGCTTCTCGATGCCAGTGCTTGGTGTTCCCAGTTTCAAACATTTGGTTGTCTGCGCTCCAGAGGCTTATCGATTTCGCATCTGGCAGGAGCTCCAGAGATATGATGCTCAAACCATGGCTGCTAGCCATGCCCCTGTACATCTAGTGACTTGTGGGGGATTGGTAGTGTTTTTGATGTAACCTGACTGGCTGTGCAGTGAGTGATGTCCGTATGATGTGGGTGGTTCTCTCTCTGTGGGCCTCATTACGAGTTTGGAGACAACCATGCCCTTAACAAGGGCATGGCTGCCTCCAAACTCGGGTCTGGGTTCCTTGAATGAGGAATTACCGGGCCATTCCAACCTTGGAGGACCCGGTAATTCCTCATTCAAAAAACCCATCCCCATTCCCATTCCAGCCCCCATAGATCTCAATGGGAATGGGGAGGGAGCTAATAACAGGCCCGTTATTAGCTCCCTGGTCCCCTTGCGGGACCTGCAAAGGACGTCTGGTCTGACCAGGTGTTCAGAGCGGGTCCCGCAAGGGAACCTCATAATAGGACGGAATGGGTTCAACCCATTCCGCCCACCTCGTAATGAGGGCCTGTGTGTTTACCCAGGGAAACCATTTTCTTTCAGCATTATAGGTAAGGATGTTAATTTTGTTATATGGAGCGTGCACTCTTGTTTTGGTCTTGCAGTTCCCTTTTATTGGCTTTGTGTAAGTAGAGGGTCCATTTTATTTTACAGCATTAGTTCATTGCTGTCTGCACAAGCTAAGCCCTTATTCATCTGCCCGAGAACGCTGTCACCTCGACTGGCCAGATATGGAGCTTTTCTGCTGCGCGTTGGGTGCAGAGTGGTTCTGGGTAATAGTAGCGTTTGTCAAGTGAGCACTACTGCCCAGGAGGGCCCGGGTGCACCCCTTGTTCGAGTCGACCGGCGAGGGAGTTGCCTTGTCATTGAAGAGTTCACATTTCATAGAGTGTACCACCTCCTTCTGTACATGGGGGAAAAGTATGCATGTGGCGCTTCTTAAGTAAGCCCCAGCATCGTCAGTCCCCGGCTCCCCTTGTTTACTGCTGTTTTTTTGACACGCATACACAAAGGATGCCTGGTGACCTTTCTTCCCTACATGTTGAAATTACACGGACAGCGTGCTAAAGCGACCCTCCTCACCCGATACCAGCAGATTGTTTAGATTGGTACGGTGTTACTTAGAGGGAGTCCTGGACGTATTGAACTTTCATGATTTAAACCTATTTTGCACCGCTTAACCACTGTTGGGGGTGTGTCCTGGCCCCCATGTGTGTCCGTGATCCCCCACACTAGACAGACCACACACGACACACGTCTATCTAGTTCGAGCTCCCCGGTCGCTTTGCGGCGTCCGGGAACACCCCGTTTATTTAACTTGCGCGCGGCGACGTGCAACGACACGCCGCCGCATGCGCGTCCCACACGGGGCAGCGCCACACTCCTCCTTTTTCGGGAGGAAACACAATTGCTTTTATTAAACACTGCAAACCACACACACAAAATAACATCAATATAATGAGCCTGTGCCCCTTTAATGTCAGCCGCCCAGATCCCCTCACTCCGGTTGATTCTCCACATGTCCCAACACGTATTCGCTGAGATAAGCGGGTTTCCCTCGCCCAGCCCTCTTGGGGTACCTCCCGCTTACCTCCGGCACGGGAAGTCCACCAGTCACAGCTCCCCGGACTGGAGAGCTCTGGGCGCTCACAGGGATTCCAACGTCCTCAGGCACCTCCGCCATGTCAGGGTCCAGGGGTGGTTCAGTTCGGGAGTCCCCCAGCTTCTTGAAGAAGCTGACGTTTCGGGTGACAGCAGATCGTCCATCCGATGCCGTCACCATGGACCCTTTCACAGCCACCACGTCCAGTGGCTCCGGTTCGTAGGGGAGCGAGAGCTTGCCATGGGGTTGTCTGTTTCGAATGAGCACCTCGTCCCCCGGTTCCAGCCGCTGGGGGCGAAGACCCCTTCGCAGGTTCTCCTGGTCAATCCTGTTCCTCCTATCGGCCTCAACCTGCTGAGTGTCGATCACCCCGGGCTCCTTCTCCTGGACCTCAGGCAGTAGACCCCGGGGGCATCGCTTGAACAGAGCCTCCGCAGGGGCGACCCCGGTGGAGGCATGTGGAGTGGTGCGGTACAACCGCCGGAATTGATAAAGGACGCTTTGGAGGGGATGCCCTTGTCCCTGAACAATCCTGAAGGTCTTATTCAGGGTCCGCATCAGCCTTTCAGCGTCTCCATTAGCGCAAGGCCACAACGGGGATATCTTCCTGTGCTTGACTCCGCAGCTCTCCATGAACTCAGAGAACCGCTCACTTTGAAATGGCGACCCATTGTCCGTACACAGAGTCACAGGGAACCCATGGGCCGCAAATATCTTTTCCACCACTACGACCATATTCTCAAAGGCCACCGACTCCACGAACTCCACCTCTGGGTACCGTGAGTACTCATCAACAATTGCGATGAAGTGGTTTCCCACTGCCGTTGACTCAAAGTCCACATGGACGACCTCCCATGGGCGGGTCCCCCGGGGCATCGCCTCGATGGTTGGCTCTCGCTGCACGGGGGAGGCTGCCACAAACTCATCCACCCTTCTTTCCAAGTCCGGGAACCAGACTTTCAGCCGCAGCATCGCCTTGGTCTTGGCGGCACCCTGGTGTCCCTGGTGGGCCAGAGTGATCACCTCCTGTACCTTGCACTGGGGGACCACGATGCGATCACCCCAGAGCAGCAAGCCCGATTTCGAGAAGGACAACTCGTCCTTCACCTTCCACAACTCCTCGAGTCCAGTCTTGGCCTCCTGGGTCCGCCCTGCCAGAGCCTCCAAAATGGATTTCCAGGAGCCGTGCTGCATCGAGTTCTATAGGATCTGAAAGAACTCATCTGCTGCCGCTGCAGCCTCCAGCTCCGACAGGGGCATCGCATTTGGCGTGGCCCCTTCCACCACCATCCGGACATGGTCATCGGCCTCCTCTGCACAGGTGTCATACTCCTCTCCCCCGCGCACTCCGGGATGTCGGGAGAGGTAGTCCGCTGCATTGTTGGCCCCCGGTCGGTACACCAGGGTGACTCCATACTCGAGCAAGGCGAGCATCCATCTCTCAATCCTGGCCGGGGGCTTTGAGGATGATCCAGCCAGAATCGGGAGCAGGGGCTTGGCAAACCACAACCAAGCATCGGACCCCAAATCCGCTACACCAAAATCTGCATGGCCACTCACCACACCACTCTAAGGAGTCAGTCTGACTCCCTGCCCCACACCTGCTCCATCAATGGGCTAACACAAAAACCCATGCTGAACACTAAACACCTAACATTCTAGCATATGCACCATGCCAACACACAATCAATGGGTCACTTAACCACCAATACTTAAACCTAACCTACAGTTCACTGCATACCATCACTGGGCAGACACACTACCCATGCATGGGTGTATACTCGTAAAGACCCATCAACCGAGGCACCACTGTCTCACCTCACCACACTGCAAAATACATAAAATGCGCACTCATCCCTGCACTTAAACGTTGTCCTAATGTACCTCTCAACCACGCATTCCAAAACATTTCACTCATAAAATGTTTTTCAAACAAGAGAATCCTTCTAACATCAATTGATTTTACAAACAGAAGCCTACAAGTCCATGTTGCAATATTTGATAAATAATCTAAGCACTAGAGTCCATAAAAGCTGAAAAGCCTCAAAAATGTTATTTTAATAATGCAGTAATTAGTGCTGACTAAACCCACTCAGTAACTGCACTCACGCCACTCCAAATCCAGAGCTAAAACATGTTGCAAAATTCGGTAAGTAATCTAAGCACACCATAGTCCATATAAACTACAAAGTTTCAACGTGTTATTCTAATAATTATATAAACCAATATCACATCGTGCCAGTTGCAGACACAGTCGCACACACGCATCCTGACACACCCTGAATCTTGCCGAATTCGCACCTCTCACTACCATCATGCAGCAAACAACAGAGTGACATCATAAAACACTTACAATACAACTCAGAGATTTTCTCCGCAAAGCAAGCAGATCTAAAATACTACAGCATGTATTTCCACGTGAACAGGATCGACCCAGATGTATCCTAAATATCTGTCGCACATAACACGAAACCGATGAATGACTCGAGAAAGAACTCTCACGAAAACAGTATCAGCTGAAAAACTGTGCCAAAAAAAAAAACTCTACGGAATACAGTACCATCTTCATCACTTTATGGTGCATTATGACATCCGACTCAAGTATCTCAATTGGAGCGAATTCTTGAACACTCCCTCCTTCAGTCCAAGGCACCAGTCCTCAGACAAACGTGTGTTGCCATCGAGTAGTTCACAGCTTAATTCTGCAGCACCAATGCCCCAACACACTTGTCCCCCTTGTGGCACAGAATACACGTGCCGCGGGTGCCACGGTATGCTCCTTTACATTGTGCTCCGTAAGGCAGATCAAACATGATGGAGCACACCTGCAATACCGTCCAACAATAACCCTCTTCCGGGTTCCGAAACCAATACAAATTCACTGACGTCATAGTGCTGCACCATAACATGGCAAGGTGCTTTACTCAACATTTAGTTTACTCAATGTACATCTGAGCTCCAGCGCTCGTTGAGAAACCAAGAACTCTCATACTCTGGCATTCCTTTTCTCTGCCGAACCCCCACGCTTGCCGCTGACGTCATCACTCCAGCGCTGGAAGCCAAACCGTACGGGTCTCTGTGGCTCCAACCGCCACGCCAACTCCCTCAGGAGCGAGCACGTATTATTACACCATCTCCAGGCTCCTTAGGCAACTCGGATAGACAGCAATCCTCGCTGCAAATCTCGCCAGGACACAAAAGTGAGCACTCTACATTCAGTTCATGTGAACAGCAATAAACCCCCCTTAGAAAAGCACAACATATGACCGCAGCGTCTCTGTCTTGTCACCGTGCTACAGAAGCAACACAAAACTACCTACTTCCATGAACTTCCTTGCGACAGTGATAGATCAGCAGGGGAACCGCTTTACTTCTACATGGATCCCTTCCACATCCTTGGATGCCTGGCAGGCAACCTCATTCTGCTTTGCCCCTGGACAGACCGATGCAAACTGTAGTACTTCACAGTCTCTGGGGAACCACTATCTCAGGCACCCTAAAACCTTCTTGGTGCCTCCTGGAAAAGCCTATGGCTCCCATACATTTCTTTGGTATCCGCTGGGACAACCAATTGGTTCCCCCTGGGTGGTGGGACTTAACATGGGGGGTGGTGGGCTCCCTCCTTTTCTTTTCCTAGTCTCTTTCAATCTTGTGCTGCACCCCCGTAGCAGTCTCCTTACTCCTCGCTCCCTCTCTCCCTCTCTGGTCCCGAACACACAAAGGTACCTTCTTCAGCAGCCTCTTCTCCAGGGTTCCTCAAGAACAACTCATCGCCAATTTATGTTATGACCTTAAGTGGGGTCAACAGGGTGAAAGGATACGCCGGATGCCAGGAGATCTTCATAGGTCACTTTAATCAGGTCACATCATGAGATTCAGTTACAGGATCAGAGAATCACAGGATCAAAGGGACTCCCACCACCCAGGCTACATCTTTGTCAACTGTCCCTGGGTGGAACCTCCACAGACAGCATTCCATTCAGTCATACCCAAACATGACCTCATACATCAATCACCCAGCATACATACCAAGAGGTTACTAAACAGCCTAACAGGAAAGTAGATCACAACCCTAACACCTCCCTTCTTTCAGACAACAACCCTAACAGAGAGGTTATCCGCCGGCCTACTCCGATAAAGCAGCATGTCATCTATATACAGGGATAAGACATGTTTCACCCCTTCACTGTGATGCCCGTCTCTGCATATTCCGCCCTTAGGAACAATGCCAGCGGCTCTAGAGCCAGGATGAACAACATGGGAGACAAGAGGCACCACTGTCTCATACCCTTTCTCAGTTTCCAACTATTCAAGACATGTTTCCCTGTCTGTATCCTTGCCCATGGTGTTGTATAGACCACTCATACCCATTTTAGGAAACCTGGTCCTATGCCAAAATGCCCAAGTGTTGCGTACAGCCAGTCCCACCTGACCGAGTGAAACGCTTTCACAGCGTCCAGGGAGGCCACCGCGCATTCTTCACCCTTTCGATTAGTGCATATTAAGTGGTACAATCTCCTCAGGTTCCAGGACGTGCACCAGCGCCCCATCACCTTTCGGAGTCTATTTGCTAGGACGCCGTAAGGATTTTGCTATCCAAATTAATCATAAAGAGCAGCCTGTAAGAGCCACATTTCGGAGCCTCCACCCCAGATTTCGGTATTGGTACAATTATGGATTCCCGTAAACTCTGCAGCAATTCCCCTTTCTCATAGGCTTCCTCAAACATCTCCAGCATCTGGGCACCAGCGTCTCCAAGTATTCTTTATAAAATTCCCCTGGCAGCCCTCTTTCCCTGGTGTTTTGCCAGTGTGTAGTGCCCTAATGACCTCTTGCAATTCCTCTGCTGTCCGTGGGGCATCTAGGGTTTCCGCTTGCGCCACATCAAGGCGGGCAGCGTGATTTGCAACAGTGCATCCTGCATTTCATCACAATTACCTCCCTCCTCCTGACAATACAGGGACTCATAGTACTTAGCAAACACTGCGTTTATGTCTAATTGCGTCCTCCGCATACTCCCGTAATCCTCAATTGCACAGATCATTCCCCTTTCCTTCTGTCCACGACACAGCCACCCACGCGAGTAACCTCCCTGGTTTATAGCCCCTCTCCTGTAGTTTCTCTGTATATCTTGCTTAATCAAACTCGCCTAGCCTATCCCAGTGCACCATGTAGTGCTGTATCAGCATCCCCTGTGACCCCCTTCCTCCGTTCTGCTATCGCTATCTCCTTCTCTGTGTCAGTGATATCCCTCAGTAAGCCTTTCCTGATGCCAACCATCCTCTCTATGGCGTCTTCCCTTCACCGCCTTGAAAGCTTCGCATTGTATACCCACGCTATCCACACTTCCGGTATTATCTCCCACCAAACTTGTCTATGCTGTCTGCTATGTGCTCCCTAAATGTGTCATCGGGCAGTGCTTCAGCGCGCAATCTCCATATTGGATCGGTGGCCTATGTGTAGTCCTCTGCCAAACATTTGCCAGTGGGGCATGGTCTGAAAGTACCCTTTGCAAGTATTCTGTCTCCTTAAACTCTCCTGGGTCTCTGCCCCGGTGAATAAATAGTTATTATGTGTGTGGACCTCATGCAGGGCTGAATAATGCGAGTAGCTGTGCGCCTGTCCATGCTATAACCTCAATGTATCTATTAACCTCAGATGTCCCAGTAGCCCTGCCAAGGTCCTAACCGGAGGTGCCAGTGTTCTATATTTGTCATCAAACCTATCAACTGAGGGGTTCAGTGTGCAGTTGAAGTCCCCCCCGCCCCCCAAATCCAAAGGGCCCCTCTATATGCAGACAAACATGGGTACAGGGAACTAAAAAAGGGACCAGCATTGTGGTTGGTTGCATATGTGTTGACAATGCATACTTCGCGATTTTCTAAATACCCGCGCACCAATACCATCTGTCCCTCACCCCGTTTTGTCTCCAAAACCCTAAAGGGGACAGTAGGCGCCACCCAGACCAAAACCCCTCCAGCAAATGCAGAGTAAGGTGAGCCCACCAGCTTCCCGCCCCACTTTTTAGCCAACATGTTCTGTCTCTCTGCAGTGAGATGAATTTCTTGCAGGAGCGCTATTCCAATCCCCTTCCTGCGCAAATACGTATGCACTCTTAGACTTTTTATGTAGCTATTGAGGCCTCTCACATTCCAGGTGACTATTTTCACCTCACTAGCCATCCTTCTCACTCATCAGGCCCCCTGACTCCCACAGGCCACACTCCACCCCAAAGTGCCATGTGCTCCCACTCTCCGTCGCTTCTTGGGCTGCATCATACTGTGGATGCTTTTCAAAATTCCAATAGTGTAATCCCCAGGACATCCCCCTTTCAACTGTGTGAACAAACCAAACTTAAAACCAGAAACATTGGGGAAGACCAACCTGCCTGTCCCGAAACTGTAAAACAATGGCCCAATAGCTCTAGGCATATTCAGGCCCATCCGCTTCTCCCGCCTCCACCCGGTCCCTCCTCTGGCGACATGCAGTGATGAAACCCCCAAACTGGTACTCCTAATGAACTGTCAATTCAGGCGTGGGCGCTGCCAGGTCTCATACCAGCCAATCCGCCGACCACCCTGACGCTAGGTGAGTCCAGTTTACTCACAGCATGCAGCAGTCTCCTCCTGCCACTTGCTCATATCTCAAGTTCCTGCCTCTCATTTTCTTAAACCAATGTCAGTCGCCTCTACCAGCCTTCCTCAGGAAGCAGCTTCCTGTCTCCCACATAGCGGAGGCCCGCCTATCGAGTACATCCATGCCTGCGCTCCACTAGTACTGTCAAAGAAGTGTGTGGTGCCACTATGGAGCACTTTTAGCTTGGCCAGGAATATTCACATATTTTTCATGTTTGACTGACGCAGCTGTTCTTTCGTGGGACCAATGTGTACCAATCTGTACTTTGATGGTGTAGTCAGGGTACACTGCTATTTTAGCCAAGCCCCTCTCAATCAGCCCTCCTTGCCTTGAGAACACCAGGATCACTTCCCTATCCCTATAATTTAGAAGCTGTGCAATCAAGGGTCTTGGTGGCTATAGTTTTCAGGATCTGGTTTTCGTCCATTTTCCCATCCGGCTGCACGGATGTAATGCCATGTGCAGACTCTCCACCTCCCTCCCCTTTGCGAGTGAATGCCTCCATCTTAGTCTGCTTGGCTTTGCCCTTGTGCTGCCTGTCCGGCATGTGTGCAGCCTGTCCGGGTGCCTATCCCGCTGCTGCTCCCTTGTCAGTCATGGCGTCCTTCAGTGCTGTTGCTATGTTTCTCAATCTATTCCTTCTTACGCTGGTCCCTTGTGCAATTGGTTGCGGTAGTCTGCTGTTTGCTGTCCTCCAGAGTGATGTGGGGGACTTCCTGTATTGGCTCCTATCAGATCTAGTGTTTGTTGGGTGGGGAGGGGCATCTCCAGCTTATCATATCCCCCTGGTCTGCTTCAGGGTCTCCAGTACAACAACCCCTACTCCCCCCTCAGGCGCTCTCCTTTCACAAGGCCTTCTTCCTGGGGCCCCACCTTGATATGGGCGTTGCTCCTTTTCGCTTTTCAGCTGGCTCACCAAAGGCAGACCCCCCTGCCCCAGCTGGCGCTTGCCCCTACCAAGGTCTATGTCATAAAGGCGGCTTCCCCCTTGTGTGCCTCCAAGTGTATGCAGTTTGGGTGTTCCCGCCCCTCCACAGTTCCATACAACCGCAGGGCTCGTGAGAGATCCTTTCCCTGTCCCACTTCCCATGGGGCAGGCAGAGCAGTCAGCTTTCTGCGCCGCTGTCTCCCAGCCCTCACACAGCTGCAGCCCAGGCTTCCCCGGCAGTCCCAGTGGCTCACTCCAGGCTGTCAGCAGTTTGGCGCTTTTCCTTTTGGGGGCAAGGGGCGCAATGCTACTCCGCCGCACCCCGCGGCTGCACAGCTGTGTGCACGCTCCGGTGCTGCTGCTTCTTGCTCTGGCACTGTGGGGCATCCCTCTTTGTCCGCTTCTCGGTCTGCGAACTCTGGCAGTGCTGCTGCTTCTTACTCCGGCCCAGCGGGGCCTCTTCCTTCACCCGCCTTTTGTCCTGCTCCAAGTTTCACTCCGGCTACCCTTTGCTGCCTCAGTTGGGGCTCAGTCAAGTCCTTCAGGTGGGCCCCGCCATTTTGCTTGCTTGTGGTCGGGCTTTTCGGTGCCACACTTTCAGCCAATTCGTCCCTGTTTCAGGAGCACTGCTGCTCCTACACATTCAGTTCGCTTCTCGATGCCAGTGCTTGGTGTTCCCAGTTTCAAACATTTGGTTGTCTGCGCTCCAGAGGTTTATCGATTTCGCATCTGGCAGGAGCTCCAGAGATATGATGCTCAAACCATGGCTGCTAGCCATGCCCCTGTACATCTAGTGACTTGTGGGGGATTGGTAGTGTTTTTGATGTAACCTGACTGGCTGTGCAGTGAGTGATGTCCGTATGATGTGGGTAGTTCTCTCTCTGTGGGCCTCATTACGAGTTTGGAGACAACCATGCCCTTAATAAGGGCATGGCTGCCTCCAAACTCGGGTCTGGGCTTGAGGTAATGAGGAATTACCGGGCCATTCCAACCTTGGAGGACCCGGTAATTCCTCATTCAAAAAACCCATCCCCATTCCCATTCCAGCCCCCATAGATCTCAATGGGAATGGGGAGGGAGCTAATAACAGGCCCGTTATTAGCTCCCTGGTCCCCTTGCGGGACCTGCAAAGGACGTCTGGTCTGACCAGATGTTCAGAGCGGGTCCCGCAAGGGAACCTCATAATAGGACGGAATGGGTTCAACCCATTCCGCCCACCTCGTAATGAGGGCCTGTGTGTTTACCCAGGGAAACCATTTTCTTTCAGCGTTATAGGTAAGGATGTTAATTTTGTTATATGGAGCGTGCACTCTTGTTTTGGTCTTGCAGTTCCCTTTTACTGGCTTTGTGTAAGTAGAGGGTCGATTTTATTTTACAGCATTAGTTCATTGCTGTCTGCACAAGCCAAGCCCTTATTCATCTGCCCGAGAACGCCGTCACCTCGACTGGCCAGATATGGAGCTTTTCTGCTGCGCGTTGGGTGCAGAGTGGTTCTGGGTAATAGTAGCGTTTGTCAAGTGAGCACTACTGCCCAGGAGGGCCCGGGTGCACCCCTTGTTCGAGTCGACCGGCGAGGGAGTTGCCTTGTCATTGAAGAGTTCACATTTCATAGAGTGTACCACCTCCTTCTGTCCATGGGGGAAAAGTGTGCATGTGGCGCTTCTTAAGTAAGCCCCAGCACCTTCAGTCCCCGCCTCCCCTTGTTTACTGCTGTTTTTTTGACACGCATACACAAAGGATGCCTGGTGACCTTTCTTCCCTACATGTTGAAATTACACGGACAGCGTGCTAAAGCGACCCTCCTCACCCGATACCAGCAGATTGTTTAGATTAGTACGGTGTTACTTAGAGGGAGTCCTGGACGTATTGAACTTTCATGATTTAAACCTATTTTGCACCGCTTAACCACTGTTGGGGGTGTGTCCTGGCCCCCATGTGTGTCCGTGATCCCCCACACTAGACAGACCACACACGACACACGTCTATCTAGTTCGAGCTCCCTGGTCGCTTTGCGGCGTCCGGGAACACCCCGTTTATTTAACTTGCACGCGGCGACGTGCAACGACACGCCGCCGCATGCGCGTCCCACACGGGGCAGCGCCACACTCCTCCTTTTTCGGGAGGAAACACAATTGCTTTTATTAAACACTGCAAACCACACACACAAAATAACATCAATATAATGAGCCCGTGCCCCTTTAATGTCAGCGGCGCGGATCCCCTCACTCCGGTTGATTCTCCACATGTCCCAACACGTATTCGCTGAGATAAGTGGGTTTCCCTCGCCCAGCCCTCTTGGGGTACCTCCCGCTTACCTCCGGCACGGGAAGTCCACCAGTCACAGCTCCCCAGACTGGAGAGCTCTGGGCGCTCACAGGGATTCCAACGTCCTCAGGCACCTCCGCCATGTCAGGGACAAGGGGTGGTTCAGTTCGGGAGTCCCCCAGCTTCTTGAAGAAGCTGACGTTTCGGGTGACAGCAGATCGTCCATCCGATGCCGTCACCATGGACCCTTTCACAGCCACCACGTCCAGTGGCTCCGGTTCGTAGGGGAGCGAGAGCTTGCCATGGGGTTGTCTGTTTCGAATGAGCACCTCGTCCCCCGGTTCCAGCCGCTGGGGGCGAAGACCCCTTCGCAGGTTCTCCTGGTCAATCTTGTTCCTCCTATCGGCCTCAACCTGCTGAGTGTCGATCACCCCGGGCTCCTTCTCCTGGACCTCAGGCAGTAGACCCCGGGGGCATCGCTTGAACAGAGCCTCCGCAGGGGCGACCCCGGTGGAGGCATGTGGAGTGGTGCGGTACAACCGTCGGAATTGATAAAGGACGCTTTGGAGGGGCTGCCCTTGTCCCTGAACAATCCTGAAGGTCTTATTCAGGGTCCGCATCAGCCTTTCAGCGTCTCCATTAGCGCGAGGCCACAACGGGGATATCTTCCTGTGCTTGACTCCGCAGCTCTCCATGAACTCAGAGAACCGCTCACTTTGAAATGGCGACCCATTGTCCGTACACAGAGTCACAGGGAACCCATGGGCCGCAAATATCTTTTCCACCACTACGACCATATTCTCAAAGGCCACCGACTCCACGAACTCCACCTCTGGGTACCGTGAGTACTCATCAACAATTGCGATGAAGTGGGTTCCCACTGCCGTTGACCCAAAGTCCGCATGGACGACCTCCCATGGGCGGGTCCCCCGGGGCATCGCCTCGATGGTTGGCTCTCGCTGCACGGGGGAGGCTGCCACAAACTCATCCACCCTTCTTTCCAAGTCCGGGAACCAGACTTTCAGCCGCAGCATCGCCTTGGTCTTGGCGGCACCCTGGTGTCCCTGGTGGGCCAGAGTGATCACCTCCTGTACCTTGCACTGGGGGACCACGATGCGATCACCCCAGAGCAGCAAGCCCGATTTCGAGAAGGATAACTCGTCCTTCACCTTCCACAACTCCTCGAGTCCAGTCTTGGCCTCCTGGGTCCGCCCTGCCAGAGCCTCCAAAATGGATTTCCAGGAGCCGTGCTGCATCGAGTTCTATAGGATCTGAAAGAACTCATCCGCTGCCGCTGCAGCCTCCAGCTCCGACAGCGGCATCGCATTTGGCGTGGCCCCTTCCACCACCATCCGGACATGGTCATCGGCCTCCTCTGCACAGGTGTCATACTCCTCTCCCCCGCGCACTCCGGGATGTCGGGAGAGGTAGTCCGCTGCATTGTTGGCCCCCGGTCGGTACACCAGGGTGACTACATACTCGAGCAAGGCGAGCATCCATCTCTCAATCCTGGCCGGGGGCTTTGAGGATGATCCAGCCAGAATCGGGAGCAGGGGCTTGTGGTCAATGACCACGTCACAGGACGCCCCAAGACATAGAGTCGAAAATGTCTGCATCCCCAGAGGACCGCTAGGGCCTCCCGCTCAATTTGGGAGTATCTTTGCTCCGTGTCCGAGAGCGCCTTACTGGCATACGCCACTGGGCGAACGCTCCCATCCCGGTCCACCTGAGTTAGAACAGACCCCAGGCCGAATGGACTCGCGTCCACAATGATCTCCGACGGCAGCGCCGGGTCGAAGAACGCCATGGTGTCTTCCGCTGTTGCGCTCTTGATGTCCTCAAAGGCCGACTGCTCCAGTGGGCCCCAATGCCAGACTGTCTCCTCCTTCATCCTCCTGGCTGACTTTTGCAACCACTCCTTCGCCTCTGGAGTCTTCCCTTCCCCCCTCAAGCACTCCCTTGTGCACCCTCTTCTCAAGAAACCCTCTTCCGACCCCTCCTGCCCGGCTAACTATCGCCCTATCTCCATCACTCCCTTCCTGGGCAAGCTCCTGGAGAAACTGGCCATCTCCCAGCTAAACCTCCATGCTGAATCTGTTGGTAGTCTTCATGACCATCAATCTGGTTTCAGAGCTGCCAGAAGCACGGAAACTGCTCTCCTGAACATCCGTGAAGACCTGCTCTTGAACCTCGATTCCAACACTCCGTGTGTTCTCATTCTGCTCGATCTCTCCTCTGCCTTTGACACTGTCAACCATGCCATCCTGCTCAACCGTCTCCGTGAAAACCTGGGTATCACTGGTCAGGCTCTGGCGTGGCTGACCTCTTTCCTTTCAAATCGACCCTCCCAGGTCCAACTGGGGTCCTTCCTCTCCGACATCTTTTTCTCCACCTGTGGTGTCCCCCAGGGATCAAATCTCTCTCCCTGGCTGTTCAACCAGTATATGGCACTCCTTGCCCACCGCATCGCCGCTCTCTGCCCTAATTTCCAGTGCTATGCGGACGATACCCAGCTCATTTTCAGGCTACCCTCAGCCTCCCCCTCTCCTTCCCTCATCTCTGACTGTCTGTCTGCTATCCAGGATTGGTGTGCCGCAAATGACCTCTGCCTTAATGCCAGTAAGACTGAGATCCTACTCATCGGTACACCCACTCCCTCCTTCCCTGCAGCTCTCTGGCCTGCCTCCCTTGGCCCCCTCCCTGCTCCTACCTGCAATGCAAAAAACCTTGGGATCATCTTCGACTCCACACTCTCCTTCTCTCCTCATATTTCTGACGTCGCTAAGAAGTCACACTGCCAGCTGCACCTCCTCAGAGGTATTCTTCCCTTCCTCTCCTTCCCCCAGAAGCTCACTGTCTCCCGAGCCCTGGTTCTCTCGAAGCTGGATTACTGTAACAGCCTCTACCTTAATCTGCCTGCCTCCACTCTCCGCCCTCTGCAACTCATACAGAACAGAACTGCGAGACTTGTCCTTGGCCTCAAGCCCAGGGACCGTATCTCTCCAGGACTGAAATCTCTACACTGGCTCCCAGTAGCTGCGAGGATAAAGTTCAAAACCCTCTGCATTGTCCACAAGGCCTTCTGGGGCCTTGGCCCTATATACCTTCAACTCTCTCTTCCCAAATATCTTCCTTCCCGAGCCCTTCGCTCATCCGCCTCCAACTCCCTCAGGGTCAGCCGCTTCTCTCTCCGCGGCAGGGGCCTCCCTCTGGAACAGCCTTCCTGCCTCCCTGAAACTTGAGGAGAACCATCTCCGGTTCCGGAAGCACCTCAAAACCTTCCTCTTTGCCTCTGCTTTCTCTCTCCCTCTCTCCCCTGCTGAACAGCCAATTATTCCTCACTGATACTGCAACTGGACCACTCTTAACGGCCTCGGTCCTGGGCCCAGCCACTCTCCACTTGCACTGATGCCCTGGAACCCCTCTGCACTGCGGGACTGTCTCTGTATCCCTACAGCCCCCCCCTTTTCCAGCACTTGTTCTGCACTTACCTTGCACTTGCCACCAGTTGGCCCTATTTATTTATTACTTTACGCCACTTACCTTTACTGCACTTCCCCCCCCTCCCCTTCCCCTTGCACTTTTCCCCCTCCCCCACCCTTGCACTTGCGCGATCTGAATGACACCTGGCCTAGTAGGATCGTTGTCTGTTTCCCCTAGTTTCCTCCCCTCCCTGCCTCGTCGCGCCTTGAAACACCTGTGTATAGGCGCGTTACAAATGCCATATCATATCATATCATATATCATATCATATATCAGCGCCCTGAGCGGCTCGGACCTCGAGGCAAGGTTTTGGATGAAGCGCCCGCAGTAGGTCACCAAGCCAAGGAAGCTTCTCACGTCCGACACCGACTCCGGGGGCTGCGCCTTCTTAATGTCCTGGACCTTCCTTGGATCTGGTGACACCCACCCCTCCTGGAACACGAACCCGAAGAACTCAATGGAGGGGCGCAGGAACTCACATTTGTCCCTGTGAAGGGTGAGGCCTCTGCAACTGCAGCCTCTCAAAGGTCTTTGCCAGCCTCCTCAGATGGTCCACCTCCGTCTTGGCAAATACCAGAATGTCATTGCTAATGTTGAGGACACCCTCCAGATCGGCGAGGGCGCCCCGTATGATGTTTCGAAATACTTCCGCAGCCGATGACACCCCAAAGCTCAACCTCGTGTACCTGTACAGCCCCCGGTGGGTGGTGAATGTGGTTATGTACCGGGATCAGGGTGGAGGACAACCTGATGGTATCCTGCTCGCAGATCTAGCTTGGAGAAGAATCGGGCCCCTTGCACCTCAGCGATAATGTCATCGATGGTAGGGGTGAGGTGCCGCCCTCTCTTGATGGCCTTGTTGGGCAGCCTCATGTCCACACAAATACGAACAGAGTCGGTTTCCTTGCCACAACAATAGGGAATACCCGCGGCGTCTGGCCCTCGACTTTCTCAATAATATCCAGATTCACCAGGTTGTCTAGCTCTTTGTCAACCTGCTCCCTCAGATGAAACGGCACCCTCCGGTGCTTTAGGGCAATGGGTTGTACAGACTCGTCGACATGCAGCCTGACCAGGTCACCAGTCATCATCCCAATGCCGGTGAAGAGGGCAGTGTACTTGTCGAGCAGGTCATTGATGTCCTCCAAGTACACCGAGTACGCGAACGTGACAATCCCCAGGGCCTCTGCAGCGGCACAACTCAGGAGCGTGTTGTTACTCACGGGGGTGACATAGAACCAAGCCTTGATCGTCAAGCCCTCATGCTCCACCTTCGCCACAAATGCACCGTCCAGCGGTATAGGCTCCAGCCCTCCAAAGGCAAATATGCGGGCTCTCGGTGTGGCCAAGTCTGGTGGAGACTGCTCACTGGTGGGAATGGTTTGTGCCAAATGGGGAAAAGGCCTGTTTCCTGAATTTATCTTTTCGGCCTTTTTCATTTTCCAGTGTCACTATGTGCCCTCAGAAATGACAGCTTTTCATGTAGGTGGAGCAGTGTCTGAGGCAGTTTTAAAGATGATCTACCCGATTCGGCAGCCAGCGAAGCTTTTTGAGAATGCGAGAGATGTGGTCGACTTTCCTGATGCCGGCACTTTTGCTGCAGAGCGTTGAGTGGTGTGAGGGCTGAGGTGTTGTCATCTAAGATGGGTGCATTGCCTCCATCCACGTATGACACTGCTAATGTTTGCATGGGGACCCCGAAGACATGGCCAACGATGCAAATTAGGTGATGTCATTTAGCGACTTCTACCGACTTTTAGGACAGCCAATAGCTACTTTCCTTACTGAGGAGTTGGCAACACTGGTCCTGGGCACTGGGTGCATTGAGGCTTTGATAAATAACAGTCCGTAGCACCTGCAGCCCTGCTTGGCTGTCACGTGGGACAAATTACTTGCCAAGATTTAAAATTTGACTTTATGGCGCCTGCTGAGCCTTTTTCCTTTCCTCCACACGATCTTCTGACTAATAATAATCATAAATGTAAGCATCCCTTTCAGAATCAGTGGTATTATTTCACCAAAATGATTGAGATAGTGAAAGTGACGGATGCAATCCTCGACCCACACTACAATGACATCACGTGGTCTTCAAGCCCCTGTGATGGTTTATTACTTTTATAGACAGCAGCGTAAGTTTTGGTTGTTGTGCGACAGAAGCATTTGTAAGTAAGCATGTCACATGTATTATAATTTTCCCAAAGACCTCGAGGACAGATATTGACTAGTAAAGTCATTTCCACTTTTCTTGTTTTTTTGTCAGACTTGAGGAATTGAATGTGGGAGATTTTTCTTTTTTTTTCCCGCTCAATGCTTCCATTTCTTGCCATGAGTGTCATTTACTTCCAACATTTTAACCACTCAATTATGTTTACCAGGACGACATCCACATTTGCAACCTTTTTTTCTTTTCTTTTTTTAAATGTTTTTATTATTTTTATTAACCACAATGTAACTTAAAGACTTCCATATACATTTGCATAACAATATATTGCCAAATTGTCTGCTTCCCCTCCTTTTACCCCCCTCACACCAGCCTGTTTCGCCTGCATTGTCTCACCACGTTACATCGACTGTAGTACCCCCCTACTTTGTCTTCAATCCGCCTATTGTGACAGGGCTGCTGTTTCCTGTTGTGTTTTGGTATGCCTAGAGGCCATCAGTTCCTGCACCGTCTGCTTCCATGAATCTAAGTCTATGTTCTGTTCCCCTTGGCCTCTACGGGCTGCCTCTTGCCACACTACGGTTTCCGCCAGTGTCCATTTCTGGAAGTCACTCCACTACTGCTTTACATCTGGCCCGTTATGTGCTTTCCAGCCCATTGCTATCCTGCGCTTTGCTAGGATGTATACTAAGTTTTTCAGCTTGTTCACATGTCTTGCACGCGAAAATGCCGAGCATACGTGCCGTTGGGGATCCTGTGTCCAACGTTATACCCGCCCTGGCTAATGCCAGGGCTATGTCATCCCAATATTGACGGATCCTCCCACAAGCCCAGAACATATGTACCATGTCTGCATTCACCAATCCACATTTGGGACAAGTCTGTTCCGTGGCATTGCCATATTTGGCAATTTTCCCCAGGGTTAGGTATGCCCTATGCGTTATGTACAACTGAATTAACTGGATCTTCGCATTCCTACACACTTTCCTATGGTAAGCTAATGTTCTACCCCATTCTGCGTCTGTCAATTTATATTCTCGACACTGCATGCCCACCCTCTGAAGTATCATCTTCCTGTAGTACCCCATCAGTTCCCGGCCATTTCTGCTTTAGTATTGTGATGAGCGAGGTGTATATTATATGGTGTCCCTCATGTATACCTGTCTCTGAAGCGAGTGCACTAAAGTCCATCACCATACCCTCTCGTAGCAAATCTCTCACCGTTACTACTCCCATGGGTTCCCAGTATTTCCTCACATTTAATCTCAGTTGTGGTTCTTCTTTTAGTGTCGCTAGTGGGATCTGGGGGGAGTAGGGTGTGTCTTTCTTTAAAAAACGTTCCGCCCTATGCCACATTGTCTTACCTAGCGTCAACAACAGCGGGGGCTTCGGGACGCGCTGCGCCGCCGTCCATATGACCTCCTTCAAGAAAAATAGGGTGCATGCCGGCTGCAGCAGCCATGCTTCTAGGGTCTGCTCATCCAGCAGCCAGCCTGTGACGAACTGCAGCTGGCACACCAAAAAATATGCCTCCAAGGTGGGTGCCCTAATACATACCCGATCATACAGCCTTTGTAATTTCATCAGTGCCATCCTGCCTCTGGAGTTATGCCATAGAAAGCTATCGCATATTGTGTAGAGTTTCTTAAAAAAAAACGTGGGTATATTGTATGGGATGTTAGTAAAGAAATGTAAAAGCCTCGGGAGTACCACCATCTTTAACAGTGTTGCCCTACCCATCATTGAGAGTAGTAACCTGGCCCAGAAAGTCATAGATTTCTCAATATTGTCTACCGCCCTCATCGTGTTCTGTAAGTATTCTGTTTTGCGGTCATGAAAGATGTCCACTCCTAGATATGTGAATGAGTTCACTTCCCACTTAATCGGCAGCACTGGCAATGTGTTCAGGGATTTACCTTTATACCCAGCTAAGGGAAACCACGATTTCTGTGCGTTAATCGTGATACCGGATAATTCTGCGTATCTCTAAAGCACGTCCAAAATATACTGCAGGTTGGTTTCAGGGTGCATTAAGTATGGAAACATATCATCGGCATATAGAGAAATCAGATTTTCCTTGCCCTTACTACTCAGTATTCTTTTCTGGGATATGCCGCTAATGGTTCCAAGGCCTGAATAAATAACATAGGTGTCCATGGGCAGCCCTTCCTCGTTCCTTTCTCCAGCTGCCATTGATCCGAGATTTCAGCTCCCGTCTTAACCCTCGCTATTGGGCTGGGGTGTTGTACAGCAACCGTACCCACTTTATGTATGTAGCCCCCATTCAGAACCGCTGCAGGACCGCCAGTAGCCATGGCCATCTGACCGAGTCAAATGCTTTGGCTGCATCCAACGAGGCCACCGCATACCGATCTGAACTGTTAGGTATGATCAATAATATGATGTAACCTCTGCAAGTTGCATGAAATGTTCCTATCTGGTATGTATTCCCACTGATCTGGATGTATTAGCTTATCTATTGCTGGCTTGAGCCTGTTGGCCATTAAGGCCATGAGTATCTTCCCATCCTGGTTAAGCAGCGACAGGGGTGGATAAGATCCCAGTCTGCAGCTGGCTTGCTGGGCTTCAATAGTGGAACAATAACTGACTCTCGCAACGACTTCGGTAGCGTGCCGGTTTTCAGTTCCTCATTCAGCATCGCTAGCAGCAGGGGTACCACGTCTGTTACAAATTCTTTATATAATTCACTAGGTAATCCATCTGTCCCTGGGGCCTTACCTGCCAGCAACCCTCTAATAGTAGATTCTAGCTCCTCTTTAGTTATGGGGGCTTAAAGCTGGCCTATTGCCTCTGCATTTAGTTGCGGGAGATCTGTTTGTGCCAGGGCTTTGGTTATGTCTGTGACTTGTGTTGCTAATGTCTCTGTGTATAACTCCTTGTAATACGCTTAAGCACTTGTTTATAATGTCTTGCGTCCTATAGCCCTCCCCGTTTTCTCCAGTGATCTCACTTATCATTTCCCGTTTGAGTTCACTTTTGCATAGCCAGGCCAACAGGCGTCCCAGCTTATCCCCCTCGGCGTGTTGCCTTTCTACGTATTTCCTGTGGTTCAGCTTGCCTAGTCTTTTCCAATGCCATAAACATCCCGCTGCAACCGGGTGACCTCACGTAACCAATTTTTAGTCGTGTCGCCTGCATGCTCCAATCCTTCTAATTTGATTTCAGCCTTCCACAAATCCTTTCAATTTCAACCTGCATTCCTTTCATTTTAGCTATCGCCGTACCTCTGATCACTACTTTAAAGGCTTCCCACAGCGTGCCTGCTGATTTGACACTCCCCATGTTGTTTTTAAAATAATCTTTCACCCCTTCTCTTAGGTGTTCCCGAAACATTGGATCCCTTGGTGATTCACTTCTAAGCCTCCAGGTCGGGATGCATGCTCTAAGGAGGGAGTTCTGCCATGTGACCACTAGGGGGACATGGCCTGATAGTATCTGTGCTTTGTATTCAGCTGTCTTAAATTCGCATAGAGTCTCACCCCCCCCCGTAAAACGTAATCTAATCTAGTGTATAAATTCTTGGGAGCCATGTAATGGGATTAACCCCTGTCGGGTGGGTGTATGTCGGTGAAGTTGAATGCTTGCAGCAATGTATTTAAGGCCTTAGCCGCAGGGCTTGGGTGCCTCGGTTTATCATCTGATCTATCGAGTCCCGGGCACACAATTAAAGTCACCTCCCCACACGAATGTATCGTCTCTATATGTGCCGATGTTAGGTTATAACGAACGGAGGTAGGTTTCTGTATCATGATTCGGTGCATAAGTGTTAATAATGCATATACCTCTTTGTTCCATAAGTCCCTGCACTACAATCATCCGCCCGTCCTCCCTCGTCTGAAAAGATTTTAAGGACTTTAAATGTCACCACCGGCGTAATCCATATTAAGACCCCCCCCATCGCATATGCTGAATATGATGAGCCCAGAGTCGTACCCCTCCACTTTCGAGCTAGTACAGTTAGTTTCTCCTCTGTGACATGCGTCTCCTGATTTTTCTGCGCTTGTTGGTATTTTTGATTCAACAAGTCCATGTTCTCAGGGTGCAAGCATAGTCTGTTTCTTCCTGTCTCCAATGGCTTTGTGGGGAACCTCAGTTCTAGCATATCGTGATCGCTACTATTCATTGGAATTACATGTAATGATATTTTTTTATTTGCATTTTCTGAAAGGAAAAAGTAGTCCAATGTGGATTTTTGGTTTACTCTTCGCCACGTTGCCTTCACCGGGGTATCTCCTGGGATTTGACCATTTAGTATATGGATGTTTCCCTCTTCTCTTTCTTCCTTCCATATCTTAGATATATTACCTTTGTAAGAGAAGGTTTTATTGGTCATTGAGTCTATTCTTGGATCAGGATATAAGCAGTTAATGTTCAGGTCACCTCCTAGGATGAAGGTTGGGTTCACCACTGACACATTATCGATGTCATTTGGTCTACAAATCTAGATGATCCAACTGCCTTATCTTGCCAATAAATGTTGATTACGATTAGCGGGTTCGCTGTTTCTCTTTCTTCATTATCAGGTTCCAGGATACTTATTTGTATGTAAGAACTTGGGTTTTGAGTCTCGGTCATGTGGTATCCTATTCTGTCTCTTATAAGTGTCAGTAGGCCTGCCATTGGTCTCCCTTTTTCCCCTTTATTGCTGGGTTTATGTACATGCTGAATCCATCGGTAGTTGGCATTTTGTTTATCCACGTTTCTTATAGACATAAGATGTCAAATCGCTTTAGATTGAATTCATCTTTAGCAAATAGGTGGGTAAATCCCCTGGTATTCCATGATCCAATTAGCATTGTCTTTTCTCGTTCTTGGCATTATTTATGGATGTCGATTGTTTATGGTTCTGCCAACCAATTCCATGAGTTTTGTCTCGATTTCTTTGATATTTCTGTTCTTTCAGTGTGTTTTGGTGTTTCTGGCTTTTCTTCATATATTAGTCTCACTGATTTCTGCATACAGTTGAATGTGATCATTAATGGTTTAATTTTTGTAGGTTCTTCTTTTGTTTGTTGGCGATAAATGAGACCTTCTGCATTTTACTTGGTGAATGGCTCCTGTTTTTTTTTATTATTTGAACATGCACCATTGAGGATTCTCGATTGCATCTAGGTCTTTTTATTCTGTGATTAGGTTCCCTCAAGTGCTCAGATATTCGTTTTCACTGTCTATACATTTGGGTTTCCTTTTGTTTTTCGCTTCAATTTTGCGTTCAGTAATATCGAAGCTCAGCGGAAGTAGGGACTGTGAGGCATCGAGTAGCAAGTCACAAATCAGTTTTGATTGAATGTGTAGCTGAACTCTGTTCTCCTTCTCTTCCATGAATTCTACTATTGTGATATCATCAGAATCGATTGCATTGAGTTTCGTTATATGGTGGAGCAATCTTAGTACGTTGTGCCGGTTCAGAATAAGACCGTCAGTCATTGATAATATCTGCTCCAAAATCAATTGTTCGCTTGCACTGGGTCTTTTTCCTATCTCTTTGTAGTGTATTTTGCTTGCTTTAGGGAGTCCTGAAGTTTCTGATTAATTTTCTCATTGTTATTATCTGAGTCTAGTAGTAAGATTGTTGATAGGGATTTTCTCTGAGATGGCCAGTTTTTTTCCTCCAAGCCATCCTTCCTGTGCGATCTCTTCTTGACATTTTTCATCAATTTTATGTCTTTTGTCAGATAGCGAGAGGGACAAGTTATGTAACATCTGGGAAATTTCTTTTCACCACACAACACGTCTATCCGTGGAGACTGTTTCTATTTTGCTCAAAGGTATTTGACACATCTGAAGTTAGCACAGGTTGAGGAAGTCTGTCATCCTACTCATCTTCTGATGGTTCTTCCTCGTGCGTTGTCATGTTCATCTTATTTCTTAGGTCTTCTTCTGAGGTGTTATGATAGTCATGATTGTGTCTATTTTCGGTTTGTCTCGATGAGGATTTGTTTATTTTGTGAGTATTTGCTGCGGTCTTGTTTGTCGTAGTTGTCTCTCCTAGTTCTGGTGAGTACGATTTCAAAGTGCGAAGGAACTTTTGCGATACATTTGATTAAGTATATTTTGCCTTATTTTTTTATTGTTTCTGAATTGCTGTAATTTCCTCTTTGGAGATGTGTTTTGTTTTTTTCCCCTCGCCAAAAGATCGGAAAGAAGCCGCTTGTGGTATTTGGTATCTATGCACTTGGTGATCTTAGATCTATGGGGTTTCCTACTTGTCCTTCGGCATCTGCAGATGTTGAGGGAATGCCGATTAGATCACTTTCATTTGTTGCTGTGAACTTATTCCACATTGCGATCCCTTTTCCAAATGGACCTATCTTTTGTTGTGTGATTTCTTGGTGCATTAGAGGTGACGTCCGAATTGCTAGGTTATGTTTCTTGTGTGTACACGTCGTGTTGTTTTGAGTTTCCAGTGCATCTGCTTGGCTGCTGGTTTCTATGCAGCCTAGATTTGTGGCATGTTCGTGTCTACTGAGAGCTGGATTGGTAGTGAAGGTATCGCATGACTTCTTCATCGTTTTCCTGTTGGTTTTTAGCAAGCTTAAAGCTTCAGGCACCACCTCGGCCAGTATTTTTTTCCTCTCCATTTGTTTTTAGTTATAACAGCATCTTTTGGATCACGATTGCTCTCTGAGTCCGCCTTTAATTTATCTTGAATCGTAGCTATAAAAGATTCTATGTGCAGTAGTTTGGAGTGCATCATAGCAGTTAGTTGATTGATCTTTATAGTTATCATTGATATTTTCTTACATTTTTAGGAATGGGGTCAAGGATATTGGTAATGCCGACATTATGCATGAATGTACTTCCTGTGCGGACTTGTTCGAGTGGGGTTTTGTACTTTCATGAACTTGCGTTCGAGTGGTGGTGAGTCTTCTCACCTTTTGGGTATTCTCTTTGTATGAAGGAAGAGTCTGATGCAGGTTCCTCAGAATCTGTTGATGTTTGAGGTTAATATGCATATTAGTTTGCGAAGTAGACATCAGCTCATTCAGTATTTTTGACCTTTCAACTCCTCGTGTAGATTGTGAGCAGCTGATTTCAGGGGGAGTGTACGAATCAAGTTTCCTACATTGATTTGAGCGATTGACTACAGGAGTTTGGTTGCATGTACTAATATCACCTTGGAAGGCCTGCCTCAATTTGCTCACTCTGTCATTCTCCAGATGCAGCGAGATCTCAGCAATGTGCCTTGACAGTTTCTCTGCCACGGCAAGAGAACCTAAATCTTCCACTGTGGACTGAGCCACTTCGCTTGGCTGATCTTGTTCATTTCCTTGATCTTCTGGTTTTTTTCATGTAGAATTTTTGTCAGTTCCCAAGTTCGATCTTGAGGGACTCAGTGAAGGCGATGAAGTAGATGTTGCAAGACCCCTATTTTATTGAGCTCCTTTTATCAGTATCAGTGCTGTTTTAGGTCGTTGGTGTTCGACGTCCGCTTTATGCACAGTAGTGTCTTGTGCATTGCTTGCCACAGGGCCCTGAGTTTGATTTGCATGTCTTATGTTACATTTGCTCCGTATCGCTTTCAAAGGTTAGGGGTACTGACTCATCTTCAGTGTTTTTTTTGCAAGTGGTCTTTTTCTGCATTATCTCTCATATTATCCCCTCTCATGTCGCCATAGTCAGGCTCTTTGTTGTTGCAGGCGTGAGTATTTGCCTCAATTGAGGTTGAGTCTGCCTCGAATGTCAGGTTGGGGATCAGTAGAGTTGACTTCAACAGCAATTGTGTGTCCGTTTTCTCTACTTCAGAATGTACTTGTGCCTGTGCTTGAACGGTTGTTTGAGTACAACCCACTTTTGCATTTGCCGATTTGATTGTGTTTTTTTTCCTGTACTTTGCTTGCTCCTTTAACAGACTCCCCCTCGCCCCAAATTCTGCATGCGTTTTAAAGTCCGGTAAGGGGATGACAGGCTGGGGGATAACAGGCGAACAAGTTCTTACCTCTGTTTCACCTCTGCAACAGCTTTCTTAATTCTGTTGTGTCGCCGTTGAAGTGTATCATTACGCTTGTTGCTTCAGCAGATTTGGGCAGAGGTTTAGATAGGCAACAGCGTGCCTGCCATCTCGTTTGAAGCAAGGTCTTTTTCTACAGCTCTGCATCTGTGTTAACGGAGCCTTGGGAGGAGTGTTTTCTTTCGGTTTCAGGTCTCGTGGTCGCACAGGGAACACAGGAAACACTCCTGACACTCCGCATTGTGGCTGGTGTTTTAAAGGTGACTCCTCCTCTGCAGCAACTGTCAGGGAAAGCAGACTGCTTCAATGTAGGAACGCAGGAATAATTCCTCCAGAAATCTCGATACTCCCAACACAGGAAACACTCTAGACACTCTGCTTTTCACCGCATCGAAATGAGGCGTTAGCTAGAAAACACTCCACGTTTAGATTCAGATACTGTGCTGGTATTATCATGGCATCCTCATTGCAGTGTTAAGGATTGGGATAATTTTGTTCAGCATGATGGAGGCGAGAGCCTTCCTATGGTCTGTCACGCCGGCCACATTAAGGCTGTTTACCTTGACCTTGCTTCCTGCTCCTCTCTGTTTGAGTTCACATCCTGCTGATGGATGGTTCCCCCCCCCCCCACACACTTGCTGCATGCGTGCTTGAATCTACAGTTATTCCCAAAGGGGCATGACCCTTGTTCAAACTTCCAGCAGTTTGTTTTCTCCCTATGACTGTAAATCTGTTTTCCTAATTGAAGCGAATGCAAAATGTAGTTCTTTGCCAATCGTAAGGCCAACGCCTCTCCCTGTTTCCGAAAGGACTGGTGAGGGAAAGGTTTATGGCTGAACTCATTGGCCAAGAAGTATATAAAGGGCGCCTGGCGGAGTCCTGATTTGCCCAGGAGGGTACCTGTATACAAAATGCTAGAAATCAGGGTGAGAGATCCGTGGACAGCTGTCAGGTTTGGATGCTTTTTTTATTTTGCCTTCAAAGTAGTTTAGCACAGATTTATAAAATTAAATATTTACATGACTTTCGATAAGCACGAAAGTGGACGGACAGACATTGTTTAAAACGGGAAATACAGGTGAGTATCGACCTCTTTCTTGTCGAGGTACAATTTCCAAAGTGATGCTCAAGTATACAATACAGGTAAGTGAGAACATAGGATTGTTGACAAGGTGCAACCCAAGACTGTGGTAAGTCCGGGGATCTAAACAAGATGGTGTACACAACACTATCTATAAACACATTAACACAGGGGTTGTGTCACAGAACATCGACACCTGAGTGTTTCGGCCGTGTTGGGCTTGGTAAGAGCCCGAGGTGGAGGAGGCCTTCATCAGGATGATCGCTGATCGTGATGCTGTCCCTGTGGGTAATCTGTGGGGGAAGGGATAGCTGTAAGGATCTCAGGGAGTCATTAATCAATTTAAGTATTACTAAATAATGGCTGATTAGTGCCTAAATACACTGTTGGTGTATCTGAGGGTACAGCTTACCGTCTGCTAAAGTTGCAGCGGGGGCGCTGTGCTGGGCAGTCCTTTAAGGAGTGCCGGACTGTGAAAGCCCAAGTCAAAAGGTAACATGGGATGACGCGGAAAAATCAGGTCATGGAGGCCGGAAACTAGGCCTGAAGCCTCTGGGAGCTGTGAAAAAGAAGGTAAACAAACCGTCATTTTTCACCCCAGATCTAGACTGTGTGAGTCAAGTCAGGTCTAAAAGGTACAACCTACGTGGGGTTGTGCAGGTAGGGTATGTGAGTGACACAAGGCCAAAACACCACTGGAGGGGGTGTTCGCAAGGTATGGTAAAGCGGTAAAGGAACCATACATGACGCCTTTGATCTGCTGGATGTTCTAAAAGAAAGACATTTTCGGTCATGGCAAGGCGAATACACTCCAGCATGAAATTGGTGGGAGTCGTGGTGGTGTCTGTTAAACATGTAGACATGTAGCCAGCGCTTAAAGTCCTTCCTGTTGATGGATAGAGGTATAGAGTACCTCTACGTCCATCGTAACCAGGATTGAGTTCGATGTAAGGCCTAAGTTCTGCAAGACTTTGATGGTATCCGTGCTGTCTTTAATGTAAGATTTCATCTTTCCAATAAATGGTTTCATGAAATGTTTCGTGTAGAGTGATAACGGTTCCAAAAGAAAGTCACAGGCAGAGACAATTGGTCGTCCGGGTGGTTGTGTGGCGTGTTTATGGATTTTAGGGAGGATGTAAAAAGCTGGTATCCTCGGGTGGGGTTTATTGAGAAAATGCCTATTAATCTTCGCATATCCAACTCTGGTCTTCTGCAGGTTTAGTGAGGCTGAGGATTTCTTCTTGTAGTCTCGTGGTTGAATCCCTGTTCATTTTTTTATATGAGGTTGTATCTGCCAACAATTGAAGGCATTCCTTGTTGTAGTCCGTGGTATTCATTCAGACGATTCCACACTATGGGCCTCATCACGAGTTGGGCGGTAACGCCTGCACTGTTAGCGCCGGCGCTAATAGCCCTACCGCCAAACCCCCCCGGCGCTATTAGCGCCGGATCACGGGTTTGGCGGAAGGGTTATTGCCCGTTCCCCATTGGGCCCATTCGGGAATTCCTTATTCCCCATTGGGCCCAATGGGGAAAATTCACGCTATTACCACTGGTGGATTTCCCGCCGGCAATAATCGCGCGAAAATTGGAAATTTTGCCGCAGATTTCCCCCCAGCTCAGAGCTGGGGTGAAATCCGCCAAAGCCATGATCTGGCGGACCTTTAAATGCGGCGGTAATAGCGCCACCACCACATTTAAGGGTTACCGCCAGACTCGTGATGAAGCCCTATGTAGGGGCACAACACTACAGCATTTCTGTCACTACTCGGCAGTGCTCCATAGATCCGATTTCACCGCCGCGCGTTACAACACTAAAGTAGCTCTGTGGATAAATGCCTGCACGTCCTCCATGGATTCTGCTTACTGCCAGTCACCTTCCGACATTGCACACTGCCTACCCACCGCAGCACTGTGCACTGCACGATTCCTTTACCGCTTTACCATACCTTGCGGACACCCCCACCAGTGGTGTTTTGGCCTCGGGTCACTCACATACCCTACCCGCACAACCCCACGTAGATTGTACTTTTAGACCTGACTTGACCCACACAGTCTAGATCTGGGGTGAAAAATGACAGTTTGTTTACCTTCTTTTTCACAGCTCCCAGAGGCTTCCGGCCTAGTTCCCTGCCTCCATGACCTGATTTTTCCGCGTCATCCCATGTTACCTTTTGACTTGGGCTTTCACAGTCCGGCACTCCTTAAAGGACTGTCCAGCACAGAGCCCCCGCTGCAACTTTAGCAGACGGTAAGCTGTACCCTCAGATACACCAACAGTGTATTTAGGCACTAATCAGCTATTATTTAGTAATACTTACATTGATTAATGACTCCCTGAGATCCTTACAGCTATCCCTTCCCCCACAGATTACCTACACGGACAGCATCACGATCAGCGATCATCCTGATGAAGGCCACCTCCATCTCGGGCTCTTACCAAGCCCAACATGGCCAAATCACTCCAGTGTCGATGTTCTGTGACACAACCCCTGTGTTAATGTGTTTATAGATAGTGTTGTGTACACCGACCTGTTTAGATCCCCGGACTTACCACAGTCTTGGGTTGCACCTCGTCAACAATCCTATGTTCTCACTTACCTGTATTGTATACTTGTGCATCACTTTGGAAATTGTACCTCGACAAGAAAGAGGTCGATACTCACCTGTGTTAAACGTCTGTCCGTCCACTTTCATGCTCATCGAAAGTCATGTAAATATTTAATTTTATAAATCTGTGCTCAACTACTTTGGAGGCAAAAAAAAAAAGCATCCAAACCTGACAGCTGTCCACAGATCTCTCACCCTGATTTCTAGCATTTTGTAAACATTAACTCATTGGCCTCCACCATTTTGGTATGTAACCTGACACATCCTCATCATCCCATGCCATTGATGGCCATACTTGCATTTTTAGCCTGAACCTTTTGTCATAATTTAGTCATGCTTGGCCCCCATATGTTAGATAGGCATTATGTATTCTCTGTTCATATGCCGATAATGCCCCAGTGTCACCTGGATATTTCTCTACTATGTTGGATGCTAACATTTGGAAACCCGCTAACCAATTTTGAATTGGCCTTTCTTTTCTGACCCTCGTTCTTTCTTTTCTTCTTCCTTCTTGGATGCCTGTGTGATATCCAACCCCTCATGTTCCAGCTCTAGTAATCTGAATATATCAATGCATTCTTTTTTCCAAATACTCTCTTTTATACTCCAAGGTATATGCCAGACTAGTGCATTGTCTCTGGCCAAAATGGACGTAAAGCCTGGTGTTGCCCTGCCATAAGTGATGCAAGAACATTTCTTCACCTCATTTAACGCTACACCCTGTGCTGTTTGCTACACTTCTGGTTGGGAGGCCTTCATTCCCTGCACCAGCGTCGCAGTGGGCGTAATATTGCTCTCTAAATCACTGCATTTCCCCATGCTTACTGTGTTGTTACACGCATTCACATTCCCAAATAGTAGCTGCCCTTTATCATCCCCATGCCTGCAAGCACTGCATAAAACTACCTTTCATCTGGTCGAACAGTGGTAACTCCTGGGGCCCTGCTGCTGCTCCCTTGGCCACAAGCGCCGGATCGTCCTCCATGAGTTCAGCCAACAGTCCATTCACCGGTGGCGCTGGTAAGGCCTCAGGCCCCTTTTTGGCAATCTTATCCTAATTGCCCTCTTTCTAGCTGCTTCTTTCTGTTGCTTTAAAGCAGCTGCCTTTGCCATTACTATTTCTCTCCTTTTGTTCACCGATGGCGCCTCTTTGCCGAGGATTATTAGCTCCTCCAAGGCCTCATCTGTTGTTGTTCATGAGCACGTCAGACAGTTCTCATACAGTCCTTAGCTTATTGGGGGTCGAGCATCATCAGGATCTAATGCTGACAGAGCCCATGAGGAGTGCATTGGCATGGTGTGTTGACATTGTGGTTGATGAGCAGAGTTGCTGGGTTGCACCTTGTCAAGGCATGCTGGGTGGTGCTTTTGCTTTTTGGCGACCATGCACACTTTGAATAAGTTGGTTAGGAATTAATTGCTATGTGTGCCTGTTGACAACAAGAAGTCATCTTTCGCGGATATATATTTAGGTGTCTGAGGTGGTACTTGAATTAATTCCCTTGGAATGAAGGACCATTGTCAGCCTTGAGCTCATGGGGGATCCAATGTGTTGCCAAGATCTTTTCAGATGTTGGGATTACCACTCCAGCAGCATTAGAATCTGCTATCTCAGAATAACACAAATGGTCATTTATGATGTGTGAAGAATCAAATGATGTCCTCATTCCTTTCCCTGAGGTAGTCTCTCCCTATGAGGCCAGGGGACGGTAGCCGCTACCTGATCCTGACCCTGGGGGTGTCTATATGAGGGAGGACCACCTGGTGAGGTGATCCTCGGGGAGAAGGGAGTATGCCATTGGGAAAAGTCACATACCCACCGTTCCCTCTTGGGGATATTCCCTCCATTCCTCAAATCTTAATCACCACTTATCCATCTTCTGAATCCAGTATTAATATTCCCCCGACATTATAATATACTAATGACTGAGATGAGATCTGTGTGTGATTAAAAATAAACACCCAGAAAAAAAGTCTCCTCTTCAACACTCTCATGCGGAAGCACTTCGTATGGCGTTTCAGACTCAGCTGCACTGTATAAAAGGCCACCAGCCTTGCATTTCATTGATTGATTAAACCATTTAAAAAAAAAACACTTGCGAGCTGCTTCTTTGGCGCACTTGCCCTCACTTTTCGCAGGCTTGCGCTCCTTCCCTCCTTGTCTTTCTTCGCAGGCTTGCGGCCATGTTATGCTTGCAGTCTCTTTCATCTACGCCTACAGCTCCCTCAGCCCCGCCAGAGTAGTTGGTTTCACTTCTGGAGAGCAGGCCTCTTTATTATATTGAGCAGTGATGCCACCTGTCGTGCGTGTCTTTTCTCTGATAGGACCAGGGGATGAATACATAATGGATGAGGTTGGGAAACTAAGGGAAATGGTAGTCCAGTTGGCTGACAGAGTTACGGGACTGGGGAATGAGCTAACTAGGTTGCAGAAGGAGTGTTGTGTCTTGCACCCCAACTCCATTCCTGGAAAGAGTGCAAAACAAGCATTAGAGAGGGGGCACCCTCAGTCACAGTCATGGCGTGAGGCTACCGGCACCAGCGGTGAGGGAGTGTTGGTCACAGTAAAGCCTAAGAGGGCTGAGAATGATCCTGAGTGGGTCAAAACAATAACAGATGTCATCAAGAAGTACATGTCCACTCACCTGCCAAGGAGCACTGGTAACATCAGCCACAGTAACAAACAAAAGCCGAGCAGGTTTCACTCCTCACAGTAATTACCAGGTTGGGGGCAGGAATCGTGCTATAGGTTATATGGGTAACGTCCCCAAACTGAGGCCCGGGACCGACCAGAACAAGGAAATGCTGACCAACACGAGCATCCACTGGTTTATCAAGTTAGGGGATGTGGCTCTGTCATAAGAGAAGATATCATCTCCTGAGAAAGAGGTACCATTCTGAATGGGTTAAGTGATTACATCCAAATTACCCTGAAGGATAAGGCATTGGATGAAGGGTTATTGGCAATTGAGGCAAGATTTTACCCTCCCCCTGGGACAACAATTTCGCTAAGGCCCTTCCCCTCAAGTGAGTGGCAGCAGGGTGCCCCTGGGCAATCGATAGTCGGAGGTAGGTACAACGCTGCTCCATCAGGAGACAGGCTAGATGAGGTGGACTGACACCCGCCCCCACCCACCCACCATTTCGAAAGGCATAAACAGGAGCCTCGGTGGACTTTTCAAGGGCGTTTCACCTGGTGAACAGGGAACGCCCATGGTCCAAACTAAGGAACTCGGGGCCCCAAACTGACTGATATCTATGTTCATAGAGATACAACGCTGAGAGTCCGTTTAGATGAAGACAGACACCTTACTGACCCGATTAGTGCTGACAAAGGAGTGAGGCAGGGTTATCTGGGTGCACAATTTTTTTTTGTTATCTGTATCTGGCAGACATGGGTCCTTATCTACAATCGTCGGCATTGGCGAGCCCCAAGATAAATGCAACAAAGATTCATTGGTTGGCCTATGCCGATTATATCGTTTTGGTAGATTGGACAGCTGTGGATCTTCAACATCTTTTACATAGATTGAGTGAATATGCTAAATTAAACCGCCTACCCATCAATCCAAAGAAATCTAGGGTGATAGTGTTTAGACAGCCTCGCAAGCAGGTCAAGTTTGCACAATGAGTATTGGAGGACCAGGTAATCCAGAGAGTTGAGGAAGTGCTGTATTTGGGCTACTCTGTCTACGCCTATCCATCAAGATGTAAAACAGAGCATGGCACACAGAATAAAATAGACAAACTAATTCTGCAGATGAAAAAGATCCTTTTTGCACTCTGCAGATTCTTTGTCAAACCTTTAGCAAAGGTCGTGGCAGTAATCTTATACGGCCTAGAAGCTAAGCCCTCTCTGTGGGACGCGGACTGGCAAAAACTTGAAGGTGCAATTTGGAAAAGTGTCCTTGGCCTCCCACTGAGCCTCTCAATGCCATGCCTTAGGTTTGAACTAGGTCTGAAATCACTAGCGTCATTGGCAGAATGATTACTTTCTCTTTACAGGCTTATCATTATGCCTCAGAAGGAATCTCTATATGAGGATGTCAAGCTACACCTGACATATAAATCTAAGATGCTGTTATATCTAGAACTAAAGACTAGAACAACCCTTGAAAAAGCTGACTCTACCACGGAAACATTAATATCCAGTCCATTGAAAGTAAAAAGAGCGATTGGATTGCAACTATTGAGAGACTGCGGTCGAATAATCCCTGGAACAGTTTTCTAGTGGTAGATAAGAAACCGGGGTATTTGCCAAATTATCTGGTGAAATTTCCAGATTGGAAAATCAGAAGTAATTTTCTGAGTGTGTCTGAATCTTATTCACACTGGGGAAATATTGAGTAAAAGAGGACAAGGGGGAAACAGCAATTAAATTATGCAGCATATGCATTAATCCAGCCAAGCAGAGCCTGAAACACCTTTTGATGAACTGTGAAGGCACATGGGAAACAAGATTAAACAATTTCTTCAGATTCCTGGAGAGGGAAGAGTGGATGCACTCGGAAAGATTGATCTCCAGCCAGAACACAGAAATAAGAATAGCAGGGGTTCAAGTCTTGCAGAGGATCGGATTTATGAGCGAATAACATCTGCCCAGCACAACAATGGCTCTGGTGGACTGTTTTGACTGTGGTGCTATAGCTTGTCCTTGAAAGAGAAGTAGTCTAAATATCGAGAACTGCAAATGTTAATGCCAAAGGAAAAAACTGATTGAAAGAAATGCTGCTGTGTTCCGCTCTGTTATTGTTTTGCAACAGTATTCTCTTTTTCTTTATATTTTATTAGGACTGTGGCCTCTATGTAAATTTTGAAAAGAGTTATTTTCCTTTGTATGTTTTCCTCTTAGTTGTTTAATTTTGTATACTTCTTTATTTTTCTCTCATCTGCTTATTCCTGATTTCTTCATTCTGTAATAGTATGATGAATTTGTTGCTGAACTAAGTATGAAGTCTTTTTTTTTTAATGGCTCTATTTTGTAAAGGTTGTTTTTATAACCATGTTGCTGGTAGTCAAAGGCACTTGTCAGACCCAGATTGGATAGCCTTAATACATAGTTGTGAGGTTGTATGTATCCAGGAAAACTGAGCATTTTTACCCATCGAGGTACGAGGGTTTAAGGCATTCAATACTCCAGCGGCTAAAGGTGCTAGAGGAAGACTCTGGGTAGGGGTGGTACTTACCCATGTGGCGGCTGGATTGCTGTGGGAAACGTAGATCCAGTGATCTCAAATCGCTCATTTCCAACTAATAATAGCTAAGAATAGAGATGGGCACATTTTACTAAAATTCAACATGTTTATTCAACCACACGGAAAAACAAACCCTTTGGGGACCCCTGTCACTCCTGCAAGAGCTAATAGTCAGCTGGGACCATTGGGTGCCTGAGAAATTCCACATCCTGGTTGGGGGGAGACCCCTCAATTTACAGTTGGAGCCACTTAGCGAATTATGAGGGTTATGCGATGAACAAGACTCGGTTTGGGAGCTCCCAGCATTAGAAGTAAGTTATCCTACCGCACCTCCTCCCGCCTCCGGCCCACAAATATGCTCTAGATTCAGCACTACTGTACCAATCAGGATCTCTGGAAATGCCAGTCGTATTGTCAAATGGGGCAAGATAGTGACAGCTGAGACTAAACAAGCTATCTACCAAACGTCATTGGTAAATATTGAGTATATTTGTGGCTACGAGCTCAGTGACAGGGATGTGCCAGCTGAATTCGATTACTTGGTTGCAGGCTTTTTTCTCTTGCTTACACGACCGGCCAATGAGATCAAGAATAGAATAAATGGCTGACTGGTTTGATGGTGATTGTAGATTGGCAAAGAATAACCTAATGCAATGTCCGGCCACTGAAGGGAAGGTGAACCAATTTGAGTTACGCTGCTGTAGAGTGTGATGAATCCAGGGAGATTATCCCTAAAATCCCGACATAGGCCTCCTCTTATGTGGCCAGGGAAAGGCAGCTGCTACCTGAGCCTGGGGGTTGTATTCTCCAGCATGGGTTCTGGCATGGATTCACATGCTCATGAATATTCCCCGTCGTCAGGCTGGGAATCCTCGGTAAAGAAAAAAATCAGTATCATTTTCGTTTCTGATCTGTCTTTCTCAGTAGTAACCAATCACTGGTCTCTGGGTCATACTGCCCCCAGCCAATGACTGCCCTCTCACTAAGCCCCGCCTCTGGCAGCCATCTTCAGATTTCTACTGCACGCTCAAGAGTTGGGAGTCCTCATGTTTAGCTCTCAAGCTTTTGCTGCGTTTTCTCGCTTTTTTCAAAGAGAATTTCTCATTTTTCGGTCAAATAGAGCCTCAAGCTCCACCGTCTCTACATCCGATTAACGGGGATCCGTGTCGGATTTTTCTACGCCCCTCAAGGGTGAAGATTTTGTCGAGTTACGCTTCTTGGAGGATTCCAGAAGTTTCTGCGGCCTACCCGAACATGGCCCAGGAGAAAGGAAGCTCGACGCCCAGAAAGCTGTTCAGGGTCTGCCCTGGATGCCAGCTACAGAATGTGTTCAAGGAGGACGAGCATTCGAAATGTCTCTACTGCCTTCATGAGGACAAAACGCACGTGGAGAAGGACTGAGTTTTGCAGGAACATGTCGGAACGGGCCATCAGGGACCGACACCTTCATCTCTCCAACTGGCTGGAAGGAAGGAGTCTGTCAGGTGAGAAGAAGAAGTCCGAGCGGTCTTCTAAGTCCTGTGAGGGCACCCCGGCGACCCAACAGAAGGCTAAGCATTGCCAGTCTGCGGGAACCGGGACCACCGAACGGTGGGGCTCTTCGGCTGCCAGGCAGGGCGCGCCTTCCCCGGCACCATCAACCACGAGCCAAGGCTCTGGTTGGGGGAAGAGGAAATCCGAGAACCCGGGTAAGCCTCTGGAGAGGCCCCGGTCGATCTCAAAGGATTCGGCCGAGGGGGAGCGAGGCGGTGACCCTCCCCCCAAGGTGAAGGCCTCAAGCGCGCCTAAGGCGGTGAAGGCCTTGATTCACCCAGCCAAGGCCTCTATCGAGGGAGTCGCGGCGGCCCTGGCGCAGCCTGTGGAGGCTACACCAGTGAAGGCGACCTCGGGGCCCAGAGTCTCCCTGCCTCCGCGGAGGGAAGCCTCTTTCAGACCCATCGAAAAGACCCCCGTGAAGACTCCCGCGGAAAAGAGGGGGGGCCGGTGGCCATTGTGGACACGGACACAACATCCGAGGAGGAGCTGGCAGAAGTCCTAGAGGGCCTCGACGAGGGCATCGAGGAGGCCCGTCCCCACGGGCCCGACGAGGGTGACTATGAGTGACGGCGGCACTGGCGAGGGTCCTAGCCTCCCGTCGCTTTCAGAGCCGCAGGATAACTCGGCAGCCATTTTGTTGGCAATACAATCCTTAAGTTCAGAGATAAGGACGAGATTGCCCTTACCACCGACAGAGGACCCAGTACCAGGTCTGATGGAGGAACCAGAGCCGGTCCCGGCGGGAAGCCCCCCGAACAAGAGAAGACGGATCCACCCAGCCCCGCCTTCTCAGCCCTCGCGGCCTGCTCGGCCTTTACCCACGTCCCCCGTCCCTGGGGATGACACGGGAACAGACAGCCACGACGGGTACCGGCGGTGACGACGGGACAGAGCTGCCATCACCAGCCCGGGCCTCCCCGTCCGATGAGATCAGATCTTTCCATGCAATGATCGCCAGGGCATCCGAGCTTTTTCAGCTGTGCCCCGAAGAGAAGAAGGAAGGTTTCCTTTACCAACGGCGCAAGGCCAGGAGGAAGTCAGTCCTTGCCGTGCCTCTGCTGGATGACATCTGGGCTAAGGGTCTCACCCTTCTCAAGAACCCGTCTACGACGCCTGCCAAGAAGGATCGGTACGAGAAGAAGTACCGGGTCCCCGACGCGGCCCCTTTGTGCCTTAGGGCACAACCTACCCCGGACTCTGTCGTCTCAGCGGCGGCCAAGAAGAAAGCGGGGGGGGCATCGGTCTCAACGTCAACTTCCCCGCCGGACGGCGAAGGGAAGAAGCTGGACGCAATGGGACGACGAGTTATCTTGCCGGCGGCAACAACGATTAAGGCGGCCAACGCCCTCACGATCGTGGCCCGCTACGACAGGGAGTTATGGTACAAGATCGCCCCCCTGTTGGACTTCCTACCGGATGACAAGAGGGCCGAGGCTGGAGATCTTGCAAGAAGGCGAAGTGGCGTCGGACCACGTCATTACGGTGGCAACGCACCTTGCCGACACCGGTTTCCGCCAGCTAGGCAACAGCGTTTGCCTTAGACGACGAGGTTGGCTCAAGGCGACAGATTTCCGCCAGGATGTGCAAGCCAAGGTGCTGGACATGTCGTTCGACGGGAACAACCTGTTTGGGAAAACAGTGCATGAGTCCCTCCAAGCCATCAAGGCAGAAACAGAGACTGCTAGTGCCCTAGGCGTTCTCCGGCAACGGAGGCAGTCCTTTCGGAGTGCCGGAGGCAAGCAAGGTGCCTCCAAGGGATTCGGCGGTGGCTCCTCTACGTACCGCCAAGCGGCCCGCTCCTCGTCGCAGGAAGCCTATAGAGGACGAGGCAAGTCGGGGGGGGGCCCGCCGTCATTGCCAGGGAGGCCAAGGCGGCAAGGCGTCCGCCAAGCAAGATTGAACCAACAGCGGGGTCGGGCCCCCACCAAAGCACCCCAGTGGGAGGCCAGCTGGAGAAGTTCGTCAGCGTGTGGGAGGCCATCTCCACTGACCGTTGGGTGCTGGATGCCCTGGCCCAGGGGCACGCCCTCGAATTTCTAAAAAAGTGCCCCCGCATTCCACCCGTGGTCAGGAAGGAAAATCACGTCCCTCAACTACTCTTGGAGGTGAGGGCGTTGCTCAGAAAAGGTGCCATCAAGCTCATCCCGAAGAGGCTCTGGGGCTCCGGAGTATACTCAAGGTACTTCCTAGTAAAAAAGAAGACAGGAGGATGGTGCCCCATCCTGGACCTGCGACGGCTGAACAAATACATCAAGGCACAGAAATTCCGGATGGTCGCCTTCCAGCACGTGCTGGGACAACTGGAGGAGGGCGATTTCCTGTCGTCGTTGGATTTGGAAGATGTGTACTTCCACATCCCCATTCTGAAAGGTCACCGAAGTTCCTCAGGTTCGTGGTCCAAGGGCGGTACTACCAGTTCAAGGCCCTCCGTTCGGATTGAAGTCGGCACCCAGGGTGTTCACCAAGTGCCTCGCACCGGTGGCGGCGCGGCTGCGCCTGCAGGGGATCCACGTCTACCCCTACCTGGACGACTGGCTCATTGGAGCAGGGAGCTCGCCGTGGATCACACAGAAAAGACCGTCCAGCTGCTCTCGGACCTGGGATTCTCCATCAACTTTACCAAATCCCACCTGGTCCCGTCGCAAGTCACACTGTTTTTGGGAGCAAAGCTCGACACAGTGGCACGCCTGGCCTCACCGTCGGAAGAAAGGATGAAGGCCATCCTGGGCAAGGTGCAGCGCCTGCTGGGCACGGACGTGGCCAGGGTGAGGTCCATCAAGTCCCTCCTCGGGTTGATGTCCTCCTGCATATATCTCGTGCGCCTGTGCAGGCTTCAGATGCGCCCTCTGCAAGAGTTCCTCGACTCCCGCTGGATCCAAGTGACGGGCAGCTTAGAGGACGGGATTCCGCTCGACAAGACCTTCCGACGAGCGATCCGGTGGTGGGGCACCCGCGCTCATCTGACGGCGGGCACAGACTTTCAGACACCATCCCACCAGATAATTGTGACGACGGATGCTTCCCTGGAAGGGTGGGGAGCACACACCGGAGATCTTCACGCAAGAGGCCTTTGGCTCCCGGAGGAGAAGAAGCTCCACATCAACATCCTGGAGATCCGTGTAGTGTTCTGGGCCCTCAGGTCCTTTCTCACGTCCCTCAAGGGCAAGGTGGTGAGAATTTTCACCGACAACACCACCAGGATGTTCTACATCCGGAAGCAGGGAGGAACCAGATCCCCAGCCCTCTCCAATGAAGCCCAGCATCTGTGGCATTGGGCCGTCGCCCAAGGGATGTTTCTGGTGCCCTTTCATCTGGCAGGGATAAAAAAACACCATCGCCAACTCACTCAGCAGGGAGCTGCGCTCGTGCCACGAGTGGAAACTACGGCAGGATCAAGTGGATTGACTCTTCTGACGATGGGAAAACCCCAGATCGACCTGTTCGCGACGGCGACGAACTCCAAGTGCCAGAGGTTCGCCAGCAGGTTTCCCCAGCCGAGGAGCATGGGTGATGCTTTCTCGTTCCCCTGGGAAGGCCTGTTCCTTTATGCGTTCCCTCCGTTGCCGCTCTGACTCGTCAACCAGCTCAAGAGGTTCCGGTGCAGGATGACCCTGGTCCCACCGGCGTGGCCGAGGCAGATCTGGTTCCCGGACCTTCTGGACTTATCAGCGTCCCCACCAGTCAAGCTGCCGACGGATGCGGATCTTCTCTCCAGAGAAGGAGGCGCCATACTTCATCACAACCCGGAGTCGCTGAACTTGCAGGCCTGACTCCTGCAGCGCTAGAGTTTGGAGGGTACGATATCCTGGCTGACTGCAGAGAGGTCCTTACAAAAGCCAGGGCGTCCTCAACTCTCAGGTGCTACGGACATAAGTGGAAGAGGATCTCTGTCTGGTGCCGTGCACAGAAGATTAGCCCTCTATGGATTACAGCCCCTCAAGTGCTGCCGTACCTACTGTCGCTGGCCAAGGCTGGACTGGCTCACGCCTCCATCAAGATACATCTGGCTGTGATCTCCCGATACACCAGAACCACAGGACGGGCATCCTTGTGGTCCCATCGCCTGGTGAAGGAATTTATGAAGGGACTGTTCCGATCGTTCCCGCCGGTGAAGGTCCCTGCCCCGGCGTGGGAACTCAACGTGGTGCTGACCAGGCTCATGGGGGCACCATTCGAGCCCCTGCATTCGCACCGCTGAAATTCCTGTCGTGGAAAACTGCGTTTCTTGTGGCCATCACCTCTGCACGGCGAGTGGGAGAGATCCAGGCCCCATCCTGCAAGCCTCCATACTTAACTTTTCACGACACGAGGGTGGTGCTGAGGACGCACCCCTCGTTTATGCCCAAGGTTCCGTCGGACTTCCACCTCAACGAGCCCTTGGTGTTACCCGTTTTCTTCCCGTCACCTTCGTCTCCGGCCGAGAGGACTTTGCACTCGCTGGATGTGGCTAGAGCGCTGAAGTTCTACGTGGACTGAACAAAGAGTTTTCGGAAGACATAACAGCTGTTTGTGAACTTTGGACCTGTGAACCAAGGGAAGGCTCTCTCGAAGGCTTCCATTTCCAGGTGGCTCTCCGGCTGCATCATGCATTGTCATCGGTTGGCAAACCAACCGTTGCCCGGCCGTCCGAGAGCCCACTCGGCCAGAGCGATCGCTGCTACCATGGCGTTATTGTCTGGTGTGCCCCTGCTGGACATCTGCAGGGCTGCTACGTGGAGGTCGACGCACACCTTCACGAGATTCTACTGCGTCAACTGGGATTCCAGAGTCGGCGAGGCAGTGCTGCACAACCTGTTCGCTTAAGGTGAGCCTGGTGAGGAGGTAAGAGATGCTTAATGTTGAGCCTTGCCACCTCCCGTGGTTGTGCATGTGTACTGCTATGTATTCTTATATTCATGAGCATGGGAATCCATGCCAGACCATGCTGGAGAACAACAGTTACATGTAAGTAACTTGTTCCTTATGTGGGATGATCACATGGGAGGGGACTCATGTCAAGTGGAGCGGGAGACCTCTCTAAATGATTCCCCTAATGGCCTATTGTAAGCAAACTGAACATTTTGACATAAACATTATGGACTTCAAGTCCCATAATACTTGTGGTACTGGTACGAGGAAGAGGGACTCAGAGTTAATGAAGTATAGAGTGGTCTAGTTGTTGTGGCAGAAAGCACCCGAGTGGGAACTTTAAATGAGTTTCAGTTGAAGGTAAGAGAAAAAGGAGAAGCTGATGAGGCAGTAGTGGGGACAGCAGTACCATATGCGGGAGATGCTGGGGAAGCAAGCGTGGCCATGTAGAGAATGCGCAGGTGGAAGCAGTTCTGAAGAAGGCTACACCATGTGGAGACTGGTTCCTGACACGCCGTAAACCGACCCGGTGCAGAAGAGCACATGGAGCTGCCAGAGCTCCCCTGAAGGACTGTGTGTACCGCGGCAGTCCGATCAGAGCTGGCAGAAGCTTAGAGGGACCCGAAGAGCACTGCAACAGCACCCGTGAGTCAGAAGGAGAAAGCAACTCATACCAGCGAGTTGCCCTGAAGCAGGTGGCCCTGGAGTGCAAAAAGTCTGCTTGGTGAACTTAATGATTTTGAATACCGAGCAGATGAAATAAGGCACATTGAACACAACTCCCCTAACATGGGATACCGATTGGAAGAACATTGTAACCTGCATTGCCAAAGCAGCAGAAGAGTAAGAACAAGGCAGACTGGGCGCAACTCTCCTAACAAGGGCTACCAATTGGGAGAGCATTGTAATCCGCATTGCCAAAGCAGCAGAAGAGTAAGATCAAGGCAGACTTGGCACAACTCTCCTGATAAGGGGTACCATTTGGGATAACATTGTAACCTGCATTGCTCGGAGCCAAAGGTTTGCATACGCCTAAAACAAAGGCTGCAGGAGAAATACTCTGCTTACATAAAAGATCAAGGGGAGAACTGTAACCTGCATGGTCTACAGCCAGAAGGCATTAACAGAATAATACAGAGACAGCAGGGGAGCAACTTCCCTTTCATGGAATATCAATTTAGGAACAGTTATAACCCACTTTGCGAAAAGACTATAAAGAGAAGCATTTGTTGTTCACACCGCCTCACTTAGAATCCTGGTGTGTACAAGCCTTACCACAGAATACAATTGTAGTAGTAGGAGTTTTATCCTGCCAGGCGAGTGAAACAAGAAAGGGACCAATAGTAGTTAGTCATGGCAGGCATGTATACCAGGAAAGAAGAAGAGGATTTAAAGTACTGTGGTTGTGGTAAAGAGGTGTGTTGGAAAAGAAGTGTTAACTCCATCACCTTGTCTTGACAAACTGTTGCCTTGCAGAAAGTGTTTCTTTCGAAGAACTATGGTTATTAAGATATCCTGATGTAGAGGAGCAGGTAGGCGCTATCCTACCAGTTCCCGCCCCTTTGCCACCGTCATATTGGAACAGTCGGACAAGAGCTATAGATGGGACCCTCTGTTTCGTTCCAATACTGTAATGAGTGTACGAGAGACGTTATGCACTCGGACAGCCAAACAGAATGTACCCTCGCGCTGAACGTGTGGAAGGGTATCGCATGGAAGAAAGTTACATGGAAGGATGTCGCCTGCCAAGATGTAAGAATGTGTCAATGTATATCGTGGATGCATGAAAGTGAAAACTGATGAAGACAAAGTGATGTCATGAAGAAGATATATGAACGTATGCTGAAACGAGTTGAAAATACTAAGTAACAAAGTAACTGAAGCACTAAAAGTAATATGAACCTGAAGCTAAAGTAATCCTGGATCTAAAAGAAGATGAAGTAACTTACTCACCAATAACTGTAAATGCACAGTAAACCAAGGTAGAAAGACCACGTATAGAAGCTTCCTATAGAGGAATATATAACGTGGAAAGGACGGTCATATCAGGAAAATGGGCGACTGTTCACATGAATGTAACTACACTACCTCAGAAACAGGCAGAAGCTGTAAAAATCAGGAGATGCAGAAAAACAGCCCAGTGAGCAGACCCGATGATGAGTCAAGGTTGGCCCAGAGTGAAGATGCTATTTTAAGGGATAAGCGCAGAGCACAAAGGGAGTAGGATAAGCTCTGAATGTGATACATTCTCCATAGATGAAGGAAGCAGAAAACATCTGTGATAGCCAAGCTACTGGTCAATTAAAAGCATACAAAGTTCACATGAGATAGAGTGAGCAAGTCTCTAGAGGCCAGACGGAGCAACGGCACCCTGCATAATTAAATCAAATAGCAGTAAATGTTAGGCTAAAATGGGCACATTCGTGATCCACTCACATGTGATTTAGAAGTCGAAAACAAAGCATGAAGTTAAGATAGTGGTGTGCTCACACCCCCTTGAATGTTCCAGGACAGTGAACAGCTACAAGGTCAAACTACAAATGAGAGACTTTGACTTGTGGCCTACTGATGAGAGATGATGGACTAATTGGGAAAATAGGGAGTAGACTGAGAGGATTCAAGCACCTAAGTTTCATTAAACGTATGTGCTGCTAAGGAGCCGAAAGTCCAAGGTTGGGATAGTATGCCAACCAATCAGCGGGGTAGGGGGACAACCTAACACATAAGGTTGCAAGAGCCAATCCCCTGATGTTTTGTCCACTATAATCAGTACTGTATGCATTTAGAAGTAGTACAAGGCGTGCCCTACAGACAAGGGGTAGCCAATGAAGCACTAGCACTTATATGTTCTATACGCAGACATTTTCCTTTCACCAATCCCTCCCCTCGATAGGTTTTGTATTTTGCCATGTAGCATGACATCATAGATGACGCACATTGGGGTATAAGACCTCCATGCAATCAAACTTTTTTTTTTTTTAAATATATTTTTTATTTTATTTTAAATGAAAACAATACAAAACAAACTTGTGGCATTATGTACAATAGGACAATTGACACTTAAGAAAACACAACACTGCACTCCCCCCTCCCCCCCAAGAGCTTATCGACAGGGTAGTTCTGTATCGACCTGGAGTGGCCGGGTGTCTTCCTCCTCCGAGGCAGTAGGTTCCCCCTGCACCCCAAACAGACCAGTAACTAACAACCTCCAGGCTTCTAGGTTGCCCACATCCTCCTCCCCGCATTTACTGCCTCCATGCAATCAAACTTAGGGGTGAGTGTGCATGCATCAGTATGATGTTTGTCAGGTCTCCCTGCTTTATTAAACTCAAATAAAGTAGTACTTTGACATATTCCTTGAGTCTGTCTGGTTATTTGGATTTGTGACCATTATTGTAATTCCATCTAGCGCAACATTCGCTCAAAGGTGCTGCCGCACAATTTGGTAGTTGTGCAGATGGTTATGGTCTAGTCGACCTGGGCCAGATCCAGGCCCCCGGACGCTCGACTGCTTCATTAGCCATAAGACCGTGGAGCTTCCTGTGGAGAGTGGTGCGCAGTGCGTGTGAAAACGATATGATCAGCATGTGCCTCTTTGATGACATTTCTGTCCAATCCCTGCAGGTGCCCCGTAGATGGATGGCACACTCGTCAGTTTAGGGGAGAGTCAATGCCGGAGGACTCAAATCGAGCCACAGATGTAAGTAGAACAATGACAGGGATTGAAATTGGGATTTGTTGACCAGGGGCAAAAAGGAGCTCCTGGGTATCTGGCATAACCAGTTGGGCAGGAGCTACCTCTGGGGAACTGGGAGCTAGTACAGACTGCACAACAAATCTAACTTTGCGCAAGATGCAAACTCTAAATTTGGGTCAATTTCATGTTATCCAATATGCGCTAAATGTCCCTTAAGTATATTCTTTATCATCCTTTTTATACATCCCCAAACATACGTAGTTAATATCACATAGCTAAGTTTGTATGGCACTACTTGCCCTAGGAGTCAAAAGTAGCTCCTGGTAGTGGTAGCTGTTGGTTTCAAGCTAACCAGTTTCCCCTTAGCTATTACCAGGAGCTAAATAGCTCCCATTTCCTGGCAATTTCGAACCCTGCAATGAGCATGGCAAAAATAGGGTGAGGGATTGTGTTGTAAATAATAAGTGTAAAAAGTAACTGGATTTTTGGGAAGATTATAAAGAGAAAAGATACCTCGATTCCTGATCCCAAGGGGTCAGAAGGGTACGCACGAAGTTATGCAAGATTCCTGAGGCAAGGCCTGCAGAAGAGTGCGTATCAAACTCAGAAACTAGTAAGGGAGGGCGTACGCAGTAAAATATTTTGAAAGTGCACATGTGTGGGGTTATAAAACTGTTAAGATTAATCTTTTATTGTGTCTATACTGATGAATATAAAACTATAGTAAAAAAAATAAAGAGATTGTTGTCAATCTCTTGGTCAAATTTTACCCAATCAGGAAGGGAAAAATCTAAAGGAAAGTAACATATAAGTAAAGAAGAGACTATCAATATACTAATAAAACGAGAACGATATAATCATTTTTTGTAGAATGTGTAAATGAAGAAGGAAATCAAATCTTGTTGCATAGATTGAAAAAATAAATAAAAGTGAGCAGTTAAAATATGTATTTTGATTGGGATAATGGTGCCTGTGCCAAATGATTGGCATGCTATACTTGATAAAATAAAGAATTGAATAAAACAATGGGTAAGTATTGATGGTCGAAACTGATCTGTCATCATCTGCGACACACCCCTTTTACATTTATTTAAGACATTGCTGAGTTACACAACGAAAATAAGGAAATATCTTTCAGAGTGGGTTCGAGGCACGACTAATCAAGACACTCATGCCATGGCCTCAGGAGGGGTCAATAGCAAAAGATGTATTCCGGCATATGATGACATATTTGCATGCCACAAATAAGGGAAAAATGTTGCAGAAAAGGTTGGCCATTTTAGAACTCTGGAAAATGTACCAGAGTGAGAAAGAAGATCCAACGTAAAGGGAGTGGATGCTCAATCAGCATAAAGGGGAGGATAAAACGCCTTTGGTGCATCTTTCCCCTCCTGGAGAGAAGAGTGCAGATACAGAGAAGGGTTTTTATCGCTTAAAGGAATTAAAAGCATCAGCAGGGTATGCTAATCCAACGTATGTGCCCTCTCCCCCCGTTTATGGCAGTAAGGATAATGCAGAAGAGAGCAAGAGTAGAGAACGCAAAGATATAGTAGCGCACGATGAAAGTAAGCAGCGTGATGAAAGGAAGGACAATACATGCGAATATAGAAAGAGGAAGACGCATACAAAAAGAAGGAAGTAAAGGACAAAGCTAAAGAAATAATGGTACAGAATAAATGAATGGTTGGGAGGATAAATATTGTTTAAGCTAGATGATAATGGCATTTATGCGGTTCGGAAAAGAGGAGAGAGAAGAGCGGGAAAAGAAAGAAGCAAGAAGAGAGCATACAAGGAAGAGCGAGAAAGAGTGCAAGCGAAGGGAAGAACGGAGGAGATATGAGGCAAGAAAAGTAAGGAAGAAACTAGAATAGAAGAAACAAGAAGAGATAGAAGCCCAAAGAATGAAAGTACATAGGTTGCAATGAAGGCGAGAGGAAGATAAATTGAGGGAGACGAGGAGAAGAAATTAACTCGGGTAGAGGATTAAAAGACTATGAAATGTAATATTTATGCCATAGGAGCATAGTGCTGATTGAGGCACAAGAAAGTTTGGAGGTAGAGAGAGGGTCACAACAACCTCGACGGGTGCTGCAAGGAATGCACTGATCAGCATGGGCTGGTGAGCAAGGATGTACGTTAAAAGACCGTAGATGAAAAGCTCGAATTGCAAAATACCGGGGCCCTCTTTACCGCATTTTGCAATTTGAGCTTTTCTTTTGAAATGATATGGCATTTATAATGCGCCTATACACAAGTGTTTTAAGGTGCGACGAGGCAATGCAGGGGAAAGAAAGGGAACACAGAGACAGTGATCCTACTAGGCCAGGTGACATTGAGATCCCGCAAATGCAGGGTAAGGGGAAAAGTGCGGGGGAGGGGGCAGTGCATACATAGGATAACAGTAAAATAAATAAAGACAATAAATAATAACTAATAAATAAAAGTGCAGCAAGCTGGAGGCAAGTGCAGGGGGTAAGTGCAGACATCAGAAGTCAAGTACTAGTAGGGGCTGTAGGGGTACACAAACAGTCCATGAGTTCAAGGGTTGCAGTACGGCATGCAGCTGGGGGGGGGGGGGGGACCTGGGCCTGAGATCAGAGGGTAGCCAGGTAGCCAGTGCAGTATCAGATTCAGCCAGGAGATCAGCGGGGGGAGAAAGCAGAAGCAAAGAGGAAGGTCTTTAGGCGCTTCCGGAGCCGAAGACGGTTCCCCTCAAGTTTCAGTGAGGCAGGGAGGCTGCTCCAGAGGGAGGCCCCAGCAGAAGAAAGATCTACCACCAACTCGCTGCTTGGAGAAGTGACTAACCCTGAGGGAGTTAGAGGTGGATAAGCGAAGAGTTCGAGAAGGAAGATATTTAGGATGAGAGAGTTGAAGGTATTAAGTCCCCAGGCCCCAGAAAGCCTTATGGACAATTCAGAGGGTTTTGAACTTAATCCTCGCCGCCACTGGGAGCCAGTGCAGAGCTTTCAGTGCTGGAGAGATACGATCCCTGGGCTTGAGGCCAAGGACAAGTCTTGCAGCCCTGTTTTGGATGAGTTGCAGAGGGCGGAGAGTAGCAGATTTAGAAAGAGGCTGTTGCAGTATTCCAGTCTAGAGAGAACTAGAACTCTGGAGACAGTGAGCTTCTGGAGGAAGGAGAGGAAAAGAAGAATACCTCTGAGGAGGTGCAGCTGTTAGTGTGACATCTTAGAGACGTCGGAGATATGAGGAGAGAAGGAAAGGGTGCAGTCAAAGATGACCCCGATGTTTTTAGCCTCACAGGTGGGAGCAGGAAGAGGTCCAAGAGAGGCCGGCGAGAGAGTGACAGGAAAGGAGGGAGCAGGTGTGCTGATGAGGAGAATCTCGGTCTTACTGGCATTAAGGCAGAGATCATTGGCGGCACACCACTCCTGGATGGCAGACAGACAGTCAGAGATGAGAGAAGGAGAAGAGGTGGCAGAAGTGAGCCTGGAAATGAGTTGTGTTATCCGTATAGCACTGAAAGTTAGGGCAGAGAGAGGCAATGCGGTGGGCCAGAAGTGCCAGGTATTGGTTGAACAACCAGGGAGAGAGTTTAGACTCCTGGGGAACACCACAGGTAGAGATAACGATAGAGGAGAGGAAGGACCCAAGTTGGACCTGGGAGCGTCGATCAGAGTGGAAGTAGGTCAACCAAGCCAGGGCCTGATCGGTGATACCCAGGTTATCACGGAGACGTTTGAGCAGGATGGCACTGTTGACCGTGTCAAAGGCAGAAGAGAGATCAAGTAAGATGACGGGGGCGTGGCCAACTGTGGGGCAATGTGGACGCGAGTCTCCTCGGCTCCGGCCACCGCTCTATACATCCTGCATTTACAGCCTGTTTTACGATTGCCAGCAGTATAACAGAGACCTTCTGAAAGCTGAGGCTCTGCGGCGTACACACAGGAAGTTTGACGGCTGGAGGTGCTGGCAGCCCTGAATCCTGGCGTGTCAAAATCTGGGATGCGAGTGGTGCCTTCGGCACAAGATGGCTGCCAACAGAACTTCGCGCCAACGACCTGGGTTGGGAGACCTGGCTGGAGGAGATCCGGAGCCGCGAGATTGTCCCGGCTGTGAGGTGCAGCCCGGCGACTGGAGATCGCCCTCAGTGCCTTCTGTTTGGAACAGGACCAGAGCTGCCTGGGCTGCAGGGGGTGCCCTGGCGTGGCCCCCCCGGGCTCAGAAGGAGTACACTACGCCCGGCTGCGTTGGGGGCAGAGAAGTGGCGGCGCGCCCTCGACGAAGGCTGGGAATCGGCACACCCGCCGTGGCTCTCCGCTGCATGGCTCACCACACCCGCGACTCACGGTACCCGGTGGCCTTTTGGGTGCGTCAGAGTGGCAACCATGGGCAAATAAAAAACAAAGAAACCCACCTTGCAAAACAGGATTGAGCAATACACTGTCCCTCCATCGCATTCCGCTGACCCCCAACTGGAGACTGACTCCACGCATACGCTCTCCCTTAAAGACGTCATGGCGGCCATAGCAGACTCTCGCTCATCTATGAAGCAGAAGATAGACCGAATAAGCCTGGATGTGTCCCTCCTCAGGCATGATTTACAGAAACTGTCCGCACGTACTGGAGAAGCAGAACATCGCAAATACAGAAGATGGCTTGCATACCACGCAACAACTCCTCCAGAGGGTCTCGACTAAGCTCAAGTCTCTGGAGGCAAGGGTGGAAGAGGGCGAAGGCAGATCCAGGCGGAATAACGTTTGCATACTTAGCATCCCCGAAAAGGAGGAGGGCCCATGCATGGAACTGTTTCTGGAACAATTACTAACGGACCTGTTCGACCTGCAATCCTTCTCAAAATGTTTCTCTATAGAAAGAGTACACTGTATGCCTACAGGACGACCGCTTCCTGGTGCTCCTCCACGCACAGTGATTGCAAGGTTCTTAAACTACCGAGATTGGGATGCACTGTTACAACTGGCACGCTCGAAGGGCACGATTACTTTCAATGGGTCCAGGCTGGCCTCCCCCCCCCCCCCCCCCCCCCGACTACACAAGGGAGGTACAGAAGGCGAGGCAATCCTTTGGAAAGCTTAAAAAAACAATTGCAAACGCTTGGTATTAAGTACGGCTTGCTTTTCCCTGCACAGCTGAAAATTTATCACAAAGGGACAACGGTCCACTTTGATGACCCCGGGGAGGCATGACGCTGGGCGGAGCAACACAACGAAGGAGACTGGTCGACATCCGGAGGCCCTAAAGACAGAAACCCTGGACCACCACCGGAGCAGCGTTGAATACCAGACCAACCACCACCGCTGGACCGACCAAAAGATTGGGATGACGGAGCCTGCCCTGATCCCTGATGTGGATTCACCCTCCAGCCGGCAGGCGGTCACTTTATGGACAACACAGCGGGAGGCCCTCGGTGACACACACACAGCGTTTCACATACCCACAGAGCGGTAAGCGGGGGACTGATACCCTTGCGTCTGGGTGCCACCCCCCCTCCAAACTCTGTTTTTTTTTTGTTGAACTACAGTTGGGACTGTTAGTGCTGGCACCAAACTGTTTTTGAATGTCAGCAAGGTTAGGGCGACAGGTACTTCGAGTTGGGGTGGAGTATGGGGAGGGGGGAGGGTGGGAACAGTTGGGAAGAGTTTTTAGTTACCCCAGGGCCACTTTACTCCTGTAGGTTTCAGGGAGTGACGGGGTTCCTGGTCAGTTGGGACCGTAGCACGCTCGAACAGCATTTCAGTCACCAGTCACTGTTGATTCTACACTACACCGGCGCACACTGGGATTCTACCCCCATATTTCACTCGCCAGTCCTTCTTATGCTCTTGCTAGATGGCACCTGACCAATCTCAACTGCCAATGACTACACGTCCCAAATCCCTTAAGGTCCTCACCTGGAACGTGAAGGGGTCCGCGATTAAGCGACGTTTAGTTAAACAACTGCTCAAGAGATACTCGCCCGATGTGGCCCTGCTTACCGAGACACACCTTGCAGGTTCACACTGTAACTTCTTCCTGTGGACCAACTATAGGGCCGCCTTTCATTCGGGGTACACCATGGGATCCAGGGGCACCCTTGTTCTTATACATAAGCTCGTCCCATTTGCCTCGCAAGAAGTGGAGAGGGACCCTAGGGGTCGTTATGTGCTGGTCCTTGGGACACTCGGGGGGGGTGGGGGGGGGGGAGAAGAGCTTTGGGTTTGTCTCGGTCTACTCCCCACTGGGTCTGGGGCAGGAGCTTCTGGTGGAACTGACCACCCTGTTGGGCAAGTATCAACCCGATAAGTGGTTTCTGGGTGGAGACTTTAATGATGTGATGTGTAACACCATGGACTGATCCCACCTTAGACACCGTAACCCGGATGCCCCCACGGGACTATCCAACTTTGCATCCGCCTTGGGTCTCTGTGATGTGTGGCGGGAATTGCACTGGGGAACCAGAGGGTTTTCATTCCACTCGGGTGCCCACGGCTCCCTTTCTAGGCTTGACTATCTATTTGTTCCGCACACTGAGCTTTTTAGAGTAATCTCGGCAGATTTACTTCCCAGGGGAATCTGACCACTCGCCTCTGGTGGTGGAGACGCGGCTGCAGGGTACGATCCCCCCCAGGATGTGGCGGCTGAACAACTATTATCTGGGTTGTCCGGAATTGGTGGATCGCCTCACGGAAATCTCGGAGTATTTCGAGATTAACGATACTGGCGAAAGCGACCCAGTGGTGGTATGGGAGGCCTATAAGACCGTGCTGCGAGGTGAAATAATCTCCTGGACGGCGAATAGGAAAAGGGAGAGGCTTCAGAAGATAGGCGAGGCGGAGAAGGAGGTGACCCACCGGGAGAATGACCATATCCTCGACCCAACCCATCAGACCCACACTTCCCTCACACGGGCCACCGAACGCCTCCGGAACCTTATGCTGGACAATGCCAAACAAGCCCACTGGGAATCCAGAGCAAGGATATATGAGGTTGGGGACAAGGCTGGGAAACTGCTGGCCTGGCTGGAGAGGCGAGACGAAGGACAGCAATGTGTCCTGGAGATCCTCACCCCAAGGGGAGTGAGATGCCAGTCAGACAGACACTGACATAGCAGAGGCCTTTGCTCAATTCTACGCGGAATTGTATCAGGCTCCGACTCTCCCCTTTGACCCAACTCTCCTTGATAACATAGGAATCCCTACCCTGTCGGAGCAACAGAGGGAGGTACTTGACTCCGAGCTCACGGAAGCCGAAGTAGCAGAGGCCCCAGCGCAACTGCAATCGGGGAAAACCCCGGGGCCTAACGGGTTCCCGATCGAAATCTGGCAGAAGTTAGGAAGTAACAACATAGCACCTCCCCTGCACCAGATGCTGTTGAACGCCCGAGACCAGGGTTCGCTCCCACAGGACCTTTGTAAGGCTACCATTGTAGTCATTTCTAAACCGGACAAACCCCCGGAGATATGTGCCTCTTATGGGCCGATCTCGTTAATTAATGGCGAAGCCAAAGTCTTAGCCAAGCTCTTAGCCAACCGGCTCCAACTGGTGGCGGACACCCTGATACACCCAGATCAGTGTGGCTTCATGCCTCATAAATCAACCCGAATGAATATGCGCCGACTCCACCTGGCGATGGAACGGGCTCCTATCCTTGATACTCCACTGGCCCTTTTAGCAATTGATTTTGAAAAGGAATTTGATTCAATACGATGGGACAGCCTTTGGGAAATTATGGTACGCATGGGGTTTAAAGAGGGCTTTCTGGGCTGGGTAAAACTGCTATACACGAACATACAGGCAGAGGTCAGAGTGAACGGGTGGACTTCCCGATCCTTCCCCCTTGGCAAGGGTACCCGACAGGGGTGTCCCCTTTACCCCTCCTCTTTGCCCTTGCAATTGAACCGTTGGCTCTCTGGCTCCGTCAGAGTGGGGCATGGATGGGATTCAGATGGCCTGAGGGACACGCAGATCGAATATCCCTTTACGCTGATGACCTTCTGCTGTATCTGGCTGAACCGACTCGGAACTGCCCTCTGGTAACCCAGATGCTCGTGGACTATGGGGAGTTTAGCGGGTTGAAAATTAACTGGAAGAAATCCGTACTCTTCCCGGTGAAGGGGGGGGGGGGACAGGCCATTCCGCCGGACTGCCCGTATCAGTTGGAAAGGCAGGGCTTTAAATAGTTGGGAATCTGGATAACGAGTGATCTTACCACCTACACAAAGCACAATCTCCAGCCGATCACTGACCGATTTGCTGCCGACATCCGTCACTGGAAGCTTCTCCCCCTGACTCATGGGCAGAGCGGCACTCTTTAAAATGATGACACTCCCACGATATCTCTATGTCCTGTTGAACACCCCACTTACGATCCCCACCTCCGAATTCAACTGGATAGATACCCTCCTTAGGGAACTCATCTGGGGGGGGGGGGAGGCCAGTCACGTATAGCTTTGAGCACTTTGCAGAGATCTATCTGGGAGGGAGGGATAGGAGTACCCCACCTCCAAACCTACTACTGGGCTTCACAACTCGTAGTGGTCAATGTCCTGCTTCACGGTGACCGGGCACTGCGTCACATCAAGGCTGAGGTGGACGCCATGCAATGTACAGATCCAATACATCTATTATACCAATCACCACAGCGGCCCTCTCTTCCGATGATTGGGTCACACACCACCGCCGTCTGGAGTCAGGCACACGTGTTTGTGGGGTGGGAAACAAGATGACCTCGGCACAACCCCTATGGCATAACAGCAACCTGAAAGAAATAGAGAAGTTCGAACCGCGGCCACGCTGGGTGAAAGCGGGAATCTTGAGGGTAGAAGACATCCTGAAGGACGGGAAGTTAATCTCGTTCGAAGACTTACAGGATGAATTCCAACTGCCAAATACCGAGCGGTACACTTTATGCAATTGATTCACGCTCTGCGAACCCACTTACCTCTGGAGGAGGTAGTCCCCGACTACACACCCATAGAACGTAATATACTCCCAGCCTACATCCCCGCCAAATGCACGTCCATCCTTTGTAACGCCATCACATCCTTTGCTACCCCCGAATTACTGCGACTAAAGACCAAATGGGAAAGGGATGTGGGTGAAATAGCTCCAGAGGACTGGGAACAGGTTTTAATGCATCCGCAGGAGGTGTCCATCTCGTCCAGGTTGAGGCTTGTGCAGCTTAAGATCCTGCACAGGGTGTACTATCCTAGGACCACCCTGTATGGCTGGAGGAGGGCAACAAACCCGAACTGTCTCCGGTGTGGGGAGGAAGAAGGAACTTTCTTTCATATCCTTTGGTTATGCCCCGAGATCCACGTCTTTTGGAACGCTTGCTGCACAGAACTGTTTAGGGTACTCAATCGCTCTATCGAACTGGACCCACAGGTCCTGGTCCTTGGGGTGCCTGATGAATCCGATTCCAATTAATGGGAAAAACTGCTTTTGAATACCGCGGCGGCCCTAATGAAACGTAACATTGCACAAAAGTGGGGCGTCCCAGACCCCCCCAACCCTGAAGCGGTGGGTACTGGATATGGACTTGTGCGCCATGATGGAACAACGGATCTACAGTACGAGAGGATGCCCAACTAAAGCATCCAAAATATGGGGGAAATGGGAAGAATATGGGCCCTGAGGGCTGGACGCTGGTAGTCATCGTATGACTGGCTTGAGAGCAGGCCTGGGGGGAGGAACGATGGTGGCCGGTGACATTAATACTTGGCAGAGCTTTGACGGGGGATGCTGTTCTGTAATGCTTTTGCTGTCCTTTTCGTTTGTTTTTGCTTTCTTGTTTTGTGGTTGTTTCGACCTGGTTATGAAAAATAAAATGTTTTATTAAGTAAGATGGGGACACAGGGGGTGTTGGAATCCAGGTTGGAGAGCAGGTCTTCACGGATGTTCAGGAGAGCAGTTTCCGTGCTTCTGGCAGCTCTGAAGCCAAACTGATGGTCACGGAGCCAACCTACAGATTCAGAGTGAAGAATAAGCTGGGAGATGGCCAGCTTTTCCAGGAGTTTGCCTAGGAAAGGAGTGATTGAGATTGGACAATAGTTAGATGAGCAGGAGGGGTCGCCAGAGGGTTTCTTAAGAAGAGGTTGCACAAGGGAGTGCTTCAGGGGGAGGGGAAGACTCCAGTGGCAAAGGAGTGTTTGCCGAAATCAACCAGAGCAGGAGCCAGGGTGTCAATGTGATCCTTGATGGTTTTGGAGGAACAGGGGTGAACCTGTTTTGACGAGACTTTTATAGATCGGACTTGTCTAGAAACCTCGTCTGAGGAGAACAGGGGAAAGGCAGAGAAGGAGGGAGGAGAGGTGGCCGTAGTAGGGCCAGAGGAAGAGCAGGGAGTAGAGTGAGGAGGAGGAGGAGGGGAAGAGAGAGGACAGGATGTCCTGAGTTTTAGAGATGAAATGAGAAGCTAGGGCCATGCAGAGGGCCTGGGAGGTGACAGGAGAGGTAGAGACTACAACAGGATTGGCCAGCTCCTTGCAGATTTTAAAGAGTTTGGCTGAGTTGTTAGATGCAGCGTAGACGCAGGCTTGGATGTGGGCTCTCTTGTTGGTATGGACAGAGAGCCGGTATTGCCTTTGGAGCAGGCGGCAGGCCGGTTTGTCAGAGGATGTACCAGAAGCACGCCATTTCCTCTCAGCCACCCTACACTTGCGTTGAAGGGTGACGAGGTCTGAGTCATACCAAGAGTTGCACTTGGCTTTGGGCTTCAAGCGGATCCTCATGACAGGGGCGAGAACATCGAGAGTGTCCGATATAGCAGAGTGGGGCATGGAAAGGGCTGTGTCAGGGTGTGAGTCGGCCAAGGCGGGGAGGTGGTGGTGAGAAAGTGGCGGCGAAAGCCTCCCCTGACATACGCTTCATGGGTCGGATGACCGAGAAGGTAGGTGGCAGTGCTGGAGTTGGCTTGTCCTGAGGGGTAGAGAGGGTGAGATGGGAGGAAAGGAGGAAGTGATCACTCCAGGAGAGATGAGTGGTGAGAGGGAACGAAAGGGGAAGGTCTGAAGAGATCAGAACATCCAGAGTGTGCCCTGCAGAGTGAGTCAGGCCAGAGGGGAGAATAGAGAGTGAGAGAGAGTCGCAGAGGTCGCGAAAGAGGAAGCACACAAAGCATCCAGGTGGATGTTAAAGTCTCTGAGAAGGAGGGGTTGAGTGGTTGAGACCAGGAGGGAAGAGGAGAGGCCTACCCACTCAGAGAGGAAGGAAGAGATCTGACCAGGTGGCCGATAGATGGTAGCCACAGTGAGGGAATGGCCAGGAGAGAGAGAGAGCCTGCAGACGAGGCATTCAAAAGAGGAGTAGGCCTGCGTATGAATGACAGAGACAGGAATCCACTCAGGGAAGATCAGGGCTACACCCCCTCCGGAACGGTTGTATCTGGGCACAGAGAGGATCTTGTCATCATCAGGGAGGAGTGTGTCAAAGGTCGTGACAGAGCTGGCCGTGAACCATGTCTCGGTGAGACCGAGGACATCGAGGTCCAGATCCTCCAGGATGCAGCAGATGTCAGAGGAGTGTTTGACAGCTGAGCGAGAGTTGAGAGTGGCAATATGGAGAAGGTTGCCATCCTTGAAAGACTTCTGGTGAGGAGAACAAATCAGAGGTACGCACTGCAGAGGTGTAGAGTCAGCCTGAGGGGGGCAGAAGGGGAAGGAGGAGAGGCTAAGGTAGCCAAGGGTGAGACAGCACAGGGAGGCAAGGAAGCCGTGGAGGGGATAGATGGGAAAGCAGGAGAAGAAAGGAAATTGATGAGGCGCGGGAAGCGTCTATCAAGGAGGAGAAGGTTTGCTTGAGGGCCTTGGGCCAAGACGGTACTGTTCAAGTAAACATTAATGATGACCTTAGAGGATTGGAAGGAGTCCAAGAGGGCCTCCCACCGGGTGTCACCATTAACGGGAGAGGAGGAGAAGGGAGAGAGCACAGAGACCTTATGTAGAGTTCATAGGTCTGGCGAGGGAATGACAAAGAGGATGTCGATGAAAGTTTGTCTGGAGGAGGCACTGGTATAGGTGTCATTGATAGGGAGGCCACGATGTCCTTTTAAAACGTCTTCCTACCAGTTTTAGTCAGGAGAGCAGGATAGTCGATAGAGAAGCAGTTAGAAAAGATGGGAGGGACAGAGAGCACCATAAAGAAGGTAGGAGAGGAGAGACGAGAAGAGGGAAGCAAGTTGGAAGGGTAGGGGAGAACACTAGGGAAGGACACAGGGCAGGGAGCAAGCAGACGAGAGGGATAGATGAGACAAGTTGACAATTGGACAAGACACAGGTAGAAGGTTAGCTAGATGAGCGCTTTCCTAGGAGCAATCATAGAAAGACACTACTTTCACAATGCAAATTTTTAAAAAACAGGTGAAAACACACCTAAGTTTTACAGTCCTGAAGTGGGGAAAAAGGCCTAGGTTTCACAATGCAGTTTTAAATACTTTCACAGAGCAATTTAAATACTTTCACAATGCAAATCTAAATGCACATTTTTGTTCCCCGCATTGTTTCTTGTATTTGGGGGAAAACCCTGCAGCCCCCAAACCTGAAAATACTGAAGTGGGAGTGCAGGTGACACCTCTGCAATCCCCGTTCGCCTACCTCTATTTTCAGATTCAGTATTTTATACCTATGACGAATGCGGCAAAACTGAATCTACGACACTCTAGATACGATCTTTTGGGTCGATTTTGGTGGGCAAGACACAGAAGACAGAGCAGAGGCTTGGGAAGCTATATAGGCAAATGTGGGACAGAGGAAGTTATGAAACTTGAGAATACTGAAAATTCCCTATTAAAAGGAACTGAAGGTAGATCGGGGGACGTCATAATAGACGAGTATGGGACATTTAACCCATTAATGAGGGTTTTCCCTCCGAGTGCTGAGCCCTTTTTTGGAGATTTCACCATTCAATCCCTTGTAACTTTTTTGTTACATGGGATATCCCGGCCACATTTAGCTCCTTTTCTTCCCACATGTAAGTGGTCATAACTCCACAAGGAATCCTAGTTTGCTGTATTGGGGTGAGAGAAAATAACAAAAAAGAGAGCACATTTTGTGTTGTTTCAGAAAATGCCAATAAAATGATGTACAAAGAAGCCTGTGTGTCTTTCCTTGTAAGAGCTAAGAACAAATGGTTTACTGTTCTGAATTCACCATTTTCCAGCCTTTCAAAAACAAGTTGAGTCGAAACAAAACAAAAAAAACATATGTATAAGGTTACCATCAGTTTTGTGAGAGGTAGGCGATTATACCCTTTTTTTCCCCAATAGGACATGCGTGGACGGAATGGAAGAGGAGGGTAGGAAAGCTGAATGGGACAACAGAAAGGGATACATTTCTGAAACTTAGACACAATTCCAAGTTTAGGAAGGGGTCATTTGCGCAGGTCAGGGAACAACAATGTAGGTAAAATTACTATAGTTTGGGAGAGCATTTGAAAAATGACAGAAGAAAATGTATGTGCTAGACATGTTTGGACCTGTAAGGTAATGGCTTCTGTGAATATTGAGAAAAGCAATGCACCGCTACATTCCCCGACTCTTCTAGTTAGGAAATCACACATTTCTCATAATGTTTCACAAAACAAGCAATACCACAGGCCATAAACGGAGCCATGGTACACAAGAGGTTTATGCTGACTCCCTAAACAGACGAACTTAGCATGTGAAAATAAGGAAAACAAATGTGTTGAGGAATGGCAAGCATACATGTTTTGAAAGAGCACAGGCAGACCGTTTGAAGGATAGGTGACTTGTGGAGGTTACAAAAGCGTACAGTGCCTAAAAGCAGCTACTAAATGTAGGTTACATTTGGGAAATGAAAGGGTTGTGTAACAAAGTGCAGTAGCAAATATATGAAAATGTTATCAAAACCAAGAGAAAACCATAAATGTCCTACCTTCGCGCATGTGTCATGATGAAAATGGTACCTCACATGTGTGGGTGCACCTACCTGGGCGCAAAGGGAGAAGGCTAAACCACTGGTATCCTGAAGTGTTTGGGAAGAGGAAATGTTTTAGGATTTTGGTCTTGTGGACAACCTACACAATAATCTCACATCCTGTTGTGGCGTAATCGCACTGCTTAGCGAGTGCACCAAAATTACGCCATTCAGAAAGTAGGAATTTATTATACACATACCTTTGGCTCAGGTAGCTGCAAAGAATAACATATCTTCCCTCCTTGTCTACCACCTCTGATACATTTCAAGGAACTGCTGCGTCCACCTAAATAAGAACTCCCCTAGCAAATTGTGAGAACGTGGAACCATATCCCATCCTGACCCATCTTGACAAGAGTTGCTCCTGTCCCTCAGGTAGCAGGTGGGTCTCCTGTAACAAAGCTATGGAAATCTTTTTCCTTTGGAGGTAAGATTTCACCCTATTCTTTCTTATGTAAGAGCCCAATCCTCTAACATTCCAGGACAGAAACATTATTTGTATTATAGTGGTATATAACAACCAGCCACCCTTTAACTTGCTTCATGACTGCTGCAGTCCATTCCTCACTATTGTCTTGTATTCTACTCCCCAATACCTTATAGGCCCAGCAACGCACCTCTTGACCATATGTTAGCTGAGAAGATAGCCTCTCCAAATTACTAGCACTGAACCACTGCCTTCCACTATCGCCTCACTCAAATTGAGCTCTATAAAACAAACAAACATAACCAAGTTCAACAACCCCCTGAACCTCGGAGGTAAACCTCACCCAACAGAAACTTTCCATTCCGGCATACCCGTTCTGCCTAAACTATCCTTAGCCATTATGTACCATGTAAAAGCCAGCAAACGGCTGGCAACAGTCAACATTACGTTTGGGGTTGCCAAGCATCACCCGGCTGTGACGCTGGACCCTCCACTGTTCCTCGCCTTCCCACAGTGACGTCCTCGCATCCACCTGTCGTATAAATAATGCCGGTCTAACGTGCTGACTCCTATTGCGGCCTCCATGTGTTCAGGGCTCTCTGACAGTCCCCATGTCGCCAGTGTAGCTGGGCAGTTCCAAAAGGCCATGAAAGCCAAGAGATGTTCAGTGAGCCAGTCTTCATTGTGAATCCCCTGTCTCGTAGTATTGGTTCCAGCGTTAGTTCATATAGGCGGCTTCTTTCGTCTATGGGTGTCTCCTACCTCTCTAATCGCCAAGTAGTTATGTTCCAGCCACATGTCTGCTGCCTCAGGCGTTTCCAGGAATTGTGTTCTGCCGCCATAGATAATCTTCAGTCTGGCTGGGTACATCAACATATATTTAATACCCAGTTGTCGGAGCTGTGTCTTGATGGGCACAAACTTGTTGCGTTATTGTTGCACCATGGGTGTGTAGTCCGGGTATATCGTTATTGCTGCATTGTCCCATTTTATATTCACACTTTCCCTGGAGAACTGAAGTATTACTTCTCTGTCTAGAAAATTAAGACATGTAGCAAAGACTGGCCTAGGATACGATCCTGGTGGGGGCTTCCGTTGAAGAGATCTATGTGCCCTTTCCATAGCAAACCCTTGCGACAACTTCTCTGGGCCAACCTCTTGTAAGAGCACATTTTCGATGTATCCCGTCGGGCCTCGCCCTTCCATGCCCTTTGGTAAACCCAGCACCCAGCACCCTTATGTTGTTTCTGCAGGATTTTCCCTCACTTTCCTTCCCCGTGACTCCAGTATGGCATTTCTTGACTCCAGTTCCTTCATTCTCACCGTCAGGTCGCTTGTGGCAGTGGCCATGTCTTTCAGGGTAGTCTCCGCCGCGGTGACCTTCTGCGAGTGAGCGCACATCTTGGCGTAGCAGTTGCACATCAATGCTCACTGTGTCTACCTTGCCCTCCCCTTGAGTCGACAGTATTTCCCCCATTGTTATCTCAGAGGAGGGTGCCCCATCCCAGGCTTTTGTCTGCCTGCAAATCATTCCATTATAGTGCCCTTCTGTTTATTCTGCATGGGGAACGCCCCATAGGAGCGGTAGACGCTTAAAATATCTTTGGTGGCTGTGCTGCAGGGTTTTCCAGCCAGTTGATCAGTTATAGGCTGCTAGTTGCACTTCAGGTGCACCCCTCAACACCTGGGACCTACTGAGAGGCAGTACATGGATCCACCCTCCAGTTCAGTTAGCAGTGTTTGGTAAGATCCACAAGGTATTTATTTTCTTTTTGCTGCACCAGCCAAATGTTGATAATAGCCAGTTTGATACTGCTGTAATCTCCCCACCCCTCCTTTAACTGAGTACTGTGCAGGGTTGATAAACCAGTCAGACAATAGGTGCCACACTGCCCTCAAGCACCAGTGTTTGTTGACGCCTGTCCTTTGCCAGTATCTGGGCTTCCCCAGCCCGATTGAACCCTCCCCAGATATCAGGCGCTCCACATCTCCACCTTTCGTACTATCCCGATATGAATCCGCTCTTCTGTTTTATTCCTCAGGCATACGCAGAAGTCACTGGCGGCCTCCGGCCGTGTTGCTGTCCCTCAATGTGCACTCAATGCGGGTACAGCTGCTCCCATGCGTCTGCAACCTCACATGCAACTGTCTGGGTTACGCTTGTGCTCCTGCCCAGCTCACTCACCCCGTCTGCTAATGCTGGCTCCGTTCTTCAATGCAGTGTCTTTGCAGCAGTTCCTTCTTGGGCTCAGACGGTTGTGCACCTTAACTCACCAGCGTCGCCAACTTCCCTGCTGCAGCCTGCAGCTCTCCAACTCAGTTTCTTCAGCCCGTCCTGCAGAAGCCACCACCTGTAACAATGTTACATTGATTCTGTTTGGGCTCCTGAAGTCCCATATTTCGCCCGCCGGAGCTCCTAGACTGGTCCTAAGTGTATGCTGCAAAGTTAGATGTTACAGGCGTACTATAGAATGCCGTTTGGCTCCATGTATAGGATCTGAATCAGGATCTCAGTGGGATCTTCTGTCTGGTGGATAAAGTCTTATAAACCAAGTTTCTGGGCAACTCGCTGTTATTTTCATATCTGAGTCGTGCTTTCAATGTCAATTGTGTGTCTTGCTGTTCCCTTTCACCTGCAGGCTCCTTAGGTGTTTTCTGTTCTCTCCAGCATCTGCTCCATGCAACTGTCATTCATCCATGCGTTTTTCTCTTCGGGAGTTTAAAAAAAAAAAAAAAAAAAAAAAAAAAAAAAAAGGGGCTTTCCCTTTGTAGATTACTTTTAACTTTGCAGGGTACAGGGGCATGTATTTTATGCCCTGGTGTCAGAGTCATTCTTTGGTCAGGACGAACTGGCCTCTTCTCCTGTGGACCCGAATAGTATAATCTGGATAGATCGCCAGTAGTGCTGAGTCCAGGCAGATCTCTCCCTCTGTTCTTGCGAAAGCCAGGATCTTCTCCATGTCTCAGTAATTTAGAATTACTGCTATGATGGGTTGAGGGGGTGCACCTGGGGGAGGTCTTCTCGTCAGTGCTCTGTGGGCTCTCTCGACCATGAACCATTGTGATAGTGCCCCTCGCTCTATTTCCTGAAGGAACGTATTCTCTGTGTAGATGGTGGGGTCACTGCCTTCCGCTCCCTCTGGCAACACCAGGAGTTTGGACATTACTCCTCCTTGCCCGGAGCATCCAGACTCTTGCCTTCAAATCCTGAACTGTTTCCTGTAATTCCTTTGTGGAGGGTGCGTTCTCCTCCAGTTTTTTTTCCGTTTCACCCACTCTGTCAGCTAGGTTGCGTAAATCTGGTCACAGAAGGCTCATATCGGTTTTCACCTCTCCTATGTGGTTCTCCATGGGTGCTCGCAGAGCCACAATCGCCTTGAGGATTTATTGTCGATGTTATCCGTTTGTGGTTTGTTATCTTTTTCTTGCAAATGTTCATCTGGGGCTTTGGAGTCTGATCTTTGATCATTCTTTTTGGTAAGTTTCTCTAACGTAGTTTGTTTTGGCTGCACAGCCATCTTTTTTCTTCCTCCTTCTGGCATCAGTTTCTCCTATGTTTTGCAGTGCGTCCGCAATCAGTTTGAGGGGAGGTAGGTCTCCAGCAGGTATCTGGATGATTGTGATCTTTATGGCAGGTTTGTGCACCTGTATTTTTCTTTAGCCCCATCTTCTGCTTTATGCGTGGATAGGTGTCTCCCTGACACTCTAGGATCTTTGCTTTATGATAGCTCTAAGGAATGCTTCCTTCCGTTATGGTGGAGATAGTTAATACAATTCTGTCTTGGCGTCGCGCACAGCTCTATTCCCCCTTGGAGTCCGTGTGGATTGTCATGCTGTCCACTGGTATATTTGCTTCCCAAGCATGTCTGCTCTCGTCTCCGGTTTGCCTGTGTCTTATAGACATCTTTATTTCTTGACTTCTGCCTGGAGCATTTCTGCCTGGGGGACTGTGTGAGCGTCTTGACTTTTGCCTGACTGGTGTGCCATGTGCTTTGTGTTCGCTCCCTGTCTCCTCCTGGGAACGACCGGGGAGGCAACTCAATGTTGTGGCTAGGAGCTTTCTTTTGTCCTCAGACCGGAGCGTTATTATTGGGGCGGAGGGGGTGCGCACAGTTCAATCTCGCTCCCCGTCTCACCCCACTAGTGGATCGCCCAATTGCCGCTGATGGTTGGGCAGGGGGTGCGCACGTACACTGTCCCTCACTCCCACTGCTGCGCTCCTTTCACCTTCTCTCACCTCGTATTTCAGCATTGTTGCTGATGCTTGTTGGCCTCTGATTCTCCTTGAATGTGCGGTTCTTTCTGTCGGCTCTCATTCTGCTTTCGCCTCTTGCTGGGTCGCACCCACCATTTGGGAAGCGTCCATATTCAACTTGACTCAGACAATTTCTCCTCTCCCTGGCAGCTATTTTCCACAGGGATCAGTGAGGAGAGTGCCACTGCTGTTCTGTCTTGCAGCCGTGTAGACTGGGGGGTTCTGCCATCTGTTGGAAGCACTGTAATATCTAGTTTGATGGGATCCGATGAGCTCAGTCGGTACGTGTATCGTTCACATCACGGCTAGCAACACTTCTTTCACCACCAACAATACATGTCCTACCTTCCCACATTCCCGCAGGTGTCCCAATGAAAACAGCACCTCACATGTGTGGGTGCGCCTACCTGGGCGCAAAGGGAAAAGGCTAAACCACTGGTATCCCAAAGGGTTTGGGAAGAGGAATCTTTTAGGATTTTGGTCTTGTGGACAACCTACAGATTTCGGCTTGGGGTGTCACAGCCACCAAGTAAAACAGGGAACCCCATGCATTTCTGAAAAGACGACTCCTGTGGAAATCCACAGAGGTCTAACTTGCACGAATCTCCCTAGAATGTATAACCCACAAGGTCCAGCAAAGTCAAAAATGTATGGAAAAAAACACAATTGTCAGACATTTGCCACCAGGAAACCTCTGAAACACGCTGCCAACACCACATGTCCTACCTTCCCACATTCCCACAGGTGGCCTGTCAAAACAGTACCTCACATGTGTGGATGCACCTACTTGGGCGCGAAGGGAAAAGGCTAAACCATTGGTATCTGTGAGAAACCTGAAGGTGTCTCCCTAGCTAGTCCCCAGGGATCCGTCATACAGGTGGCCATCGCTCCTGGGGGTGGACCAGTGAGGGAGGATCACCTGGATGGGGGGGTCCTTGGGGAGTGGAACACTGACAGGCGAGGCGCGGTATCCCCCTTCTTCTTTCAACACCTTTTCCCCATCCTACCACGGTGGATATTCCAACACACTGCCCCCCTTTTTCCACATGAACACTTGCACACAACATGAAAGACAACGGACTAACACCAGGGCCGTTTACTTGACATTTCTCAATACAAGGGTCAAACAAAGTCAGGCAATTGACCAGAATTGCACTCACCTGACGCCCTTTCCGTTCCCCACAGAGATAAAAGTTGGAGCACAGGAAGAGCAAGGCAGATCGTACAATGTGCGAGCTAACTCAGCACAGCAGTCCAAAAGGAGGCAAAAGACGGTGCATACCAAAGGGCTGACAAGGAGAGAAGAGACCTTGCCATTTCCAACCAAGGCCAGTGAAACCTCTGCAGATGGAAACCTAAGACTGAGAACAATAGCCAGCGTGTATTGCAACATTTGTCAACAGAACATAAAACCCTCTTCCGCTTATTACCAAGCCGGGAAGAGACGCTTGTCCCGGAGGTACCAACTGGGATACCAAAGAGAAGAAAGCCAAGCGGTTCATCACAGTCAGTGAATCGAGGTGAGTGTCAATAAGAAACCGAACTGTGTTGAACAAAAAGTAGCTAAAGGCTAAATTGAACTTTGAAAAGCAAGTGATACTAGTAACGAAGGAAGGGGAAAACCAGTGACAGAGGAGTCCGGCACCACGTAGGTGCTCACTCAAGAAACACTGGGCGATTACCCAACAGTAACCAGAAGCCCTTGGGAAGAGGCGAAGAGAGGTCATACAGGGGTCTTGTAAAATCCTCTGTACCATCAAAAGTCTGACCGACAGATGATTGTGAAGCTAAAGGAATGAATCCTGCATGGTGAAATCAGTACAAGAACTGTATATTGGAAATGTCGGCGAGAGTGAACATGCCAGAGGGAAACAGATGGCCAGGGGAAAAGGCTGAAAACCTGATTAAAAAGACATTAATATTTGTGAAAGGAAGAAGCATTACAAGACAAAGGAAAGGGCAGTGTCCCCCTTGTCATTTGGGATCAGAGTCCAGCCGAGGGTGATCCAGGGGTGGAAAGCTATCACCCAAAGTTCACTGAGAAGGGAACTGTCTTGCAACTTTGTTGAATACAATTTCTGAGGGGTTGGCACCCAGAAGAGGGGGTCCCAGAGTGATCACACCACCTAAAGTGTTTGTGGAACAAGACTTTGTTTGTTGAGGTCATCAGGCCTCCAATGCGATAGAATTCTTATTGAAAAGAGACTTAACCATTGAAGAACCTGATAGCTAATACGGAACAGCTAGCTCGTGCTGGGAAGGCTTGAGCATGTGCTGTGCTCCAAAGTCCCACCTTGTCCCGTGCTAAAAACATGGGGAAGGGAGTCCTCAAGGCAATCACATCCTGACTTATTATTTGAACACTGTTGCCTTTATTTGAATACCCTATCCAACCTCTTTCTGTAGAATTGGCAATAATTAGTATAGGCCTTTTCTATTTGACACAACGCCACAAGGACTACTTAATTTTTCATTTGATGGGCGATGCTGGCTCCCATCTTAGATGTAGGTTTAGGTTAGGCGTTTTTCCACCCTGCATTTACAGTTTAATAAACACCCTTGAACTGTGATCACTTGTGTCTGTCTTTACTGTTGCCACCATGAGTTCCTTATGTATGGTGTGAGAAGTGGGATGTGACTCAATTGAAACTAATTGGGGAACCCTACAATTTAAAAAACCCAGTCAGAGAGCTTCTAGTCTTTCCATCGCCACCAAGGAATCAATGGGGTTTGATATCTGTAGCAGTAGGGAAGTGACCATTCCCCCTGGGAAGAGAGGAATGATTCCTAGAGACTTGGTTTTAATAGCCCCTGCAGTGTGTTACATTCGAGTAGCCCCAAAATCTGGCCTAGCGTGGAAGTTCAGGATAGACGTCTTAGCAGGCGTTATTGATCCTGAGTTTAGGGGAGATGCGAAGGTTCTCTTACAAAACCATGGCGAGATCCCTTTTGAGGTACGTTGGGGAGATCAAATTGACCAGGGGATTTTGGAAAAAACTCCATTTCCTCCGTATAAAGAAAGTGAACCAGATAAAACAGAAAGCGGTAACTTAGGCTTTGCATCGAAGAAAGGAAGGGGGAAGAAACCACCATCTATCTAGACTTGGCCTTCACCCAGTGAAATGATCCAGTTCTCGCTGACGTGTTCTTACAAGCAATACTAGAAGAAGAAGGCTTAGGGAAAGGAGAGTCCTTTTTTCTTTATAAAACAAGGACTGTTTTATAGAAAAGAAACCTCCCCTGAAGGTGTGGTAAAAACACAATTGGTAATCGAACATTCCCATCCTACCGGGCAGGGGGGCATTTAGGACACTGTAAAACACAGGCACATATTAGTGGAACGTTTTACTGGCCAGGTATCCACGCTGATGTAAAAGCATTAATTCAAACGTGTGAAATGTATCAAAAAACCAGCACGCACATCCCATCACCCGCTCCTCTGAATCCATTGCCGATCATAGAAGTCCCCTTTTCCAAAATTGGTATAGACCTAATTGGACTGCACTTCCAGATTCGGCAATAAATATGTCCTTGTGGTTGTGGCTTATGCAGCCCAATATCCCGAGGCATTCCCAATGTGAAATAATACCACCAGAAGCTCCTTAAACATCTTCTACCATATTCCTCCAGGGTCAGTTTCCCCAAGGAAATACTAACAAACCAGGGCTCGAATTTTATGAGTAAACTTATGGCCGAAGTTAAAGTGCTACTCCACTTTACTACCTTGTGAACTTCTGTGTAGCATCCCCAAACCAATGGCTTGGTAGAAAGATCAATAAGACCTTAAAACTAATTCTCAGAAAACTGGTAGACAAGCACAGGAAAGACTGGGACCACATGATTCCATGGGCTCTATTTGCAGTGAGGAAAAACCCCCCCAAGCCTCCACAGATTTCTCTCCCTTTGAATTGCTCTATGCAAGAGAGCCAAGAGATGTCCTCAACATGCTCTGGGAAACCTGGGAAGAACGAGAGGAGGGCCCTAATCCTATCTCGCAAACTGCCACCCAAATTCGACAACATATGAAGTTGGTCCGAGACTTGGTTTGCACTCACATGGCAAAGGCTCAAAGACAACAAAAGGCCACTTATGATAAGAAAGTGAGTTTAAGATTATTCTCCATAGGACAGAATGTACTAGTCCTTTTACCAAATTCAGAGAACAAACTGGTCTCCAAATGGCACAGCCCTTATGAAATAGTAGAAAGAATGGGAACCTGTACATAGAGTAGCCCAACCAGATAGGAGACAGAAAATCCAATTATATCACGTAAATCGCTTGAAAGAGTCAAAAGAGAACCTGTGAGCCACCCAGGCCATAGTACTAGCCTCTCTGGTTCCCGAGGACATAGATAACTTTGATTTGATTCCTTCCGAGTTACCTACTCAACACCAACAAGACTTAAAAGATGTAGTAATTTTATTTCCCGATGTATTCTCAGAAAAACCAGGGAGAGTAAAGAATACGAAACGCTATATCAGAACACCTAAGGGTAAAAGTGGTACACTTAAAACCATATCGACTCTCAGAAGCTCGTAAGCAGATAGTGATTGAGGAAGTCAACAAAATCCTAAAAGCCAACATTATTGAGCCATCCGCAAGCCCATGGTCCTCTCCTATCATCATGCTGGTCGCTAAACACGACCGTTCCTGGAGATTCTATATTGACTTCCGTCAAGTTAATGTCATGTCAGACTTCAATGCCTATTACATGCCACGCATTGACGACCTAATTGATAAACTCAGAGCAGCCACTTTTCCATCTACCCTAGATTTAACCAAGGGATACTGGCAAGTTCCCATCTATGGACCAGATAAAGAAATAAACGCTTTTTCAACACTGTTAGGATTATTCCAATTTAAAGTCCTACCTTTGGGTCTACACAGTGCGCCAGCCACTTTCCAACGTCTCATGGATAAAATCCTTCAACCCTATTTTGATTTCTGTGGAGCTTATATTGACGATATCGTCATTTATAGCAATACTTGGGAGGACAATCTCTTCCATCTTTATACGATCATGAAAGTCCACAGAAATGCTGGTCTTACTGCTAATCCAGCTAAGTGCAGATTGGCCCAATCAGACGTGAAATATCTTGGCTTCTTTGTAGGGAATGGGAATGTACAACCACAACATGAGAAGGTAAAAGCTGTCTTAGATACACCAACTCCCAAAACGAAAAGAGAGTGTAGAGCTTTCTCTGGTTAATAGGGTACTACCAAAGATGTATCCCTAACTTTTTGGACAAAACAGCCCGGCTGACAGATAAACTTAAGAATGCCAAACCCCAGAAACTTCATTGGAATGACAAGGATGAGATATGTAATAACACCTTGAAGCAAACGCTGTTTCAGTGCCCAATCCAAAAAGGTAGTCGGCTTCTCTAAGGAGTTTGATTTACAGACAGATGCCTCCCTTGCAGGGTTAGGAGCAGCCCTATTCCAGGTTTGCAATGGATCAGAACATCCCATATTGTTCACCAGCCGCAAGTTGTTCCCACGTGAAAAAAATTACTCTGTGTTGGAACTAGAGGCTCTGGCCATCAAGTGGGCCATTATCTATCTTAGATATTACCTATTAGGAAGAAAGTTCACACTCGTTACAGACCATTCAGCCCTCATTTGGATTAGCCAACACAAACACTCCAACCCTAGGGCCATGCAATGGTTTCTAGACCTACAACCCTATTGCTTCACTGAGGAACACTGAAAAGGAAAAGACCATGGAAATGTAGATTTTCTTTCCGGTTCCCCTGTGAAACAAATGCGGCTACATCGCATGGAGGAAGGGTATGTGAAGGTGTCTCCCTAGCTAGTCCCCGGTGATCTGTCATCCAGGTGGCCAGAACACGGCCATCGCTATTGGATCCAGTTCCTTGGGGTGGATCAGTGAGGGAGGATCACCGGGATAGGGGTCCATGGGGAGTGGTACACCGACGGGCGAGATGCGGTATCCCCTTTTTTTCAACACCTTTTCCCCATCCTACCACATAGGATATTTCAACACAGTGCCTTCACTTTTTCCACACAAACACTTGTGCACAACACGAAAGACAACGGACTAACACCAGGGCTGTTTACCTACCTTATGGGTCCAACTACAAGGGTCAGGCAAAGTCAGGCAATTGACCAGAATCACACACACCCGACGGCCCTTCCCCACAGAGATAACATGTGGAGCACAAGAGCACAGGACGAGCAAGGCAGACCACACGACGTGAGAGATAACTCAGCACAGCAGTTCAAAAGGAGGCAAAAGTTGGCACATATAGGCCCTTTCCGACCGAGGCCTGTGAAACCTTTGCAGATGGAAACCTAAGACTGAGAACAATAGCCAGCGTGTATTGCAACAGATGTCAACGGTACACAAGACCCTCCTCTGCCGATTACCAAGCCGGGGAGAGACCCTTGTCTCAGAGGTAACAACCTTGACTCCAAAGAGAAGAAAGCCAAGCGGTTCATTAAAGCCGGTGAGTCGGGGGGAGTGTTGACAAGGAACCAAACTGTGAACGAAAAGTAGCCGATGGCTAAATTGAACTTTGAAAAGCAAGCGATGCTAGTAATGAAGGAAGGAGAAAACCAGCGACAGAGGAGTTCGGCACCACGTAGCTGCTCACTCAGGAAATTCTTGGCGATTATCTAACGGTAAAGACTACCATAACCAGAAGCCCTTGAGAAGAGGGGGAGAGGGGTCAAAGTGGTCATACAGTGGTCTTGTAAAATCCTCTGTACCGTCGGAAGTCTTTGACCGACAGATGATCGTGAAGCTAAGGGAATGAATCCTGCATGGTGAAATCAGTACATGAACTGTATGTTGGAAAAGTCGGCAAAGGTGAACCTGGCAGAGAGAAACCGACTACTAGGAGCAAAGCCCGAAAACCTGTTTATAAATACATTAAGATTTGTGAAAGAAGAAGCATTGCAAGACAAGGGGAATGGAAGTGTCCCCCTTGTCATTTGGGACCCGAGCCCAGCCAAGCGAGATCCAGGGGTGGAAAGCTATCACCCAAAGTTCACTGAGAAGGGAACTGTCTTGTGACTTTGTTGAATACAATTTCTGAGGGGTCGGCTCCCAGAAGAGGGGGACCCAAAGGTGAAGCCATCACCCAAAGTGAACAGAATTTTTTTGTTTGTTTGTTGAGAGCATCAGGCCTCGAACTTTTTATTGAAAAGAGAATTAACCATTGAAAAACCTGATAGCTGATACAGAACTGCTAGCTCGTGCTGCGAAGGCTTGAGCGTGTGCTGTGCTCCAAAGTCCCAGCTTCTTCCATGCTAAACACGTGGCAAAGGGAGAACTCAAGGTAATCACACCTTGACTTATTATTTGAACACTGTGTCCTTTATTTGAATACCCTATCCCACACACTTTCTATAATTAGTTGTAAGGAATTGGCAATAGTTTTTATTTAGTATAGGCCTTTTCTATTTGACAACGCTACAAGGACTGCATTATTTTTCATTTGATGATCAACGCTTGCTCCCATCTTAGATTTAGGTTTGGCGTTTTTCCACCCTTCATTTACAGTTTAATAAACACCCTTGAACTGTGATCACTTGTGTCTGTCTTTACTGTTGCCACACTGCGTTTCTTACATATCCCAAAGGGTTTGGGCAGAGGACATTTTAGGATTTTGGTCTTGTGTTCAACCTACAGATTTGGGCCTGGGGTGTCGCAGCTACCCAGGAAAACAAGGAACCCCATGCATTTCTGAAAAGAAGACACCCGTGAGAATCCACAGAGGTCTGACTAGCAGGAATAGCCCTAGAATGTATTACCCACAAGGCCCAGCAAAGTCAAAAATGTAGGGAATAAACACACTTTTCAGACCTTTGCTACCAGTAAACCACCGAAACACACCGGCAACACCACATGTCCTACCTTCCCACATTCCCACAGGTGTCCCAACAAAATTGGTACCTCACATGTGTGGGTGCACCTATCTGGGCAAAGTGTTGACCGTCCACAAGTCCAACAGCAGTCCCAGGGAGCCCTGGTAGGGTCCCCATCCCTACTCTGAGAAACCTGAGGGTATTCTCCGAGTAGACCTTGAGAGTCCCTTATTCAGGTGGCATGGGAAGGGCTGGCGTTCTCAGATCCCAACCCTATGGGTGGCCGAGCGAGGGAGGATCACTTGAGTAGGGGAACCCTGGGTTGTGCTCGGGGAAATACCCCAGGTGAGACGCAGCGAGGAGGATGAAGTCTGGAGGCTTTTGTAGGCTGTATCACACCTACCTCCCTTCCCCCCCAAAGAATCTCCCTTATCCCAATCCAACCACCTCTCCATATCTGTTAAATCCCCTTGGAGCCCAAACCCTGTTGCACCTGAAAACCGCATCTCTCAGAATCCCTGTTTTCCTGTTTCCTACCCGAATACTCCCAGTCATTCTGCTCCACGTCCCTCCGATTATCATTTCCCAAACTTCCAGTCTACCTTTCTAGAACACTACTAGTCCCACAATCCCCCAGCTCATTTTACGCTAATAACGCTGGTTATTCCTGTTTGTTTCACCAACCCTACAAATCTCACCATTCTAAGTTTACCAAAACCCCTAGTACGAGGGTTATAATTCCATATAACACCTTTTCCCCATCCTACCCCATAGGATACTTGGAACCTCTACCAATGGCCCCTTTTGACACAAACTTTCTCACACCATGACAGAAAACAGACTAAAGCCAAAGCCGTTTACCTGACATGTCCTGGCACAAGGGCCCAACACCCTTCTGGGGTTGGGCCCTTACTGGATGAACTTTACTTCTTAATCTTATTGGAGGTATGGACTATCGCTTGACGGCACACCAGGTCGGTGATGGTATTCCTCTGTTGGTTGATCTTTACTTCGTGCCTTTTTATTTTGTTCCACTATTTTAAAACACAGTTTTTACATTAGCTTTGATTTTACTGTAGGAGTAATTTTAATTATATCACACCCACAGAGCTCCAACTTTCCTGGGGTCCTGAAAAAGGCAGCAAAATACAACTTCTGCCGAAACGTCCTACCTATATAAATGTAGCACCAACTACAGATCTTTTGTGAATGTATTTGGGACGTAGACCTGGGATGTGTTATTAGTTCTTGGTGTTACAATCACAGGGTTTTGGTATACATGATTCTGTTTAGCTTAGCTAGATAGGGCCATTGGAATTGGAATTGTTTATCTATGGAATTGATTAGCAACACCCCACTCTTTACCCATGTACTTTGAACAAGAATTGATCTTGTTGTGATACTTAGTATTCAGTTAATAAAAATGTATAAATGTACTAAGTGCATTTTCAACTTATGTACAGGTAATGTTTATTCTGAATTTCAGACTTTAAGTGTGAGTTTACGGTGTCCATATGCATTACATATAAAATAACCTTTCATCAAAGTTGTATGAATTCAAAACTGATCAACAGTATATGCATTTTGTTCTTAAATGTGAGGTGGTAGAACGTATTGGCCTACGTAAAAAATAAAATAAGAATAGTTTTGTTTTATAGCTATTTGTGTGCCTTCATATGGATTTGTTCTTTACCAAAAGTAATGGCCATACCCAACTATAGGATGACTTCTTGAGAATCAATAATTTAAGTGGTTTATTTTGGGGACCCTCCCATTTTGTGTTTACAGTTTTGCTCATTTGTCCCCTAAATGCCTTTTGAGTATTTTTCCCTTCTGTGAGGTATAACTAGACAGCCACGGCTGTCTTCAGGGACCTTTAAAGTAATAAGGTTCTTAATTTTTTTGATCACTTTTTCAGATTTTTTTTTATGTCTTGATTGTTTCTCTGTCCCAATCTAGGGCCTCTTGAGGGGGTGATTTTCATTGGGCATGGTATCTTTCCCCATAGGTTTCAGTTTCCTTTCTACAGATTTGGTTATTTCCGATTTGTTTTCATTGTTGAACCATCCGCAATATGTCTGAGAATGCCACCTTGAGCTATACGGAGGATCAAATCAACGATATAATAAAGGGCCCTTCCTTTTTTGACCCAGATAATACGAATTTTCAACCTTCTCAAACATCTTTAGGAGAGGAGTTGTTGAAACTTAAGAAAAAATCAGAACGACATGGACACTTCCTCCGGGAGTATTTTGAGGTTAATATCATCCCGGTAGGATTAGTGGTGAGAAATGAACCATGTTTGTTCCTAGAGGATGAGACCTATAAAACCAATTTCAGCTACATCTCCACCAAATGCAGTTGAGATTTGATGGTGCTAACAATCTCTACGGCCCAACTCCTGTCAGCTCAAATACAACTTGAACTGGACACGGCTCAGGCGGTTTTTCACAGCAGTACCGTCATTACAAATATTCAAGACAAACTGAATGAAATTCAGAAGCAATTTGAGGAATTTAAAAATACAACTCTGACTAAAAAGATGAAGAAATAACACAAGAAACAACAAAAAACACTGCATAAGAACTGGTATTCTTCACCTTCAATATTTGCTAACTTAGTGAGATACCTTTTTAGTCGGGGCAGATGCATCTACTCCTTCCCCGATCTGCATCATATTTGTGCATGAATCAAGAAAATAAATGCCACAACAGCCATAACATTTTGGTAAATGATTATTAATGTGATATTGGCACACTGTAATTTGCATAAAAAAGAAAAATTATATATACACATGAACATTTTTGATATACAAGACATGAAAGTAAGTACACTAAATGAGGTAAAGAACCTCGTTGCATGTTCCTGTTTAGGAGGAATAGTAAAGAGCCAGACTTAGAAAGGGCAAAAATGCCGGTGAACAGAAACCCAGTGCTGGAGGGAAAAAGGAGTAGGAGTAAAAGAGTATCAAAAGGCAAGTATCCCTGAGTTGAGTCAGGTCAAAAGGAAAAGATTGATGCAAAAAATGTTTTTGATTAAAATCGGAAGACTTGGTATCAAAATTAAAATATAGGCCAAGTTTTCTTCCACCAAAGAATTAAGTGAGAGACTAAAAATTAAAAAAAATGATTTGTAATAACTAACATCTCTGGGTATTAGGTTCATACGCCAGAGGTTTCTCTGTGTATACTACAATTCTAAAGTGTATACATCTAGCCCCTGTCTTATGAAATACAGGGTGGTTAAATTTTCACAAGTATAAATACTAAATTTAAGTTAATGAATAATTGAACAAATCCATTGTTTTTGTAGCGGTTATTGGTTTGACATGTTCTGCTCATGCGTGAATGTCCATAATTTTGAAGAGATTGACTCCATGAATTCTATCCGGTAACCCCCATCGGGTCTGCCAACGCGTATTAGGGGATTGCTCTCAAGGGAACAGGAGAAGAGAAACACAGCTTCCAGATAGTCTGTTGGGTCCCCAAAAAGGTGAAATATTTCATCTGTCCAAACACTGGAGGTGGAATCCCCTTAAAATTAATTGCGTTTCGGTGGTCTAAAGCTGCCACCTTCATCAGGGTGGAATCATGGTACCCTGTTGTGAAAGGGGGACAAAAATAAAAAAAAAGGAAAAAAAAATAGATTGGAATTCTAATCTGAAAGTCACAAGTTAAGGCTGGGTGGCAAGTTCCAGGCTTGAATGATCTATTTGGATCAAGTCTGCTATAAAGTTAACCATTGACAAGTTTTGTTTATAGCACCTGAGTGCTAGTTGCCCCCACTATGGTAGGAGAAAGGAAAAAAAAAACATTCTTCTTGTTCTCACCTAGTGGGGTTGTGGAACAGGCTCCATGGCCGTGAGACTGAACCTGCGCGCTAGCTCCCGTTGCCCAGACGGTCCGGCGGTGAGGTAGTTGAGACACAAGGTGTGCCTGGCGAGTTTGATGTGCTGCGTATTTTCCTAGGGATGTGGAAAGGCCCTCTGCGTGGTGGTGTTCCAGGCGAGGGCAGGTGCGCCGGAGGGCAGATGAATGTTCGTAGCCGCTTCCCGTTATGCCCGCACTCAATGTTGCAGGTGCTTGAAGAGTTGCGCCTGAAACGAGATAGAATTATAGAAGGCGTAATGAGGAGATAGAATTCCTCTTCTGCTAGTAAGTTGAGTGGAGGGTGGGAGACAGAAGGTGGATAGGCGCAAAGTCTGTGCGTGGGCTAGGGCCGCTCGTAAATGAAGAGGGCACAAGTGGAGGCGCTTACTTAAAGGGCGGCTGTGTGTTGCCACATGGTTCCCGGCTTCTGAGTGATGCAGGCGAGCGAGAAACTGCTGTTTAATTCCTTCGCTGCGGCGTCTGGAGGAAAAAAGCCTCACTCTGAAACCCAGTCGCTAAGCGACTGGGAGCTATGCTTCTCCGTGTCACGTGACCTGGAAGTGGCGGCTCACTGACGATGGAGGGAGAAGGCAGTGGTTGGAGTAAGGAGGATGATTGGTCTGTCCTGAGGGGTGTGTGTGTGAGGAAGTGCATGAAGTTAGTCCTGCCCAACTGGCAGAAAGAATAAACAAATACTCGCTGGAGTCAGAATTCGATTGTTTCCTGCCGGCTGAGTAGGTCGGAAACAGATCCCTTTAATTATTGCAGGGAGGTGTCGGTTTGAATCTTGGAGGATGGTGGGATGGTGTCTAAGATGGTATGTTGTTCATTTAGACCGTTTTCCCAACTGTCAAGCCTGTGGATCCAGCGGCTTTCCAGTCCCCGGAGGCGTTGTTGTTTACCTGAGCTTGTTGATAACTTTTCCAGGACCCACCATAGCAGGTCATCAGGTGTATGTTTCATGTTGAGGTAGTGTTGGACCAGCGGTGAGGTTTCTTTCTTGCATCTGATCCTCGATCTGTGCTCGGGCTTGCGAATGTTTACACTACGCATTGTTTGTCCACCATATCTTATGCCACAGGGGCACATGATACAGTAGACCACTTTAGCAGATTTGCAGTTGCTGAAGTGTCGGAAAGTCCAAATTTTGTTACCAAAGTTGAAGCTGGGCATTTTCTTCGTATATATTTGCAAGCTACACATGAGCCACATGGATGGTGTCCCACAAGTGGTCGCAGGTTCCAGGGTCCCCCCCCACCATGCTGATGTTTTGGTGAAATTAGAGTGGACCAGGAATTCGCGGATATTGCGTGACCTCTTGAATGCAAACCGTGGTTCGTTTTCCTCTGCGAGATCGAGTTTAGCCATGGGCCAATATTTCCGAATGATGTTCTTGATGTCATATGTATGAGGGCCATGCGCGAGTACACACGCGAGTCTGGTATCTTCCTCTGTTTGCTGGTTCTCTCTTGTTGTCAAAATAGATTCACGGCAGGTAAATCTCACCTGTTTCTTGGATTCGAATATGAGTTTTTTAGGGTAACCCCTAGATTTCAATCTTGCACTTAAATGTGCTGCATTGTAATAAAAGTCTTCCAGTTGTGTGCAATTTCTCCGGAGACGTAAAAATTGCCCATATGGCAAATTTTCTTTAAGGTGTTGTGGATGGTTGCTTGTAAAATGTAACAATGTATTACGATCAGTTGGTTTCCTGTAAAGGTTGCATACAAGTTTGCCCTCTCGGTGACTGATTTTCAAATCCAGGAAGTGTATAGTTTGTCTATTTTGCGCCATGGTGAATTGTATGTCAGGGTCTTGATTGTTAAGCCATGTGAAGAACATTTCAGGTTCTTCCGTAGTGCCTTCCCATATGAAGATGATGTCTATGAATCAACGCCACCATTTCATGTGTTGTTGCCATGGGTTTCTTCCGTTGGATATGCTTTTTCTCAAAGGCTGCCATATATAGAATGGCCAAACTGGGGGCAAAAGTCGCGCCCATGGAGGTGCCCTTCGTTTGCAAATAAAACTGGTTATCAAAGACGAAAAAGTTCTTGCATAACGCCACAGTCATAAGCTCAATAATGAATGCTGATGGAACTCGTGATTGTAAATTGGTTAGAGTCAAAGTAAAAAATGCAGTCAAGAGCAGCGTGTTGTGGAATGCACGTATACAATGCTTTGATGTCCATAGTGACTAAAATTTGGATGTCAGGATTGTATTCCAGATTCTCAAAGGTCTGTATCGTGTGGGTGGTATCCCGTAAGTACCAATCATTGGTTTCAGAAATTCATCAATGAATTTACATAGGGGTTCTAAAAGGGGCCCACACCCCGATACAATTGGACGGCCAGGTGGGTTTGCCGCATCTTTATGTACTTTGGGCAAGGCATATAGGCATGGTGTACGTCCATCAGACAGGAAGAGTTGTCAGGAAAAGCGACTCTTTTTCTTTAATCCAGCCTCTCTCTAGGGCTCATTGGACTATTTCGAAAAGTTTCGATTTGCATTTCTTTGGCCGGGTCTTTCCGCAGGGGCTGATAGCTGTCTCTGTCATTGAGCAGGGTCATGACCATAGTTTTATACTGTTCGGTTGACATAATGACAATGCCCCCGCCCTTGTCTGCCGGTTTTATAACGATCTCATTGTTGGTATCTAATTGGGTAAGAGCTTCTTTCTCTCTTTTTGTACAGTTATGCCTAATTTGTGTTTTCTTATTCATCAATTTTTTGTAGTCTTTAAGTATACACTTCTGGAATGTAATCAAGTCACTTAGTGTTTGATTCTCCGTGGGGCAGAATGTAGATTCTGGACGTAGACCTGTGTCTAATTCCTGTTCTGGTGTTTCTCTGTCTTGGAAGAAAGTTCGTAATCTTACTGTACTAAAAAAGCATCTTATTTCCATTTCTGCTTTGTACCAATCTGTGCCTGTGGTTGGTACAAAGGTCAGGCCTTTGCTTAATACTAAAATTTGAGCTGGTGTCAAGTCAATATTGGCAAGGTTGAAAATGGGAAGGTGTTCCGTGGGAGTGGTTTCCGGGATTACCTGCGGCGGCGGCTCGGTCGTCGCTGATTGCTGTATATTGGTGTCTGCCAAGGGGGTGGTCCCCATCCTCCTCCTTGCCCTCCTCTGCCTAAAAAAGGGGGAAAGGTTGGAGGTGTTAGGGGTTGTCCAAATTCGTTGAACACGTTAGGTTGATAGTTGTAACCTGAGCTTCTCCCTGATGAGGTGCTGCTAGAGCCTGAAAATGATACCCACTTTCTTCTACCGCCTTTTTTCTGATTGGGTTGTGTGCCCGGTTTGTTGAGGGAATTTACGTAGTCGTCTGTGGTGTAAGGGTACACTGATTCAGTTTTGGATTCTTTTATGTCTTTCTGCAATTTATTTGTCTTTCTGGTCAAGGTATTAGTTTTGAAGACATCAAACGGTTTCTCTACTTCTCGTAGTTGTTCTTCCGTGTTTGCAATCACTGTGCTTGTTTTGAATTTTGTTTCCTCGCTGTCTAATGTTTTTTGGATTTCTGCACTGATTCTTTGGGCTGTGTAAATGGTAAGAACCATAAGGTCTCTACTATATTTGGTTGCTACATAGCTAAAGTTTGTAGTGTATTCTTTGTCAGTTAGAAATAGAACCGGTTCATTCCTTACAATAAGGCCTGCTGGTATAATGCTAGCTTTCAGATATTCGCGGAGAAAATGGCCATGGATATCTGTTCGGAATACTTTCTTCTTGAGTTTCAGTATTTCATCTCCTGTATTGGTCTGCCCGCTGTCTCCGTTTTGACCTAATTGGTCAAAAAGAGAGGGGCCACGGGTTATTTCTAAAATCTGTTCATCGGTGTAGCTTAGAGTTGCACTCTGCCATAGTGTCCGAAGGGACTCTCACCGATAGTCGTCAAGGCGGTAGGAGGTAGCGCGCAGCCTATGGTATTTGGAAAAAGTGCCAAATGCGAAGCAAAACTTTTCAATGACAGGTGTGTATATATATATCAAAGAGAGGGTTTGTATACATATACACTCATACTCCAGCTCCCAGAAGGGTTGTAGTGTAATGTATTCTGTAGCTGGGTTCCCCTATCCCAATTTAAACAACCTAGGTTGTCAAAAAACCTGAACACTAGAGGAGTTGGGGTGCCCTTTTGGGAAGCAGCTGGGCACTACAAATACTAAATAATACAAGAAACAACAAAAAAACGCTGCATAAGAACTGGTATTCTTCACCTTCAATATTTGCTAACTTAGTGAGATACCTTTTTAGTCGGGGAAGATGTATCTACTCCTTCCCCGATCTGCATCATATTTGTGCATGAATCAAGAAAATAAATGCCACAACAGCCATAAAAAGATGAAGAAGCTTGCTCGAGATACGCAGGAATTCAAGTTAGACACCATCTACCCATATTTGGCAGCAAACTACTTACAAACCCGTAATAGCAACAGGAACCAAACGGGAGGTGCACAGCGGGGACAAGGTCAGGGGGTTACTTTTTCTGACACCAGTATTAACTCCTCACAGGGGTCGAATTAAAGTTACAACTATCCTACGTATCCATACCCAAGCCACATTTTCCACCACCGCCCCCACCCCAAGGATATAGGCCTTTTTTAGGCAGAGGCCCTATCCAAGGACAAGGGTGGGGCCCGCTATATCCAGCCCCCAGTTGGTACCAACCATCACGGCGGCCCCGACAACGCAGGAGGACCCATTACTAATGGCACATCAATTAACATTGCCCGTTTTTAACCTTTCGGGTAAAACACTCTCGATGGCACAAAATACTGTCAAAGGGATTATCTTTTGTTCCCACAACTAGCACAGGCTTGTTTTTAGTCCAGACTGACATTCGCACATTTTTGAGGAAAATTAGATTGAGGTCATTTCTCAAGGGCTCTGACCCGGTGCAATCAATTGCAGATACAGGTTTTCGGTGCCCCTCTACCTTCACACCTAATGACAATCAGGTGCCGAAGGAAATCATAACCTTTGAAAAATGTGTCCTCACAGAAATCAGGAATCTGGAAAAGAAGAAACAACAGCGGAGATATAATCTCACGAATGCCGAAAGACTAGCGATTGGTACACTGTCTAATGACCCCGACCTAGTCATCAAGCCGGCAGACAAGGGAAGGGGCATAGTGGTATTTAACCAGTCACAGTATCACAAGATGGTGATGAGTCTCTTTGAAGATGGCGATAGCTATAAGAAATTGAGGAAAGGCCCCTGTATTGATCTCAAAGTTGAGATACAAACTATAACAGCTCTAGCACAAGAACGAGGATGGCTCACCAACGATAATTTTCATTTTTTGAACACATCAGATGGACATAAACCTGCCTTCTATTCCATACCGAAGTTCCACAAGGACGTCCATACTCCACCAGGGAGTGCTATTGTGGGGGGGGTTGTGGCTCAGTTTTGGAGCCAATTTATAAATACATTGATACATTTTTACAGCCCCTCAGTCAAAAAAACAATACCTACCTCTGTGACAGTATGACAGTGATTCAACTTGGTCACCATTGACATACGGGCACTCTATACGAGTATCCCACAGGAGGAGGCAATTCAATGTATACGTGAGATTCTAGTCACTTCACCACCACCCTGGGACATTCCGGCTGAATTTATTTTGAAATTACTCACTCTGGCACTCCAAAAAACCTATTTCAAATATAGAGACCAATTCTTCTTACAGACTCAAGGCACGGCAAAGGGTGCAGCCTTTGCGCCAAGCCTAGCTATTCTATACATGGCTATGTGGGAGCATCATTATGTACTCACAGACACCAACGCCTTTCTGGACCATATCCAGCTGTGGCGTCGATATATCGAAGATATATCTATGATATGGCAAGGATCGGCAGATACACTTCAGCAATTTTTTGAAAGGCTTAATTTACGCCATACACATTAAATTTACCATCAATACCAGCATCAGTGAGATCCATGTTTTGGACCTCAATATCTGCGCGAGGAATCAGATACTAGAGTGCTCTTTGTTTAGAAAGCCTACGGATAGGTACACCTTGCTTCACTTCACAAGTTTTCACCCGACGAGTGTCAAGGATAACCTTCTGTATGGCCAATGCCTCAGAATGAGGGGGAAAAAAAAAAAAGATACCTCATTGCAAGAGGGTATCCAACTAAACTGGTGACTAAGGCCATGAAAAGAGCCAGGTATACACCCAGAGATATCTTATTAACTGCAAAAGAACCTCACAAGGAAGACAAGTTGGTATGTGTATTACCATACACTACACATACCTATGCGGTAAAGAAGGTAATAAAAAAATTCTGGCCACTTGTCAGATTGGAACTAACGGATGAACCTTGCCCTTGTGTGCGATGACAAGACAAAAGAACCTCAAGGACCTATTCGTACATTCCAAACCACAGACTAGCAGGAATAAGATGACAGGTTGGGACTTAAGCCCAGTCAAAGGTCATTTTCCCTGTGGGGGCTGTTCCGTGTGCAGATTTAGCAAAAAAGTGAAAGAATTTGAAGAAAGAGGGAGAAAATGGACTCTACATGCCCACACTAACTGTAAAACATCTGCGTGGAGTGTCTATGTGGATTAAAGTTTGTGGGACAAGCATCTAGACTTGTGCATACTAAAATTCTGGAGCACAGATCATGCCTTAGATGCAGGAATATAAACGCGCCTGTCATGATCCCTACCGCTGACCCCCACTGGCAAGTCAGCCTGCCAGGTAGGGCCAGGTTTCAGGGTTCCATTATGGCCTCAAAGGCCTTAAAATCTCACACAAGACTCTCTTGGAGTCAGTCCTGGTGCCTTTGGCACCAGGGTCATAAACACCTTTAGATTGGGACTATTACTATAACTACTTTCTTGGGGGCTTTAGTCAACATGAAGGCACTCACATTGCTCAGTTCCCAAGAACTGAGCTATGCGGTATAGTGTTTAGGGTGTGGCTGGCCTGGGACTACTGTACTTGGACTACTTTACCTGAATACTTTTCAAACCACACCCGAACAGCAGAACACGCTGTTAGGCAGAAACCTGTGCAGTTCCCTCTGGGACCACTGCAAAAGATTTAAGACTACAGGTGTTTGGCAGTAAACCCACTTGGTAGCAGTCTGTACCACACAGATTCACTTGGTGCTGAGCAGTCAGACTTCCCTCAAGAAGTGTTAGGCAGTATACAGAGTATTCACAATAGGTCAAAACAACACAGTAGAACAAGTAAACACTGACCAGAGCTTGGTGTAAAGGAGATATAATTATTTATTTAAAACCACATCTAGAAAAACACAGGCACTAATGTTAAGCAGTTAAAAACACGGTCACTAAAAGATATACACTCCCTTAGAAGAATATTAGACAAGTCTTTAAGTAAAGCCCCACTTATTTTCAGACATCGGTGAGCGCTTAACGCAGATGGCACTCTAATAATTCGTTTTAAAAAGGGAAAGAAAAGCAGAATATAATTTGAAACAGATCCCAACACTTTCACAAGAACACAACAAAAGAAGAAGGCAAGTAAAACCGTGAAGTTAGAGTTCAGAAGGCTGGATCCACTTTAAGGGGATCAGAACGAAATGTGTCCAAGGTCACACGGTTGAAGTGCACAAAAAGTCTTGCAAAGGTTCAGAAAGAGTTGGACCAAAAGATACGGTACAGTGGTGAGAATACTCCAGCGGGGACAGTTGTTCCTGGTAGCGGATGCAAGTCGGTGCTTCCTCCGGGGGAAGAGAGGATCTCGTCGGGGGGGGGAGACAGGAGTCCGTTGCACTGCCAGGGAAGAAACCAGCCGCGGAGTTCTCAGGTAAAAGGAGCGGTCCTTTTATTCGCGGTCCAGTGGTAAGTGGCTATCCGGTTGCCGGGGTGCTTGGCACGGGCAATTCGACCACAAGACGTCCTGGGATGCGAGGAAAAGAAGGTAAACTGGTTGTGCCCACCAGTCAGGGGAAGAAGCCTCTCCAGCCGGGAGATCTTCTGTCGTCAGGAAGTGGTGAGTCGGTTCCGCAGGGCTCCACAGGTGGTGTCGTCATGGCAGGTTGGCTCAGCTTCTCCCTCGTCGGATTCTCAGGTCCTGTGGCGACTTCTGAAGTTCCAGTCCCCAAAGCCCTGTTTTTATGCAGCACACCCCCATTCACACAGCCTAGCTGTCACTCAAACATGCTAAGTGGTGAGCCGGCCGGCCGGCTCACCACTTGGGCCAATCGCACAAGAGTGCGACTTGAGTTACCAAGGTAACTCAGACCAGGGTGCCTAAAGCCCCTCCCACACCTCCTGTGGTACCCAGACAGAGTGGCACCACATTTGGAGGCTTCTGTGGAGAAGCCTGCCAAAAAGTGGAACAAAGGGCTCGACTTGAGTTGGAGTGACAGAAGAGAACACAAACGCCATTTTAGAATTGAGTCCTGGCAAAAAATACCAACCGGCGAATTAATATTAAATAAATAAACCAGCAGTATGTTCGAGGCTATGAGAATTAAATAATTAAAGTTGGTAGCCTCGAACAATGGGAAAATCCCATAGGGATATATTCGCGGTCGAATATAAAAAGTAGTATCCACTGCTACCAGCCAAAACTCGATCAGGGGGGATGGAGACGTGCCCCCTCGACTAACAGACCCCGGGGCAATCGAATTGCACCGACCAGTACATCCACAATATGATGGTTTGTACCGGTTTCTGTTAATAATTTGGGACTAGTAAAGCCAATGATGACTTTACATGCCCTGGGAGACAGTAGTCAGTCCCAGGGTATGGAGTCTATGGTGGGGTGTCACTATGACACCCCTGTGTCACTGCACGGAGGGTGCTGTGTAACACACATAGTAAAAACACATGATACCCTATGGAGTAAAGGACCCCATAGCGTGTATTTTTTAGTTTAATTTGGCTCCCCAGGCCCGGCGTTGCCCTGTGCTTCCCTGCCTCCCCTTCCGTGTTATCCCTCGCCCGCCCGCCTCCCACCCCTGATTGGTCCCTTCCTAGAAGTCGCTTGGGTCTAGCGACACGTGCCGGTGCACCCACTCCTCTTTCTCATCCGAGGATCAGGTGAGTGCGCCCCCCCCATCCGCGACCCCATCCATGTATTTTTTAGTTTCATTTGGCTCCCCAGGCCCCGCGTTGCCCCGTGCTTCCCTGCCTCCCCTTCCGTGTTATCCCTCGCCCGCCTGCCTCCCAGCCCGCCCCCCACCCCTAGTCCAGCTCCCCCCCCCCCCCAACCCACCCATCCCTCCCTTCATCACTGCTCCGTCCAGGGCAGCCCTCTGCCCGGCAGCCCCCAGCGGCTGAGGGCCCCAAGGCCAAGGGCGGCTCCAACAGAGGCGGCTCCTGGAAGTGTCAGCAGGTGTCCGCAGAGGACGCCAAGGAAGCCACAAGACACCGACAAAACCCTAAGTGTTGGCTTTGGTGGAGGGAAGAGCAATTACTCTACTCCAGAAAGCTCCTGCCACTCTAACCTACATTTCAATAGCCCGCAGTATATTGTCAACTAATGATTGTTAACATACGCCACACTTAGATGGAATCTCTAATGACCTCTCTATGAAAGTTGAATTTAGAATTGCTCCCACTTGCATTTAGAAGTGTACCCAATTGCATTTAGAAGTTGCGCCCGGTAGCCTCTCGGAGACTTCAACATATGGCTCGACATCCCCACCAATCCTATGACATGCCCTGATTGACGGTCTAGATGCAATTAATCTCCAACCCCACATAAACGGCCCGACTCATTTTAAAGGACACACTCTCGATGCCATCTTTAGCTCCAACACCCAGATTCAGATTCATCTGGTCCGATCACTTCATTCTCTCGTTTGCCATCCCCACACCCGGCCCCCTTCCCGTACCCCATCTGAACCTCCGAACCTACGCAAATGCTGGAAAAAACTAATAATCACCCCAGACCTAGCCGAGGCACTCCTCCAGTCTCCACCACCTACCTGCCGCCCTAACAACCAACTAACACCTGAGGCCTTTGACTCATGGCTCAACAATTCTCTGATGCGACTCACCCCTCCGTGCAAACCATCAACCCGCCGTGGCCCGTTCCCCAGATGGTTCACTCCTGAGCTGAAGACCACTAAATGACACTACAAATACCTAGAACGCAATTGGCAAAAAGAGAAAACCCACGAGAGCAGGACCACCTTGGCACGACACTTGTACCGGTACAAGGCTGAAATCCAGAAAGCTAAAAAAGCCCACTACAACACCCGAATCCTAAACTGCAAAAACCCGAGCAAAGAATTCCACAAAATCATCTCCGAATTCACCAATCCAATTTGTAATACAACCGTCCCGACTCCGTCACAATCACTGTGTGACTCACTCTCCCTCCACTTTTACACCACAGCTATTAAAAGGACAAAAACTCTAAACACCAAACTGGCTCTCTTACAGCCAATTGACAATCCTCCACCCGTACCGGCCAGCCCGTCAACTGCAACCTCTAAACCAACGTTCGAATCCTTTAGTCCAATATCACCAGAACAATTTCTCAAACTCCTATCCGCCCGCAAACCATCTGGATCCCCTCTAGACCCCTGCCCAGCCACAACCCTTAAAGAAATGTTTGCTTCCACCTGCGCCGGAGAACACGCAAGGTCTATCATAAATGCCTCCCTTTCCTCCGGTATTTTTCCCGAAGCATTCAAAATGGTACACGTCAAACCTCTAATTAAAAAAACCTTCGCTCGACCCTCTCGAGCCCAAAAACTACCACCCAATCTCAAACACCAGATTCCTTGCCAAACTCATTGACCGAACCGCTTACTCCCAACTAAACGCATTTGTCGAAGCCAACAATCTCCTTGACCCCGCCCAATCAGGTTTCAGAACACGTCACGGAACTGAAACCACCATAACCTCGATCTGGGACGACCTTAAAATGACAGCAGACTCCGCGGGATGTGCCGCTCTAATCCTTCTCGACCTATCCGCTGCCTTTGACACGATCAATCACTCAATCCTCCTAGACTGCCTCCACTCCCTAGGAATTCGTGGAACCGCTCTTAAATGGATAGCCTCATTCCTCAAAGACAGGCACCAAATAACGACACTCCAGCTTTACCTCCCAAGCTCGACCAGTCGACACGGGAGTCCCTCAAGGAGCAAGTCTATCCGCCCTCCTGTTCAATCTCTACCTGATCACCCTCCCACCAATAATTCGTTCACACAACATCCTATGTTACAACTATGCCGACGACACTCAACTAATTCTAAAATTCCTGAACTCGAAACCCAACTCCCAACCCGACCTGGCATCCTGCCTCCTTAACATAGAGCGCTGGATGACCCAAAGCCACCACTTGTTAAACCCCTCCAAAACAGAAATCATGGTCTGCGGCAACTCCAACCTTCTTCCGCACCCACTACCCTGGCCACCCGCCATGGGCAACTCACCGACACCCTCCAAAACAGTGAAAAATCTTGGATGCACCCTCGACTCCGACCTAACACTCTCGCGCCAAGTCAACAATGTCTCAAAGTCCTGCCACTACCACCTTAAAACCCTTAGGCGCGTCTTTCCATACCTCTCATTTCCCAACAGAGTCTCCGCTGTCCAATCAATCGTTATATCCAGACTGGACTACGGAAACCCCCTATACCTCGGAATCCATGCCTACCAACTGAATAAACTCCAAAGAGCACAAAATGCGGCAGCCAAAATGCTACTTGCGCTCAGTCCAAGAGACCACATATCCCCAGCGCTTAAAACACTGCACTGGCTTCCAGTAGCCCGTAGGGTGGCTTTCAAAACATTATGCCTCTCCCATCGAGCACTACATAAAACTGGACCGCAATATCTGCAAGACAAACTAATACCTTATCATCCCACTCGCACCCTAAGATCAAGCTCAGCCGGCCTCCTAGTAATTCCCAAGACAAACTCAGTCAGGCTAGGCAGATCATCATTCTCTGCCCTGGCTCCAACCCTGTGGAACTCACTCCCAACCCGCATCCGCCTAACTGAGGACCTAACGTCCTTCCGCAAACTACTGAAAACCTGGCTCTTCCCATAAAACCAATCTAGCATCATCACAATAATACCGACCCATCAAACTACCTGAAGCGAGAAATGACAGCTAAATAAACTCGAATGTAAACTAGAAAGACAAACAGGCCTAAACGAGTAAAGTAGATCAAAACAGTGAAACAGAAAATAGGAATAAGTCATTGAGAAACTTAGGAGATCTGAACCGATGAAAGGGACATAATGAATGAGAAGGGAATACAGTGAATGACAAATGAAATAGTTAGAATGGATGAAGCGTACAGAACAGACGAATACACTAAGTGGAAGCATGCATGAGTGGAAGAACAGACGACTAGAAAGATCAAATAAGTATGATGACCGGATGAATCAGTTGAGCATAATAATTTCAATCAGTATGAAGAATGGTTGGTTGTATAGAGCGGCCGAGCGTATTGAGTTGATGAGTACGTGTAGAATTAACGACCACGCAAATAAAGAGAAGCAAACAAAACGCAAAAGCGCATAGAACTCAACCGGAAAGAGCAAGAGGGCGAGGGCGTAGAACTATATTGAACGGACAAACGGAAAGACTTGATGAACATTCGGCCAGTCGAACGTGTGAGAGCGAACGAACAAGTAGAGAGGACGAGCATGGGGACCGGATGAGCATGAAGTGTGGATGAGCGTGGAGAACGGATGAGCGTAAAGAACGGACGAACATTGAGAGCGGATGATCGTAGAGTGCGGATGAGCGTGAAGATCGAATGTGCACGGAGATCGGATGAGCATGGAGAGCGGATGGGCATGGAGAGCGGGTGAGCGGATGAGACTGCAGAGCGGATGAGACTGCAGAGCGGATGAGTGTGCAGAGCGGATGAGTGTGCAGAGCGGATGAGTGTGCAGAGCGGATGAGTGTGCAGAGCGGATGAGTGTGCAGAGCGGATGAGTGTGCAGAGCGGATGAGTGTGCAGAGCGGATGAGTGTGCAGAGCGGATGAGTGTGCAGAGCAGTTGATAGTCAACAACATCTGAATGTGGAAAGCGCAGAAGCGAGTGTGGAGAGCGACCGAATGCGAAGAACGCAGAGATGTATGATGCAGTTGAGTGTGGAGAGCGACCGAGTGTGGAGAGCCGATAAGAGCGGAGGAGTGTGGAGAGCGGTTGAGTGTGGAGAGCGGTTGAGTGCGGAGAGCGGTTGAGTGCGGAGAGCGGTTGAGTGCGGAGAGCGGTTGAGTGCGGAGAGCGGTTGAGTGCGGAGAGCGGTTGAGTGCGGAGAGCGGTTGAGTGCGGAGAGCGGTTGAGTGCGGAGAGCGGTTGAGTGCGGAGAGCGGTTGAGTGCGGAGAGCGGTTGAGTGCGGAGAGCGGTTGAGTGCGGAGAGCGGTTGAGTGCGGAGAGCGGTTGAGTGCGGAGAGCGGTTGAGTGCGGAGAGCGGTTGAGTGCGGAGAGCGGTTGAGTGCGGAGAGCGGTTGAGTGCGGAGAGCGGTTGAGTGCGGAGAGCGGTTGAGTGCGGAGAGCGGTGGAGTGCGGAGAGCGGTGGAGTGCGGAGAGCGGTGGAGTGCGGAGAGCGGTGGAGTGCGGAGAGCGGTGGAGTGCGGAGAGCGGTGGAGTGCGGAGAGCGGTGGAGTGCGGAGAGCGGTGGAGTGCGGAGAGCGGTGGAGTGCGGAGAGCAGAGGAGTGCGGAGAGCAGAGGAGTGCGGAGAGCAGAGGAGTGCGGAGAGCAGAGGAGTGCGGAGAGCAGAGGAGTGCGGAGAGCAGAGGAGTGTGGAGAGCAGAGGAGTGTGGAGAGCAGAGGAGTGTGGAGAGCAGAGGAGTGTGGAGAGCAGAGGAGTGTGGAGAGCAGAGGAGTGTGGAGAGCAGAGGAGTGTGGAGAGCAGAGGAGTGTGGAGAGCAGAGGAGTGTGGAGAGCAGAGGAGTGTGGAGAGCAGAGGAGTGTGGAGAGCAGAGGAGTGTGGAGAGCAGAGGAGTGTGGAGAGCAGAGGAGTGTGGAGAGCAGAGGAGTGTGGAGAGCAGAGGAGTGTGGAGAGCAGAGGAGTGTGGAGAGCAGAGGAGTGTGGAGAGCAGAGGAGTGTGGAGAGCAGAGGAGTGTGGAGAGCAGAGGAGTGTGGAGAGCAGAGGAGTGTGGAGAGCAGAGGAGTGTGGAGAGCAGAGGAGTGTGGAGAGCAGAGGAGTGTGGAGAGCAGAGGAGTGTGGAGAGCAGAGGAGTGTGGATGAGCGTATGGAGCGGATGTGTATATGGAGCGAATGAGTGTTTGAGCAGATGAGCGCGTAAGCAGACAAAAGTAAAAGCGCGGGGTAGACTGGTGTGCATGCGCAAGAAGGACAGGATTGCATTCGGATGGAACACATGAGAGCATGCGTGAAGCACACTGGAGAATGAAGGTCAGACTTGAGCTCGCAACGTGAACCAGAGCACATGAATAAGATGTGAATGTGTAGGACAATCGAACACCTGAAATGAACAAAAATGCATATACGGACCTGCCCACACGTAACAGCGTGACATACTTAATACGCTTTGGAATGAAGGAAACACTTGAAAACATACATCATACCACACCCCACGCTTACTCTCGACCTTACACCACCACTCATCTAGAAAACAGAGATACTATGACACCATTCGGTATAATTGTTATCATATCTACATCTCCCGCTTACTCCACATCACTCTAAGTAAACATTGCTGGTTTCACACCCCCAGCCAGGCGTTCTCCTCAAGCCTAACGCAGCCACACTCGTTCTGGATAAAGCCGACCAGAGCAAACACATACTCCTGATCTCTCAACCACCACACCTACAGCTAAGAAGCAGCTACCACTTGAATTCCGCACCAGCTGCACCCATACCTGGTGCGCACACGCACTTTTGGACTCTCTCTACTGACCTGAACTTCGGTTCCCAAGGGCGTTCAACCTACCAGCGCCTTCAGACCATACCAATGGTATATAAGGCGCTCTATAAATGCAAAATAACATAACATAAAACACATAAACAGTCAAAGGAACACCATAAATCATGTCCAAGAGTAGGAGAAAAAGAGTCTCACTCTTGGCAGGAGAAAAAAACAAACTCCAGAAATCCAGCAAAGCTGCTGGGGGACTCACGAGGTTAGGAAATTCAGCCTAAAGAGAGAATTCTCCCTAACACACGCTTCGCGTTATTCTGCTTTTTGCAGTGTAACGCTTACCGTGTCCAGTTGGGTCTCCAGTATTCTTTGATGCCAGCTATTCTTGGAACCGCGTGCCTGCAGAGAGAAAAAGAACATTGTTTTTGGAATCCTAACTGTGAGTAGCATCCTGTCTTCAGCCCATCGTCAGCTCCTGATTCTGCTTACCTGCAGACATTCGATCCAGCGAACTCTATCATCTGGGCACTGCATGCTTCCCGGAACGCAGCAACCTAAAAAGGGGAGAGAGAAGAACAGCATTAGTGAGCGCATACTCACGGTTCCACACAAACAACGAAAATCACAAGATTCTTACCAGATTAGTCGCCTCTGGTTCAGCATCATTCCGGAACATCACTGCAACCGGCGAAGAGTACGTTGGCCTGCGAAGGAAGGAGAAAGACACAGGTTAGCATATGCAAGGCAAAACAGTGCCGCGCATCGCGCATTACTTACCGGACAGCATCGCGCACACCGCGCCTTTATTTACCGCCTCGTGCTCAGCTCCAACCCGCACGAAAACGGCAAAATCTCTTTGCACACCTAAAGAGAAGAAATAAGACATTAATAACAATAAGAGGAAGGAAGGAAAGAACAGAATAGAATACAAAGACTGTAAAGCAGCAAGACCTACCTTAAAGACACTCAAAAGAGCTCGCACCAGTGAAGCAACTTGGTCGCTCACGCCCACACGAGACTACGCACCCCTGCCACGAAAAGCAGGACAGAGAGCACGCCTTCTAAGAAATTAAGGTGAGGAGAGGGCCAAGGGAAGGTTTCGAATCCAAGGGAGGTGGGAAGACACCCTACCAGAGACAGTTAAATCTTGAATCCAGCCCTCCTGTATTTCAGGCTCAACTTCCATCGGAGGCACTACCCAGGGATCGGGGAGAGGGTTTGAGGCACATATCATTCAACCAGGGCTGAGTGGCGTCCCCGTGGATATCAGGTGAGCGTAACAGCGCCTTTGGTTTCCCCCTCTATGGAACATTGACACACAAATGATGATTCGAGGGGATTGGGTCCTGCGACGTATTCCATATCTATGACAGGTAATGTCCACAGCTGTGCTGCTTCGGAAAATCTTTGGCGTCTGCGTCCATGACATCGATGCGCCGTCCCCGAGGACCTCCTCCGACGGCCGACATCACCCGATGTGATAAGTAGGACGCACGACGCCCATAGCCTCAGTTCCGTTTTTTCCACGAACGTGTTCGCTTCGTGAATCTCGGTACGCCTCGACTCGTTGGAGTTTGCTGTTTTCTATTCTCAGTTCGTTGAAACTGTTCGGTTTGTTGTGAAGACCTGTTCGTGGCGATGTCTTTCTCGTCTTCAACCCCGAGTTCGGGCTTCAAGAACTGCGGGGACTGTGGGTCCAAGATGTTGGTCACAGACTCGCATGACACCTGCCTCTGGTGCCTCGGGGAGGCCCACGATACGGACGACTGTGTCGACTGCCAGTCGCTCCCTGCAAAGGCCTTGCGGGAACGCAAGAAGAAGCTGTCGGTAGGTCGGGTGTCTAAGCCCCGGAAGTCGAGGTCTGCAGGGCTTTCGACGGATGACTCGAGGGTCGACTCTCCGCGTCATCGTCAGAAGTCCAGTGGGTCTCCTTCCAGGAGTCGGTCTCGCCACTCCTCCGCCTCTTTGAGGCATTCCAAGAAGCGCCGGCATAGGTCGCCTTCCCCGTCCTCTTCCGAGGACTCCGCCCGTCGGCGGGTCGCTTATCCCTTCATGCAAGCGACACCGGAGGAATGGGCTTCCTTCGGGAAGCAGATGCTAGCGATTCTTGAATCGCAGGGCTCCGGGCCGTCCGCGCCTCCGAGTGGGGTCGGTCGGAACGGGTCGAGAGACATCGCTCGTACGCCTGCGGGCTCGAGTGGTCGGCACGGTTCGCGGGAGAGGTCCCGCTTGGACAAGGGTAGCCGTTCTCGCCATGCCCGTGCCAGGTCCCGGTCCTCGACGCGCGTGATCCTGTGCCGTCTTCAAAGAAGACATCGACGCCTGTGGCGCCGAGGTCGTCGACGATTTCTCTCGAGGCTCTGCCTCCGAGGGGGTCGTCGACGCCGTCGGCGTCTAGGTTGTCGAGAGACACGCTCGGAGCTCCAGCTTCGAGGACTCTGTCGACGCCGCCGATGCTGGCGGCACTGCAGCTGACGTCTACGCCTTTTCTGTCGACGCCGGCGCCGACTCGTTTGGCGCCCTCGACGCCTTTCGAGGCAGTGGTGTCGGAGGGGCCCCGTGGCACGGGGTTTGCCCCTAGAAAGGCTAATGCTAAGGTCCGGCACTGCTTTGGTCCACAGAGGTCTTCCTCTCCCCGCCTGGAGTACATTTCAGAGGGTGATGAAGGCTCTGATGGCGGCCTGGTTCCGGTTACGGTTCCAGATGACCTTATCTCGGGCCATTGCCAGTTTGATGACCTGAGGCAGTCGCTGCATGCAGCCAGTGGACTGGACACCTCTCCGGAGGTGGAGTTTTGTCGGCCGGAGCCTGGCACTCATGCCGATTCTTCATATCGGCGCCTTATGTCTCGGGTTACCGAGTACTTGGGTTGGTCAGCTCTCCCCAGTGGAGTTCGTTCAGGATGATCTCACGGACATCCTTGATCTCGGTCCACCCACTGACCCGGTTTTGCCTTTTCATATGGCTCTGCAGAGAAGGGTGGCGGCGGCTTGGACTGCTCCGGAGAGTCTCCCGGCAGTGGGCAAGTCTTTGTCGCGAAAATACCGTCCAGCCAGTAGCGACCCCTGCTACTTGTCTAGGCACCCCACCCTGGAGATTTTGGTGGTGCAGGCGGCTACGGCCCCGGCAAAGCAGGCGTCGTATCCTACCTTCCCTCCGGATAGGGACGACAAACGTTTTGACGGCTGGGCGAAGAAAGTGTTTTCTTCGGGGGGTATGGCGCTTCAGGTGGCCAACTCCATATGTGCCTTGTCTTGTTTCAGACACACTCTGTGGAACTGTGTTGCATTAACGGCTGATCATATTCCCGAAGTGGACGAACGGGATGGTTTCCTTGCTATGGTTCAGGATAGCAAGGATGCTATGTGTGAGGCCATTCAGTCGGGTTTGGACTTGGCGTTTTGGGTCAGCTGGTCCATGGTGGCGAGCACCGTAATGCGCAGGTTTGCGTGTTTGCGGAAGTCTGGGTTCGCTCCTGATGTGCAGTGCCGGCTCCTCAACATGCCTTTTGACGGCGAACTCCTTTTTGGCAGCAAGGCTGACGAGAGCCTTGAGAGGATGCAGACCTCCAAAGCTGCAGCGAAGTCGTTGGGCGCTGCAGTTCGCCAACCTCTGCCTTTTCATCCTAGGGCACAGCAATGGAGGGGAGGTTCCTTTTGCTATTACTCGTCCTTCAGTAAAGCGAGGGGAGCTAGCAGTCAAAGAGGCCATCGTAAGAGTGCCAGAGGTGGAAACAAAGGTACTCGAGGTCCCAAAGCCGCTCGGGCAGTTGCCTCTTTGCCCTCAGGCAACGCCGCAGCCGTTACCACTCAGTCATGAGGCCAGGTCCCATGGTTCGCCGGTTGGGGGAAGGCTGGCGCAGCATCTTGTAGAGTGGCAAGCCATTACTTCGGATGTGTGGGTTCTGGAGATCATAACCCACGGCTACTGTCTTCCTTTTCAGCAGAGGCCTCACGACAATCCACCAGGTAACCTCTCTTTGAAGAGTCTGGATCCGCTCCTTGCGCAGGAAATTCAAGCCCTGCTGGAGAAAGGCGCCATAGAACTGGTGCCTGTAGCGGAGAGGAACAAGGGATGGTATTCCCCTTATTTTTTGATTTCGAAGAAAGACGGGGGATTGAGACCCATCATGGACTTGCGCGGTTTGAACAAGCTCCTCAGGAAGGACAAGTTCAAGATGGTAACTCTTTCTCAAGTCCTCCAGGCCCTTCAACCTCAGGACTGGTTGGTGTCTCTCGACCTCAAGGATGCTTACTTCCATGTGCCGATCCATCCAGAGCACAAGAAGTACCCGAGGTTCGCGGTTGGCGACTCGCACTTTCAGTTTTGGGTCCTGCCGTTCGGATTGACCTCCGCCCGAGGGTTTTCACCAAGCTCATGGTGGTGGTGGCAGCGCATCTCAGGAAAGGGGGGATTCACGTCTACCCCTACCTGGACGATTGGTTGATCAGGGGGAGCTCTCCCGAGCAAGTCCTGGATCATCTGTCCGTCACCTGCCACTCCCTTCACAGGCTGGGCTTCTCCCTCAATTTAAAGAAATCCCATTTGACACCAACGCAGCGGCTCCAGTACATCGGAGCAGTGCTCGACACGTCCCTGGGGCAGTGTTTTCCTCCTCAGGTGAGGGCTTTTGACATTCAGCAGATGGTGCACAAGTTTCAGCTTGCCCAGAATCTCCCAGCGTCTGAATTCTTGAGACTGCTCGGCCTCATGGCATCCTGCATTCTTCTGGTGCCAGAGGCTAGTCTGCGGATGAGATCTTTGCAGTGGGCACTCAAGCTCCAGTGGTCTCAGTCCTCTGGCAGGCTGTCCGACCCTGTTCAGGTGCCGTCCTCGGTAGCCCGGGACCTTCTGTGGTGGGCCGTCGAGGGCAATCTGATGAAGGGGGCCCCATTTTGGCTGTCCTGGCCAGAGGTGATTGTGACGAACGCATTCCTCATGGGATGGGGAGCTCATGCCAACGAGTTGACAGTCAGCGGTCGTTGGTCTCCGTCGGAGTCCAGGCTCCATATCAATCTGTTGGAGACGTCTATTCCGCAATTTGATTGGGCATGCTAAATTTGTATTCTAAATTCTTTCCCACCTCATTGCTTGGTACTGCTTTGGGAGTCTGTCACAGATATGGAATACGTCGGAGGACCCAATCCCCTCGAAGAACAAGTTACTTTCTTACCTGGTAACGTTCTTTCGATGGGATGGTCCAACGACGTATTCCATATCGCTCCCTCCCTGCCTTCCGCTGTGCAGGGAGGCGATGCAGCTCGAGTTCTGGGCCATCCAGCAGGAGGTTTCGATCTTGGAGGTTCATCTGGCCGGAGACAACGAGACGGCGGACGCTCTGAGCAGGCAGAGCACGATCTCTCACGAGTGGGAGCTGGCTCAGGAGATTCTTCTGGAGATCTTCGCCCTTTGGGGGACCCCTCAAGTGGATCTCTTCGCCTCCAGTGTCAACTGGAAGTGCGAAAGATTTTGCTCGCGGGAATTTCCTCCAAAAGGAGCCTTAGGAGACGCGTTTGTGGTAGAGTGGTCATTCCCACTGCTGTACGCGTTTCCTCCAGTCCCCGTCAAGTGTTGCAGAGGTTACGGAGGTTCGGTTCCCGGATGATCCTCATTGCTCCGGCGTGGGCCCGGAGGACGTGGTACCCGGACCTTCTAGACTTGTCCATCTGCCCTCCACGTCGTCTTCCCTACCGAGACGATCTGCTCTCACGAGAGGGGGGTCAGGTTCTCCATCCAGAGGTCAGATCCCTCAATCTTCACGCTTGGCGCCTGAAAGGTTGAGGTATAAGGATTGGGACCTCCCTGAAGACGTGATGGAGGTGTTGCTCTCGGCCAGGTGGCCGGCAACTAAGTCTCTGTACCGTTGCCGTTGGAGAAAGTTCTGCGACTGGTGCAGAGTTCAGAATGTGGATCCTTTTGAATGTGACATTCCCATGGTTCTGTCTTTTTTGCTTTCTTTGGCCCACAGGGGCTTGCAAGTGGGGACCATTAAAGGTTACCTGGTGGCGCGGTCCATATTTAAGCGCTCGTCTGAAGAGTGTTCCTATTTTAAGATTCCTTTAATTTCGCAGTTTTTGAAAGGGCTCACTAATGTGGTCCCTCCGTCACCTTTTTTGGTGCCAGGTTGGGATTTGAACCTTGTTCTTAAATTTCTTGTGGGTGCTCCGTTTGAGCCTTTACATTCTTGCCCTTTGAGGCCATTGACTCTGAAAACTGTGTTTTTGGTTGCGGTTACTTCCGCTCGCAGAGTGAGTGAGTTACAGGCACTTTCAGTTAAGCCACCCGTCAGTGTGTTTCATAAGGACAGGGTTGTCCTTAGGGTTCGTCGTCCTTTTCTTCCAAAGGTGGTTTCGGAATTTCATTTGAGCCAGAAGGTTGTTCTTCCGGCGTTCTATCCTCCTCCACATCCTGGTAAGGAAGAGGAGAGGCTCCATAGGCTTGATCCTCGGAGAGCGTTGAGCTTTTATATTTTGCGCATGTCCCGGGTCAGAGTGGACGATCAACTTTTCATTGGTTACGCTGGAAAGCGTTTGGGACAAGCTGTGACGAAACAGACTGTCTCGTTGGATTATTTTAGCTGTCTCCGAGAGTTACCGCTTGGCGGGTAAGGACCCTCCGGCTGGCTTGCGGGCCCATTCTACCAGAGGAGTGGCTGCGTCTACTGCCCTGCAGAGGGGAGTTCCTATTCGTCACATCTGTGATGCAGCCACCTGGGCTTCAGTACATACTTTTGTACGTCACTATTCCCTTGATTCCATCAGAGGGCAAGATATGGCCTTTGGCAAGGCAGTTCTCTATTCCGCAATTTGATTGGGCATGCTAAATTTGTACTCTAAATTCTTTCCCACCTCATTGCTTGGTACTGCTTTGGGAGTCTGTCACAGATATGGAATACGTCGGAGGACCCAATCCCCTCGAAGAACAAGTTACTTTCTTACCTGGTAACGTTCTTTCGATGGGATGGTCCAACGACGTATTCCATATCGCTCCCTCCCTGCCTTCCCTGCTGCAGAATTTCTTTTGCGATTGCAGCTTGCGTTCCGCAAGGCCTTGTGTGTCTGACTGGCAGAAAACTGGTGGCACACATTCTGGGAAAAAACTATAACTGATATTATGGGCGTTGTGTGTCCTACTTATCACATCGGGTGACGTCGGCCGTCGGAGGAGGTCCTCGGGGACGGCGCATCGATGTCATCGACGCAGGATGCAGACGCCAAAGATTTTCCGAAGCAGCACAGCTGTGGACATTACCTGTCATAGATATGGAATACGTCGTCGGACCATCCCATCGAAAGAACGTTACCAGGTAAGAAAGTAACTTGTTCTTTGACCTGGTGGGTACTGGAAGCAATTCCTAGGAGTACATGTACTCCACGACAGCTGAATGCCACTGAGGCAAGGTGGATGCAGAGATTAGAAACTATTGAGAATGGCTTAAATGAGGCTAACCCGCAGCACTGGTGATATGTCCCTAGGCACTGACTATGTTCATATGGGATGCAATTGATCCGATTCCATATGAGGAATAAGGAGGACCCCATTACATCTAGTTTTGATATTCCTTATCGCCTTGTCAGCGGTAGGGTACAGACCACTACAGATGAAGGCTTATTGATGCAGACAGTATAGCAGGGGATTGTATAGGCAGTATTCTCTCACCCCCTCATTGATTTTTTCGGGTGAGAGGTCATAAATTACATTATTTTCATACCATGCCTTACTTTTTACCTTCCCAGCATTTTGGTGCCAACATGAATCTCTGTCGGTATGTGATTCTTAAATTAATAATGCATTAGTGGTTGAGAGATAGGGGAAACATATCGGAATTAACCATCTGCCTCGGGGGTTTTGCACACAGTGTGACCCTTTTACATGGCATCATATGAATTTACCTATTAAGATACATACTGTTTGACCGGCTGCAGGGCATTTTCTGCAGCAGGCCTTGCACCAGGTCGCTCTTTGCAGATGCCATATGTATTACGTTGGAAATGCCTGCCACAGAGGGGAGTAGTGAGAGAATGCAGCTTGTTAGTCCCATTTCTTTGTCTGCAAACATATGGGTCATGGACGTGGTCACGTGGCACTGGCACAGTCAGGTGACAGTCAGCACCTTCTTAAGCTCGTTTGCCACCTATAAAGTTCTTACCTGAATTATCAGTCACGTAGCCTCTCACTTCCATTCTCCTTTCCGAGTAGTGCGGAAAGCTCAGTACTTCTTCTTCTTCATTATCGGATGCATGGGCGGACCCACGCAGGGGAAGCGCCTGCGTGGGTCCGCCCATGCATCCGATAATTAAGAAGAAGAAGAAAGAGTACTGAGCTTTCCGCACTACTCGGAAGGGAGAATGGAAGTGGAGGCTACTTCCTGCCTTTTTATTTTGTTCCACTATTTTAAACACAGTTTTACATTAGCTTTGATTTTACCGTAGGAGTAATTTTAATTATATCACATCCACAGAGCTACAACTTCCCTTGGGGACCTGAAAAAGGCAGCGAAATCGAACTTCTGTCGAAACGTCCTGGCTATATAAATGCGGCACCAAATACAGATCTTGTTTTGTGAATGTATTTGAAACGTAGACCTGGGATATGTTACTAGTTCTTGGTGTTACAATCGCAGGGTTTTGGTATACATGGATTCTGTTTAGTTTAGCTAGATAGGGTCAGTAGGACAGGATTGGAATTGTTTATCTATGGAATTTATTAGCTCATACCTGTAACCACACCCGTGTGTGCAACACTCCACTCTTTACCTATGTACTTTCAACAGAATTGATCTTGTTGTGATACTTAGTATTCAGTTAATAACTACGTATAAATATACTAAGTGCATTTTCAACTTATGTACAGTTAATGTTTATTCTGAATTTCAGACTAAGTGGTGAGCTTACAGTGTCCATATGCATTACATATAAAATAACCTTTGATCAAAGTTGTATGAATTCAAAACTGATCAACAGTAGATGCATTTTTTTCTTAAATGTGAGGTGGTAGGATCTATTGGCCAGCCTAATAAATAAAATACAAATTGTTTTGTTTTATATCCATTTGTGTGCCTTCATATGGATTTGTTCTTTACCAAAAGTAATGGCCATACCTAAATATAGGATGGCCTCTTGAGAATCAATAATTGAAGTGATTCATTTTGGGGACCCCCCATTTTGTGTTTAACGACACCAGGGTTAGGCATAGTCAGGCGATTGACATTAAACACGCATACCTGACGGCCCTTTACTTTCCCCACAGGGATAAAAGGTGGAGCACGAGAGCACACTACAAGCAAGGCCAACCCGCACAAGGAAGCAGCTAATCCAGGACAGCAGTTCAAAAGGAGACAAAAAGCGGAAAGACTTGAAAGGTCGACAAGGAGGGAGATGCCCTTGCCCTTTTCAACCCAGACCTGTGAAGCTTCTGAAACAGATGTCAATGCGCATGGGTGCTTCCTGCATTGATAACCCAGTCAGGGAGGCACACTAGCTACCGTGACACCGTCCTTGACTCCAGAGGCAAAGACAAGCCAACGGGTTCCGCACAGCCGGTGAGTCAGGAAAAGCTGATTGCAACCTTAGGCTCAACCCAGTTTTGTTCGCTATCGGCAACTGTCATCCATTATGTCCACACGCCCGCTAGACACCCCGCAGCACGTCCAATCCCAACATCCGGTACACATGTAGGACGGGGGCCACGTGAGCAGCTTGGGGTCCATACCTTACATCACAGCAGAAGTCACATTTGGTCCCGGCTGTATCAATTTCTGCATTGGCAACTGCCGTGGCGCATTGGGTCAGGCAGAGTCAGGCAGTCACGTTCACTTCCGGATCACGTGACAAGGAGATCACGATCACGTGATTCTGTTTTGGGTCATGTGACTAGGAACCAAATGGTATAAAAGCAGAGTTCCCGCGACCACACATCGCTTCACAGCTGTTCTTGTTTGGCGTTTGCTCTTCAATCTTGATTCTTGGATTACTCAAACTCGGACCTCGAACTACGGACTTCTTTTGGCTTTCCCTTCGGTTTTGGTGATTTTTCTTGTGGATATCTGGCTGTTTTGACCTCAGGACTTTCATACCAGACTTCTTTTGGTTCTTCCCTAGATTGATTTTCACTTCTCCCGAACTTACGTATAACCATGTCTTCCACATCCACAACTGCAGGCGGGCTCAGCAACTGGTGACTACTCTGACCACCATCCCAGGTCACCATTACCATCATCTGAAGGTGCTGCTCACACGCCCCCACAGCTGTATCTCAGGCCCCTGTGTAGTTAGCAGTGACCTTACTACTACACTTGGGTAAGCTTCTTCCTGGACAGTACTAGTCTGTTCTAGATACTGCAACTGTGATTGTTTGGACTAATAATTGTTTGCCTTAAAGCGGCCTTGGGGTTTCCAGTGCTACGTGGTTCCGGCGTTCCAGCATCTCCCACCTGTGGCCTCAAGGGTCGAATAGAGAGTCATATTACCTCTCCCTGTGTGGTACCTGGGGACGAGGCCCCTCTAATCTTCACGACAATCAAGTCTCGACAGCAACATAGTATGAATGCATGGAAATGATGAACAAAGAACTTGTGTTGATGAACTTTTAGGAAAGCCAGTTAAGGTATAGGTGCAGAGGGGTCCCGCGCCACGTGGGTGCTCATTCAAAAGACTGACTGAGACCTGTATTGAAGTTGCAAGTACCAGAAAGCCATGGAAGAGGGTGACATGAGGTGTCAGAGGGGTCCTACAAGGGTCCCATCAAAACCATTGTACAATCAAAAGTCTCTGACCCAGTGCCAAGAGACAGCTAGGGAAAGGGAACCCCTTCACTTTCTGAAGGGAATACTGTGAGACAAGGCAAGTGTGAACCCGACAGAAAGTGCCAAACGAAAGCTAGGAGAAGGAATCCCCGCTTTCTGAAGAGTGTGAGTAAAAGCATGAACTGTGTTAAAGATGGCTATGTGAACCCGACAAAGGGATGCCAAAGGGAAAGCTAAGAGTGAATCCCGCATTGTGTTGAAACTAAAAATAACTGTGAAATTGGCAATTGTGAACCCGGTAGAGGGATGCCTGCGAATCGGGGTGAAGTCTGACACTCCCGAGAACATTGTGTTGATATTATGATTGACAGGTCGTAGTGAACCTGACGGAGGGAGGCGCAAGTTGAAAGAATCATCCAAGCCCCGCAGAGGGTGTTCCAAGGGGCGAAGAACAATCGGTCAAGGTACAAGATTACTAGTTGTTTTGTTGAAGCAGGCCTTCCAAGGCAAGAGACTTTGTAGAAAAGAGTCTTGGCCACTGAAGGTCCTGGTATCATTGAATGGAACTGTAATCTTGTGCCAACGAGGCCCAGGAGTGTGCTCTGCTCAGAAGTCCTGCCTTGTCCCATATCTAAAACGTGGGAAACGGAGACCCAGCTATACCATTCTGGCTTATCATTTTTGTGAACACTGCTTTCTTTTCTGGTGAACATTATCCCACAATCTTTTTGTATTTAGCTGTAAGGATTGGCAATAGTTTTTTCTTAGTATAGGTCATTTTATTTGACAAAACACCACTAGGACTGCCTTATTATTATTTGATGATCGTAGCCTGCCCCCATCTCAGATTTAGGTTTAGATAAGGCATTTTTCCAACCTACCTATACAGTTTAATAAACATGCTTGAACTGTGATCACTTGTGTCTGTCTTTACGGTTGCCACCATGAGTTCCATACATATGGTGTCTGCAGTGGGATACGACTTAATTGAAACAAATTGGGGACCCTACCACAATGGAGACCCGAGTTCTAGCCAAGCCAACCCTGAGGAAATTGTTCAGCCTCACAGGGACTGCACCTTTAGGCAGAGGGTTACCTTTCACCCTTTAAAACCCCAAGCCATTTCTCCCGAACGGAAAACGGTAGGGGGAAATAATTATTACCTCCAATGTCTCCAACATTATTGGATACCAGGGAGAGATCAAATGGTGGTCTCTTTGGACTTACATATGGGTTATTCTACCACCTCAACCATTTATGTGGTGCCCCAGAGGAAATGGATGTAGAGATATTTCCCCTTCTATCTTGTGGAAATGAGCAAAAATGTGCTTCGTTCTATTTTTCTTCTACTCCTAGAAACTGTCATGATGCCTACCCCCCGGGGACCCAGACCAAGTCCAGCAACCCCGGAAGCAGGCATCAAGTTACCCCAAGCAAGCCCAACAACCCCTGCTAGGGGCTATTTGGGTGCAGTCCTGGCATCTATGGCGCCAGGCTCATATGGAGAGTCAGTCCTGGTGCCATAGGCGCCAGGCACATAGATTAAAACTTACCTGATGCAGACCATGCTGCAAACTTACCTGATGCAGACCATGCTGCAAGAGCTCCAAGCCAAAAGAGGCTTGGAAGGGACTATTTTACCTAGGGACTTTTTTTTTTTTTTTAACTCGGGTGGGGCTGGGGAGGAATACTTACCTGGGACTACTTTGGGGGCTATTTAAACCACGCCCGAAGAGCATCACACGCTTCGTGTTATTCTGCATCCAGCAGCTTAACGCTCACTGTGCCTGCAAGTCTGCATCCATTCTTCTGCCACGCCCGCCTCGAGTTTGGAGCTCCTAGAAAAAGGGAGAAAGGAGGAGAAAAGGTTAGAACAAGAGCAATACCTTTGATCCTTACCTGAATTCCCGATCCATCGCGCCTTCGAGCTGGAAGAAAGAAGTTATTTTATGCGCGTCGCCTCGCCTGCTGCAGCGCCGCTCTGAACTCACCGGCCTTCGCAGCATCTTCACATTTCACCGCATCCTCCTGCATGTTCCCGCTGCACTCCGGCACCTAAGGAGAAGACAACAACAGCAAGGTGAGCCAAGGGAATACACAGAGGAATACCCCCCATAGAATTACCTGATTTTACCACCGGGGGTATTATTCTTCTTCATGGGTCGGCGCAGCTTCCACTGAATCCTAGCCGAACCCTGGCCCCTAAGGGGAAACAAAATGACAGCAAGGTGAAACAAGGGACTAACAAGGGGAACCCTCCTCACCACAAAAGACTTACCTGATTTTACCGCCGGAGGCATTATTCCCCGAGACTTCATACTTTCTCTCAGCGCCTGAATAAGGGAGAAAGCAACAGGTTACATATGGACATTATTTTATCGAACTGTTGGATAATACAAATCGTTACCAGAACATTACCGGTTGGCACGAGGAACTCTTCAGTAAGGTCAAGCTGCAACCTGGAAGGAATCGGACAAGAGTGAAAGTGAGGCATTTGAACTCTTACGAACTACATACTTACGGCGTTTTGCCGGGAATATCGGAGTCAATATTGTCCTGGAACTCACCAATTCCTTCGAGCCAGTGAAGCAACTGGTTATCTACGCGCCCCTGCGCTCAATGCAGGATGGAGAGCTCATCTTTTCAAATCATCAGGTGAGACTATAAGAGGAGACATCCAAGGTGATCCAGTGGGGAGAACAACAGGGTGGTTAATTCCCTTTCTCCACTTGCAGAAGAATATTCCTACGGGCCAAGCAAACGAAGCTAGGTGGGCCAGTCCAGTCCGTCATCTCGGCCCTACGCGTCACATTGGTGGAGAGTGCAGCAGTCCAGTCCAGATCGACGCCTCTGTGGGAGCTAGGTGAGCGTAACAGAAACATTCACTGAGGGGAACTACTGGGGACCCTTATATATGAGAACATGTGGAACTCTCCATCTAAAGGAAACACTAAAAACTCAAGTGGGTTTGATAAGCCTCAGATAGGTCATTCCTTCCTTCTCCCAGAAGACCCATATCCTGCAACACAGGAATTAGAAGCCCTGCTAACCTCACATCTCCCTAGCCATAGGAAGGATACAACGCTGTCACTAGAGAAATTACTCACAAATTCATTCAAGGGAAAAATATGTGTAAAGGATACACCAAGTTCTAACATTTTAAGGGCAGAGGAAGATGCACATCTTGGGAGTTTAGAAAACGAAACACCTAGACAACCGGAGCTGAAGGAGAATATGAGGACGTTATCTAGAGAGAACTTAATATTTAAGACCTTGTGGAAAATATCTCATGCAACATCAGGAGGGGATCTAAAGACCCCTTTTTCAGAAAACAAAACCCCAGTACCCATCCTTACTATTCAGAAGGAATAATAAGAAGCAAACAAATAGGAGAAGTGATAAGAAACTCGAATAAAAGGGTGCAAGGAGAATCCTATACTGACTAAGAAGAACAAAACTTCGAAAGTAACTACGCGCTGATATTTTTCTTTTAGCCCCCTGAATAAGGATCGGAGAGATCAACATCTCTAATCTCTCTAGATGAATCAGAAACATCCCAAGTAGACCAGTGCCTATTTTGTGGAGAGTGGGGCCCTATTACTTTGTTTTGCCCTGTAAAGATAGAAGAGTTAATAGAAACTCAAGAAAGGGGGAGGAAAATAGAGAAAGAGCAAAAAGAACTTTTGAAATGGTCACCTATGCAAGCCTTGATCAACCAGGAAAGGGTTTAAAGACCCAAAGATAACGATCCCGGTAATATGCTGGAAGGCTTGGACCAACACTCTAGGTGTTACCTGGTGGAATCTCCACATGAAACACCACAGTCCATCCAGCATAGGGGAAGGGTATGTGAGAAACCTGGGGGTATTCTCCAGAGTAGTCCTCGAGAATACCTTATTTAGGTGGCCAGGGAAGGGCTGGTGCTCTTAGATCCCAACCCTGGGGGTGGACGAGCAAAGGAGAATCACCCGAGTAGGGGAGCCCGGGGTTGCGCTCAGGGAGATACCCCCATGTGAGACGTGGTACTATACCAGGGGCAAAGGCGAGGAGGATGACATTTCTGAGGCTTTTGTTGGCTGTATCACATCTACCTCCCTTCCACCCAAAGAATATCCCTTATCCCAATCGAACCACCTCTGTCCGTATCTGGGAAATCCCTTAGGAGCCCAAACCACATTCCACCTGAAACCTGCATCTGTCAGAATACCGGTTTTCCTGTTTCCTACCTGAATACTCCCAGAACTCCCTCTGATTATCATTTCCTGAACTTCCAGTCTACCTTGATAGAACACTACTGTTCCCACAATCCCCCCTGTTCATTTCACGCTAATAACCCTGGTTATTCCTGTTTGTTTCACCAACCCTACAAATCTCACCCCTCTGAGTTTACCAAAACCCCTAGTACGAGGGTTATAATACCATATAACATCTTTTCCCCATCCAACACCGTAGGATACTTGGAACCTCTACAACCCAGAGTCAGGCAATTGACAGTGTGTACACGTACACGTACACGTACACACACACACACACACACACACACACACACACACACACACACACACACACACACACACACACACACACACACACACACACACACACACACACACACACACACACACACACACACACACACACACACACACACACACACACACCCCCACCCTTTACTTTCCCCACAGGGATGTAAGCGGAGCACGAGAGCATACTATGAGCAAGGCCAACCGCACGAGGTAGCAGCTTATCCAGGACGGCAGTTCAAAAGGAGACGAAAGGTGGCGAGACCAGAAAGGACAATGACTATATGGCCAATGCATTTCGGATACAATCCTTAGTCAGGGCCTAGTCTTATCTCAATTATCTGCACATCATATACAACATATTAATGAATTGCATAGCATTAGGCATCATATAATGGCAGGGTACCCACATTAGTGGAACACGTAAGGAAAATAACATAGAAAAACAAATCGAAAAACAAATTGGCCAGCTGATCTGCCAGGTCGTTTCTAGTTTTGTCTGGCCCCTCTATTCTGGAATGACTCTTGATCTTCTTCCAATATATGGTCATCCCAGTAGAAGTGACCAGATCATCTACATTTTGGATTTCCTTGCCATGTTTCAGCGGTTTGTTATTAGCACACAGCATGCCTCTGGTTTTCCAATTAACCAGGTACTCCATGAAACCTGTTCCGGACATAATCTGAATCAGTGATTATGACCAGTTCGTGAAGTTGCTGTTGGACGGCAGTGAGGATGGCCTGATGAACTGCCATCAACTCTGCCACCTGACTACTGCAGGGACCGATTTTGTACCCAGCTAAGGTTTCCGGGGCATCAGTCACCCAGGCATTCCCAAGGCCGGCCTCCAGTTCCTTTTCCCCCATTGTTGTCAACATGGTAGGAGCACCCGTCCACATAAACTGTGGGCATTCTCTCGCACTTGTCCTCTTCATAGACTTTGTGCTGGGAATTCAGGTATGCCTCCATGTTGTCCTGGGTTTTAAGACTTTCGTCCTTGAGACAGTTATCTCTGGCACAATCATGCAAGTCAGCAAGACCTTGCGCTAGGGGACTCTTCTTGTTTTGGCCATATCGGACCTCGACAGAAAAGCCTTGCATTGACAGAATCCACGAAGTAATTCTGCAATTACTCACATTTCCGGCCCGAATTCTGTCACTTTGAAGGTATTGCAAAGGCTGGTGTGGAGTCTCCACTATGATGTGTTCCCCCTGGTTGAACGGGCGGTAATTCTTCAAAGCCCACATTGTTGCCAGGAGTGCTTTCTCACAATCGTTGAATTTTTCCTCCACAGAGGATAAAGTCTTGCTTGAATAGGAGATGAATTTATTGACCTTGCCTTTCTTTTGATATAATACTGCTGTCAAGCATGTATTCGAGAACCCTGTCTCCAAGAAGGACTCCTTGTTTTTGACAGGGTAAGCTAGACAAGGCGCTTGCGAGAGGCTTCTTTTGAGTTGCTTTACTGCCTCGGCTTGTTCTGGACCCCACTCTCACTTGCCCCCCATTCAACAGATGGATCAGGGGTCTTGTGATCTCTGCGTAATCCTCAATGAACTTCCTACTGTAATTAGTCAGTCCAAGCTTCTTAGCTCCCGCGGAGTTGTGGGGGTCTTTTAGTTTTAGGAGTGCTTCCACTTTCTTCTCCTGCAGACAGAGACCCTCAGGAGTTCTCATGCCCCAAGAAGTTGACACGGTTCTGCCACACTGCCTTTTGGAAGGATAGTGTTGCTCCGGCAACCCTCAACTGTGTCAGAGCATAACAGATTTCCGCTATGTGTTCCTCCACAGTTGAGCTTTTTTATCAGGACATCATGCACATAGGCCAGGCTACCCCTTTCACCCAAGTCGGACATGGCCTTATGTAGGAAGATGTTGAATTTGTTGCCAGAGTTGATGTATCCAAAGGGAGTCCGGGTCCAGGTGTACTGTTGCCCCTTGAAGGTCAAGGCCAGCTTGTATTGGTCCTCTCTACTGACAGGCACGGTCCAGTACCCATTGGTCAGGTCAATGGCAGTGTATAACCCTGGATATGGGACAGCCCCTGCTCAATGTAGGGGAGAGGCCATCGGGACATGTGGACCCGTTTATTCAGCTCCCTCAGGTCAGCACAGAGTCTCCACTGGCCGTTCGGTTTTAAAATCCCCAGCTCTGGATTATTAAAGGTGGTGTGGACTGGACGAATTATCCCACGGGACTCAAGGTTTTTCATTTATTTCCGTCAGGGACTCATGGATGCGAGAGGCAAGCGGTATTGCTTCACAAACACTGGAGCCATTCCAGGGTCTGTGGGAATTGTAGTGTGGATTTCGGTGCGACCACAGACCACAGTCATACAAGTCCACCGTAAAGAGATCTTAAAAATCTAAGAATACATGTTTCAACTTTTGCTTTTGCTCCGGGGTCTCACAGGCATCAGCTAGGTTGACTCGCTCTTCAACCATTAGCCTGAATCCTGGAAAGACTTCCGGTTCTGCTATCTCAGCGGCCTCCTCCAGCTGGGTGGAGAGGTCCCTAGTTAGATTATTGACCTGGACAGAGGGTTTCAGGTAGGAGAGGCTGTCATTGTGGACCTGGAAGATCACCTCATCCTGCCTGATGTCACAGATCACCACTTCCTCATGTAAGGGTAGGAAGAGTACACCAGGAAATTTCCCCCTTGCCGGGTCAAGATCCTGTCTGGTGGTATGTCATTGTCACTGTCATTGTCAAAACAGCCATTGGGGATTGGTCCCATCATTTTCATTTCCTAGATCCATGGAAAACCGTCAGTCATCAACCGCCATTCCAATAATGGTACCTCCGCCCAGAGCGATACTCCTAGGGTCGCTGTTATCCATCAATATTGTAATGGTGTTGTGTTCTACATTGACTAATGGGGTTGGGTTTAACCCCAACCCCTGCTGTTGGAAATGGGCATTGAGGTGTACATATGTGTCATATGTGTCAGGATTTTGCAGTTTCTGTCCTCTTTTGATTTTTAAATTCAAGTGGGAATAGTCGGGTCCGTCCTGGGATGGTGACCTCCTCTCCAATTTGAACTTCAACTGCATACAACAGCAATTGGTTTTTCTGAATCATCAAAGTCCATGGGATTGCCTCCTAGTCGGGACCAGGCTCTGTAATTTATCAAATCCTAATTAATGGAAAACGATTGAGAATGTCACTGCTTAAATAAACTGTAGCAGTGACATCTTGCACGACCCAACAATTGTGTTCTATGCTTTTTTTGTTACCTATAGAAATTTTGAGCATACACCTGCTAGGCAGGAGATTTGGAATTAGGAGTTTCCAGGCCCAATTCCCACTTATTGATCAATTTAAATGAGGGAATGGCTGGATCTTTTGGGAGCTGCCTGAACGTGGCTTCGCTGATGAAGCTCTTACCATTGTCCCCGTATACTCGGGCGAGAACAGATTCCTTCCGCTCATTTAACTGAATAGGGAGGAACAACTGTTCTCTCATTTTCTGAATATCAGCTAAACTTTGAGCCGATTTCTCATCACTTTTGACTATGGAATTGGGATTTTCAGATTGTGAATCAGTATACAACTTCAAAATATTTCCTTCAAGTGTGGAATGCCACTTGAAACTGGAAAGAAGGTGGAGTTTCAAGAATGGAAAGGAGAAGTCACTCCTGGTCCCGCACCTCCTGGCCCTGTGGGAAGAGTCATGTGAAAGGGGTGTACTTCCTCCTTCCCTCCGCGAGGCATTAATAACAGTCCTCCTCAAACCCAGCAAGCCCCCTACACAATGTGGCTCATACCGTCCCACTGATTTACAGCGATATTAAAATATACGCTAAACTTTTGGCCAACCGCTTAGCCCCGATCATGCCCTACATTATCCACCCTGACCAGGCAGGATTTGTCCCGGGTAGATCCACATCCCTAAATTTGAGAAGGCTCTTCAACGTCATCAGCAGGTTCAACCCCACTACGCAGGCGGTAGCGGCCACCCTAGACATGCAGAAGGCATTTGACTCGGTCTCTTGGAAATACCTCTGGCGAGTCCTAGAGAAATGCTGGTTTGTCCCCAACTTTCGAGCCTGGGTTACGTTACTTTACCCAGCCCCCTCAGCTAGAGTTCGCACAGAGGATAGGTGCTCCACCCCCTTCCAGATATCCAGAGGGATGCGGCAGGGATGCCCTTTTTCCCCCACTAATCTTCGCCATCGCTATTGAGCCCTTCGCCGACATGATTCGCCAGTCACACTCTCACAGGGGATTACGCACAGCGGGTCAGTCCGATATAATCTCCCTCTACGCAGACAGACGCTCTTCTATACATCCGTTCTCCTGATACCAACCTGGCCCCTATCCTCGAGGACGTCGTCCGTTTTGGGGACATCTCTGGTTTGAAGGTTAACCACTCCAAATCTGTATTATTCCCACTTACGGACTCCACGCAACCCCCATTGGATTTGGAAGGATTCACCTGGTCCCATTCAAGCATCACTTACACATACGTCACAGCTGCACAAGGATAACTACCAGAGCTATCTGAAGAACCTGGTCACGAAAACTTCTAGCTGGACCAGGCTCCCCATTTCGCTTGCAGGCAGGATTGGAATACTTAAAATGGTGGTATTACCCCAACTTCTTTATCGCTTTACCAATCTGCCCATATGGCCAGGGGACGCATTCTTCAAATCATTACGCCATATCTGCAACACCTTCCTCTGGCACTCGGGTGCAGTCCGCCTCAAACTCTCCACACTAACCACCCCTAAGGAATTAGGTGGGTTTAACACCCCAGATTTCACTAGATATTGGGTGGTAGCTCAGTCCCAATTTGCATCTCATTGGTTCAATACCACTGATTCCCCCCCACCCCCCAACATGTTCGATTGGAAAAACTGACAGTCTCTGACCGGGCGATTGGTTCCCTTATCCTTAAACCCTTGCACCCCGACCCCGACTCTGCAAACCCAGTAGCCAGTACGTCCTTAGCATTGGCCAAGCTGTGGGCTATGGTTGATACACATCACCCATTCTATGGGGAACTGCCGTTATGGAACTTCTTTCCAGATGTCCCATCCGTTTCACAATCCATCGTCAGCCGCTGGTCAGTTGCTGGCTTCCTGACACTGCGCGACATATACACACGAGGCAACTTTATTGACTGGACTGAACTCCCCCTTCCCTCAAGCGTCGGCCCACAGCGTGGTACAATATTCTTCCCTCCGAAGGAGCCTCAAATCGAAATACCAGGACTTCCCCACACTACCTCCTGATGAACCCATAGTTGCGGAACTCTGTTCCTATCTCTCCTTCAGGGGCAAGGTGTCGAGGCTTTATTCCCAATTGCAGGTCAGGGCGGCTCCACCCTTTACTAAATTGAGGCGCAGCTGAGAGGAGGACCTGGAGGTTGAGATCACTGATGAGATGGTCCCGAATGTGCACTCAAACTCACGATGTGTCTTACAACTCAAAATTTAAGCTAATGCAATTCAAAGTGCTGCAGAGGTATCATCACACGCCTCAGAGACTACATCGTACGTTTAGCGAATCCCCTTCCCACTGTCCCAGGTGCGGCTCGGATCAGGCTATCTACATACATATGCTTTTGCACTGCCCATACCCGACCCAATTCTAGTCTGACATCTGCACCACATTATCAGATGTATTGGAACACACCATTACCCCCACCCCACTGCATTGTCTCTTTCATGACTTTCCCCAGTTGGGACGGGACTCGAAGAAACTGGCGGACTTTGTATGCTGCTGGCGGTCTGCTGTATATTGCTATGTTGGCTCCGGCCCAAGGCACCCACATGCACACAGTGGTTTAGAACAGTTACATGGGCCCACGACATGGAAGAAGCCTGGTGTGCAATGCAGTACCCACACACAAGGCCAAGAGACATCTGGCGTAGGTTTCGTGATTACATGTCTGCCATGGCTTCTACTTCAAACTCTGTTCATTCTTCTCCAGGTTGTTCCCCATAATGTGACCACTGTGTGATCTTGGTCTCCTCTAATTCGAATGCCAATCCTTTATGTGCTATCTGAATCTCCTGCTCTCTTCCATAAAATGTACAAGGTGTTCTGGTAATAATGTATGTGTATTGTTTTGCTGCTGGAGTCATGTGGCTCCCTGTGTTTTTTCTTTTTCTGTGAGTTGTCAAGACAAAAAAAAAGGTTTTAAAAAGAAAAAAGAATGGAAAGGAGTACCCATCACCAGTTTGTTGTCCTACAGCAATTACTGTCACATCAGGTATTTGATTTTTCTGGAACTGAAACTCAATATAATCAGGTTTTTGTTCAACCATGTGGCATGTGCCATTTAAACTAACATGGTTGACACTCTGTTTCAATTTGATTGGCCTGTTAATCTGAGTCCAGAGGACCTTATTCATAGAGTCTATTAGGATGGACAACCTGCGCAGGATGTCATTCCCTAGTAGACAGGGTGTGCCCTCTAGAGTTACGACTATGACCGTGTGTTTCACTTTGTGTCGCCCAATTTTGATTTCCAAATCCGCTCTCCCCTCAACAGGAATTTCATTCCTGTCAAAGTTTTAGAGTTGTCCAGGAAGAGGGGTGAGCGGGATCTGGCATCTCTCCCATCTTCCTGAATTTAGCTGATCAAGGGACCTTTTTGACAGAAGAGTGGCTTGGGATCCTGTGTCCACCAACACTGCAAATGTACATTGCCTTTGCACTTGGACCGGGGCATGGCATAAAATGTACCCTCTTTCTCCCCCAATGGGCAAAGTTAATTTGCATTCCGAGCAAGCTGGGTGGTCAATTTTTTTATTTCAGACTCCGACACAGGGGTAGTTTGGGCATAATCCTGTGTTGGAGTTTGGGAATCTGAAAGAAAAATATGACATTCTGATATTTGGGGAGTTTTGTGCTCCCCTTTTTCTGATTCTGTGCTGCCCCCCCTCTTTTTGGAGGTAGTCACCAGAATTGATTCGGGAAGTTTGGGAATCCTCTTTTAATGCTCGATTCCCTGGATGCTCATTCTGGGGTTCCAGGATGGGCGATTCTGAATCAGTGCCCACACCCACCCAGTGCTCATTTAGATCTCTTGGGACCCATTTTTCTTTGGGAGGAGTTCCCCCGTCCCTGGAGAAGATTTTTCCCCAGAATCCTCCAAGGATTCTTCCCCTTCAAACTGGAGGACACTAACTTCCTCCCCAAAATGCGCCTTTTTAAGGTCTTTATTTCTCCTACCCACCCTCTGTTCCCTGGGTTGCAGATTTTCAGGGGCAGGAGATTTTTGTTCCAGTTCCTGGGTATCCAGGGGCTTTTCACGAGTGAGGAAGGAAGTAAAGGGCTTCTAGGGCTTTACACCCCTCATCCCCTGGAACTTGTGAGTTGTCAGAGTTCTCTTCCCCGTCATTGTTCTGGGGTGCCAGACCCTTGGTTTGTGGGGGTTCTGAGCCGCCATGTTCGTCTGAGGGTTCTGTTAAGCCCTCAACATGCGACCCAGATCCTGGGTAAGGTTCTGGACCTGGCGCTTCAGTTGGGACACCCATTCCGGCTGGTACAGGGGTCTCTGTTCAAATTTAGGTGGGTCACAGGAAGGTTAACTATCCCTTCTCCCATAGTACCCTGGATATTGTGAATTTTGGTAACCCTCCACCCTTGGCCTCCACTCTCCCGGATTGGGTTGTCTGGTTTCCTGAAAGCGGGGAAAGAAAGGAGGGTTGTCCTGCGGGTTGGGGTTTTGAGGGTACTGTGGAAAGAAACTTAACCCAGGATTTGGGGTTTTACTGCCCTCTGGAGGGAAGTTAGGAGGGAAGTTTCCTGGGGGAGTACTTACCTGGCGGGACCCCCCACCTTGGGCTGGAGGAGGCCATACATACCCCAAGATAGGCCGGTTTCCCTTGTACCTGGGATTTATATAATCAGGGGAGTTAGGGGTCCCATTGGTGGGATTACCTCCCTAACCGCCACCTGTTTGTGATTGGCCTGAAGGCCTTCTTGGCCTCTGATTTTGCTGTTTCGGTGTTGCATTTTTAGGCTCCCCATCTCTAGGTCTAAAATGGGGGCAACCTTCACCTCTGCTACCTTAGCAGCAGCCGGGGTGTTGGCTGACTTGGGGTTTTTGGTCAAATTCTTATTTTCGGGAGGTTTTTGGACTTCATAAATGTGGGTCGCCTGCTCTATGACCCAGTCCAGAGATATTTTATTGTGACAGTCCCTCACCAGCTAGGTCATAATCAGAGGCGTAGCCAGTATTGTCTAAGAAGTGGGGCCTGAAACTAATGTAGTTGGGCCCACTGCAGTGGCATGAACATCTGTAAATGCCCGTACAGCGCTGCTGAGTGGGCATTTAGAGATTTTGGGTGGGCCTTGCCCGCTCAGGCCCTACCCAGTCTACGCCTCTGGTCATAATATACTTTGGAAGGGCATGAAAGAAGGTAGTTATAAACTCCCTGCTATCCATGCGCATCCTCCTAGTGGTTTGTGCAAAGGCTCGTTTGAGCTCCTGCACAAATTCTCGTGGTGCCTGATCTTCCCCACACTGAAAATTGTAGGCTGCTTTGCTAGCCCCTTGGGGTTTTCTGTGGGTGGAAAAGTGTTTCAAGATGGCCGCCCTGTAGGTGGACCATCTTGAATGGTTCTGGTCCTTCAGTCCAGCAAAGAAGCTGGAGGACTCAGGGGAGAAGGTCCATTTAACATACTCTATGCAGTTCTGGTTGTCTTTAAGGTGAAAAGTATCCATCATCTGCTCATAGAGTTCCAAGTGTTCCCAGACAGAATATTTTGCGTTTTTGTGTTATGGGGTCATGAAACTCCTAATGGCCTTAATCTGCCTAATGGAGTCTTTTGTCATAACCCTCTTGAGTTTATTTGCCTTCTTTGGCTTAGTCACCCGATTCCACTCGCCCTCAGACTCGGAGGCGCTGCTACTTGAGGTCCCCTCATGATCATCTAGGCGCTCCCTCATTCTGTGAGCTTGAGAGGGGCTACAGGAGAGTAGTCTTCTGACTCCTCCCAGGGTTGGTAGAGTAACCCCCTCACTGCCCCGATTGCGTGGTGGTCTTCAGGATGCTCTTATGGGGCCTCTTTTCCTGTTGTTCCTGAGCAAACTTAACCCACTGGTCCCTTTGGAGGTAGTGCTCCTGCAGGTCTGATTCCCTGACTCTCTCCTCATAGGAAGTTTCCTGGTCAGTCAGAGACACCAGCCTTTATATTTTTGTACCTGCATAGGGACGCCCTTCTATCAATTTCTGGGGAGCGCCGACCTGCCAGCTCCATTATGCTTGACCTATTAAATTCTGATGGCCTCATGGTTTCCGGCTCATGTCAACCGGTAGATATGAAGTCTGCAGTGCGCAAAGGATAAAATGGGTGGGAGGCCCTTAGTATAGAGGTCATCATACTATGATCAGGGGTTTTACTGTCCCTCTCTACCTGTTCGGGGTCCCTGCAGTTTGTAATAAATCTAGCACCCTCTTTCTCCAACGTCGCTTGTTTTTCTTTTTCAGCCCCTCCATCTTGATAATATGCAAAGTTATGAGCCTTTTGTTCGGCTATCAGGGTTTTACTGGCCTCTATGACCCGCTCTTGCGTGCCACTTGTTTGTGGAGCCCATCATTCTCTTCACAGAGGGCCTTTTTATCTCTTTGTGCTGCCTGTATATTTTGAGCACCCTGAGCCAATTTTTGTTGCAGGAGACTCACCTCCTGAGTTTGTGCATCTTTGGTTTGGGTATTCTCTTCCAGAGCACCTTCTATCCGTCTGGCGTGCTCCAGTAGATTCCCATACTCTGTTTTGAGTTCATTTAGTTTCTGGAGGGCTAACTCACTTCCCTGTAATTCTGTTGTTAAATTGCTTACTTCCTGGCCTAGGGCGTCTTTCTCCTGGAATAGGGTGCCTCTCTGTTCAGCCAGAGCATCCCTTTGTAACTTGACAGTATTTAATTTCTGGCTCTCTTGATCAAATTCTATTTGAGAGTGGAGGTCTCTTATAATTAATTATTTTCCTCTTTCAAGTTCTCTGTCTGATCTTGTAGGGTAACTATCTGCTCTGCACAGACTCTATTATAATTTATTTGTTGATTTAAAGAGAGTCAACCTTTTCCCTACACTCATCTTTCAGTGCCTCTAATTGGGTCTCTTGATCTGCATTATTCTGCTGTTGGAGAGCCAAGTCCTCCTTTAATTTTATGATGTAATTTCCAGATTCTACCTCCAACTCTTGGCTCTTTTGTAATTTTAGTGCTGCTAAATTTCGATCAGTCTGGATTTCATTTAAATAGTTCAGATTGATTCTGCGCCAGAGTTGTATTTTCCTCACGCTTTTCCCGCATCACTGCCATGTGGAGATACATGTAAACCACAATTCTAACAATTTTTGGGGTCATATAGAACTCTCTCAAAGCTTGGTGTAATAGGCCACCGTCCTGCCATGTATCCATGTCTATGGTGGTGACCTGTTACGTTTGTTTCTTCAAGCCAGACTTTTTCATCTTGTTCTGGCCATTCACCTGTGACAAATAGCTTGTGCAGAAGGTGCTCCCTAGTAATATTGATCTCTACTACAGTCATTTTGGACATGTTCTTTCTTTATACATTTATTTATGTAAGGGTAACCTGTATTCTATTGCTGTCTGTCTATTTTGGGGATGATTTAGTTTTGCTTTTAGACACAGGCCTGGTACTTAGAGTATTTGTTTTGGGGAGGCGCTTGTACAGTGTAACCCAGTATTCCAACTACACAAAGTATCACTACCTTGTAGGTTAATCTGCTGTGTTAGACTGCCACGGGTGGCAACCAAACTCAATCCCAACTCAAGCCCCCAAATTTGTTAAGGATTTCAATCTGGTGAAACACACCTTGGTCTCAGCCTAGTATGTAGCACACAACTAAGATGCCTTTCTCTTTATTTTATGCAAATTCAATTTGAGATGGTACAGAATTCGTATCACACCCCCTTTTTCAATGGGGACTTTGGGCTGGCAGCAAAACAGTGCTGCTTTTTCACTATTTCTTTTGCATATGTAAGAACACACTGGCAAGCTCCCACAGTGTGCCCCCTTGTCCCATCCTGCCCATGTGTGCTTGGCAAGATGGTGCAGCCATCTTTTTGTTGCTGCAAAACGCAGTTTTGCGGCCATGGTGCTCACAGGAGCCAGTGCAGCCATTTTGCTGTGACTGTAGATGTGCAGCTTGGTGATGTGGGGACATTCTGTTCAGTGGGTCAATGTAGCCCACAGGATGCTGAACGAAAGCTATGAGAAGGAATCCCCACTTTCTGAAGAGTGCGAGTAAAAACATGAACTGTGTTAAAGATGGCTATGTGAACTCGACGAAGGGATGCCAAAGGAAGGGGCTAATATGAGTGAAGCTGTCGTGATGCCTACCCCCGGGGACCCAGACCAAGTCCAGCAACCCCGGAAGCAGGTATCAAGTTATCCCAAGCAAGCCCAACAACCCCTGCTAGGGGCTATTTGGGTGCAGTCCTGGCATCTATGGCGCCAGGCCCATATGGACAGTCAGTCCTGGCGCCATAGGCGCCAGGCTCATAGATTAAAACTTACCTGATGCAGACCATGCTGCAAGAGCTCCAAGCCAAAAGAGGCTTGGAAGGGACTACTTTACCTAGGGACTATTTTTTTACTCGGGTGGGGCTGGGGAGGAATACTTACCTGGGACTACTTTGGAGGCTATTTAAACCACGCCCGAAGAGCAGCACACGCTTCGCGTTATTCTGCATCCAGCAGCGTAACGCTCACTGTGCCTGCAAGTCTGCATCCAGTCTTCTGCCACGCCCGCCTCGAGTTTGGAGCTCCTAGAAAAAGGGAGAAAGAAGGAGAAAAGGTTAGAACAAGAGCAATACCTTGATCCTTACCTGAATTCCCGATCCATCGCACCTTCGAGCTGGATGAAAGAAGTTATTTTATGCGTGTTGCTTCGCCTGCTGCAGCGCCGCACTGAACTCACCAGCCTTCGCAGCATCTTCACATTCCACCGCATCCTCCTGCATGTTCCCGCTGCACTCCAGCACCTAAGGAGAAGACAAGAACAGCAAGGTGAGCCAAGGGAATACACAGAGGAATATTAGTTACACCCCCCATAGACTTACCTGATTTTACCACCGGGGGTACTATTCCTCTTCATGGGTCGGCGCAGCTTCCACTGCATCTTCGCCGAACCCCGGCCCCTAAGGGGAAACCAAAAGGACAGCAAGGTGAAACAAAGGGACTAACAAGGGGAACCATCCTCACCACAATAGACTTACCTGATTTTACCACCGGAGGTATTGTTCCCCGAGACTTCATACTTTCTCTCAGCGCCTGAATAAGGGAGAAAGCAACAGGTTACATATTGACTTTATCGAACTGTGTTGGAAAATACAAATCCTTACCAGAATATTACCGGTTGCCACGAGGAACTCTTCACTAGGGTCAAGCTGCAACCTGCAAGGAATCTGACAAGAGTGAAAGTCAGGCATTTGAACTCTTACGAACTACATACTTACGGCCTCTTGCCGGGAATCTCGGAGTCAATATTGTTCTGGAACTCACCAATTCCTTCGAGCCAGTGAAGCAACTGGTTATCAACGCGCCCCTGCGCTCAATGCAGGATGGAGAGCTCATCTTTTCAAACCATCAGGTGAGACTATAAGAGGGGACATCCAAGGTGATCTGTGGGGATAACAGCAGGGGTGGGGGGATTTACGCTCAACTGCACAGGTGGTTAATTCCCTTTCTCCATTTGCAGAAGAATATTCCTATGGGCCAAGCAAACAAAGCTAGGTGGGCCAGTCCAGTCCGTCATCTCGGCCCTACGCATCACATTGGTGGAGACCGCAGCTGACCAGTTCAGATCGACGCCTCTGTGGGAGCCAGGTGAGCGTAACTGAATCCTGCATTGTGTTGAAGCTAAAATGAACTGTGAAATTGGAAATTATGAACCTGGCAGAGGGATGACTGCGAATCACACCCGAGAACATTGTGTTGATATTTAGAGTGAGAGGCCGTAGTGAACCAGACAAAGGAATGCCAAAGTTGAAAGAAGGACCAGAGCCCGACAGAGGGAGATCCAAGTGGCGAAGAACAATCGGCTAAGGTACAAGATTACCTAATGAACTTTTGTTTGTTTGTTTGTTTGTTGTTTTGGTGCAGCAGGCCTTCCAAGGCAAGAGAATTTGTAGAAAAGAGACTTGGCCACTGAAGGTCCAGGTATCGTTGTATGGAACTGTAACCTCATGCTAGCGAGGCCCAGGAGTGTGCTGTTCTTAAACGTCCAGCCTTGTCCTGTGCCTAAAACATGGTGAAGGGAGACCCAGCCATACCATCTTGATTTATCATTTTTGTGAACACTTCTGTCTTTTCTGGTGAACATTACCCCCCACACTCTTTTTGTATTTAGCTGTAAGTATTGGCAATAGGTTTTTCATAGTATAGGCCCTTTTATTTGACAAGACGCTACTAGGACTGCCTTATTATTATTTGATGGTCGTAGCTTGATCCCATTTTTGATTTAGGTTTACATTAGGGGCCTCATCACGAGTTGGGCTGTATCCCTTAAATGGGGTGGTAACGGTATTACCGCCGCATTTAAGGGCTGTCCCTATCACGAGTTGGATGCTAAATCGGCTGTTTTACCTCCAGCTTTTTTCTGGAGGTGAAAATCCCTGTTTTCGGCGATATTACAGCCGGCTGTGTTAGCACCAAAAATTCCTTATTGGATCCAATGGACCCAATCCGGAATGGGGATTTACCGTTAAGGCCCAACCCGTGATCCGGTGGTAATACCACCGGGCATTTCAGTGCTAGGGCTATTACAGTCGTCGGTATTACAGCCGGGAATACAGCCTAACTCGTGATGAGGCCCCAGGCATTTTCCCAACCTTCCTATAAAGTTTAATAAACACCCTTGAACTGTGATCGCTACCCGAAGTGAAAAGTTCTAACGCAGCGCGGTGCAGCTAGAGCTCCACACCTGTCTCGTATGTAGAATGATTGTCCCCAAGTCCAGCTACGGTGCCAGGGAGCCCCAGTAGGGTCTCCATCGCTTCCCAGAGGGAAAAGTCTGTAACGCATCCCAGCCAGAGCTCCGCGCTGGGATTGGGTATGGTCGACCCACATGGGAGACAGGTTCCCAAGGCCAGGGACATCCTCCCTGACCATCCTAGTGCTCTGGCTGGGCTGCATTACAGAATTTCCCCCCTGGAATGGATGAGAACCCTGCCGAGGCTCCCTGGAACCTCTGCTGGGCTTGGGGGACGTTCAACCCACATGGGAGACAGCCGCCCAAGGCCAGGGACATGACCCTCAACCATCCTGGAGCTCTGTGTGGGTCGCCTTACAGAATTCACTCCGGGAAGGGATGGGGCCCCTTCCGGGCCTCCCTGCAACCGCCACTGGGCTTATGGACAGTCAACCCACATGAGGGACGGCCGCCCAAGGCAAGGAACATCACCCTTGACCATCGTGGAGCTCTGGCTGGGTTGCATTACAGAATTTCCCTCCGGAAAGCAATGGGGACTCTGCCGGGGATCCCTGCGAGTGCCGCTACTCTTGGGGATGGTCGAACCACATGGGAGATAGCCACCCAAGGCTGGGGACACCCCCCCCCCCCCCAAACCCCTGAGTACCCTGGAGCTCAGGCTGGCCTGCATTACAGCTTCTCCCTCAGGGAAAGGATGGGACCCTGCCGGAGCTCCCTGGGACTGCCGCTTTGCTTGGATACGGGAGACGCACATGGGAGACGGATGCCCAAGGCCAGGGACATCATCTCCAAACGTTCTGCGAGTTCTGGCTGGGCTGCGTTACAGCTTTTCCCTCCGGGGAGGTTTTGGCTCTTTGCCGGGGCGAATGCCCAAGGCCGGGGACATCACCGCTAACCATCCTGGAGTTCTGGCTGTGCTCAGCCCAGCAAAAACAAATCACATCTATCACGCTCCGATCAATGCCGCCCTTTCAAGCCATCCCTGGTGGTCTAGTGACCCTCACCCCCCAGTAAAAACACATTTGCCCCTTCCTAGAGCAGATTGGCAGATTACACTGCCAATCTGCCCCCACAGATTGCTAAATTACATGCCCCATTCATGTGGGGCAAGAGGGGGAGAGTGCCACCCCTACTCCTTTCATACAAGCCACCCATGGTGGTCTAGTGACCCTCACCCCCTAGTATATATGCACATTTACCCCTTCCTAGGGGCAGATTGCCAGATTACACTATCACTCTGCCCCTAGGGAGGGCTAAATGACATGCCCCATCCATTTGGGGCAGGGGGGGAGAGGGCCACCCCCTCCACCCGTTTATAAAAAAAAAACATCCCTGGCGTTCTAGTGGCTCCCCAACCCCCAGTAAACCCAAATGTACCCCTTCCTAGGGGCAGATTACACTGCCAATTTGCCCCCAGGGAGGGCTACATGACATGCCCCCCATCTAGAGGGCCACCCCCCTTCTATATAACAAAAAAGCCCTTGTGCTCCAGTGGGCACCCACAACAACCCCAACAAAAAAAAGGACATTCTTTTTTTTTCATTTGCCCCTTCCCTAGGGGCAGATGAGTGTGCCCATCTGCCCCCAGGGTGGGCTAAACACACTTCCCCATGCTTTAGGGGCAGACGGTGGAAGGGGCTGCTTATACACTAAGCGGCCCCTCACCCCCAACGTCCAAAAAGAATCCCTGGTGGTCTTGGGGCATTGCTGGGCGCAGATCGAGCGATCCGCGGCCAGCAATGCTTCAAGGAAGGTGTTGTTGGAAAGGGGAGAGTCTCCCCTTTCCAACGATACTTCCCTTTATCACAAAAGCATAGAAATGCAGGAGATTGATGGAGGTACGTACCTTCCATTTCTCCACGACAGCCAGAAATGGCTGCGGCGCTGAAATTAAATTTACATTCAGTGTCAAGTCAGCGTGCATTATGCACTCTGACGTGAAACTGAAGGAAATCCAACCCCCGGGCCGTGAGGAGGAACCTCCTCTTCACATAGCCTGGGGGTTGGGTTTCCAGTTTGTGCGATCGCTGCTTTGCAGCGATCGCACAAACAAGTTCTAAAAAGGATGAGCTATCTTGTCCTCAGCACTGGAAACGTAGTGCTGAGGAGGAGATAGCTTGTCCTTAGCACTTAAGGGGTTAAATAGGTTAGATCCCGATGATGCGCAAGAGGACAATAGTCACACAAGCTGGGGCCTTATGATGTCAGATGAAGAAAGGGAGGAGAATGAGAGGGCGCATGCAGGTTTTCAAAAGAATAGAGTGTAGACAAAGGGGTAAAATGGTCAGATCTAGAGGACCCTAAAGAGAGGACACCAGTACCAAAGCCATATATTGAGCGACCACCAGCACGATCGCTTTGTACAGGGGATATATCCCCGCCATATGTAAGGTGGTTAAGACCGATACCAGGAAGGAAACAAATGGGCAAGGCTAGTTCTGCTTTGAAGGCAAGGAGTGTAGGTAAATAGGATTATGAATCAGGATTTTCACAATTCCCATTATTGGAGAAGGGGGGAGAATGGCCACAATATATACTATGGCCGCAGATGGATAAACTCTGCAATTTACTCCTTAAATTATCCTTAACTTCCGGTGCAGGGAAATGGATTCATGAATTGGAGAGGATGACATCAGGAATGACATTAGGTGACATAAAAGAGCTGCTAGCTGCCTTTCTAGGGGTGAGACCTGTTGCCATTTGGAAGTGAGCACGATATGCAGGTTTCATTGCGCAGAGCAGGACACATGATGGAGCGCAATTTAATAATTGCAGAGCAGATATATGGCGAGCGCTCAGAGTGCAGTATCCTGATACATCAGACATGGGTGTGATTATGACTAGGAAAATGGGAGGGGAAGAAAATCCTATTGTTTATATTCTGGATATTCAGGACAGATGGAGGCAGGAGACCTGTGAACCGTGGGATAAAACAAAAACATTATTTTACTACATTTTGTGTCAGGTGTTGCCCGAGCCAATGCAACAGTTATTGAAAAAACAGGTGGGAATGGAAGCAAAGCCATGGCCAGAGATACAATTGACAATTGTGCATCACTGCCGATTAATGCAGGAGAAAAATAAGAAGAAAGCTGAGAACAGAAAGCAGGAGGAAGCAAAGTTAGCTCAAAATAAGTTGTCTAAAATTGCTATTGAGGGAGTGGTATTGACAAGTAATGAAGGAGGGGTGACACAGGAGACAGAACCAGGGCAACAGAATAAAGCAGGATATCCCGCAGATCAGAGTGGGTAACATTTTTGGCCTGGAGGAAGAGGGAATGGGCTTAGAGGAGGAGGACGAGGTGGATTTCAAAACTTCCAAGAAAGGGGAGGATTTAACAGTGGACAGCCAAAACAATGTTGGAATTGTGGGAGAATGGGACAATTAGCTAGAGGAGGCATGCAACAGAATTGACAGGCTCCAAGAGGGGGTATGGGTTATGCTCCACCATATAATGCAGAACCACAGGAATATTATGTCCCAGATCACACGTAGGCTCAGACATATGCACTGCAACCCCAACAAATGCAGCAAGCACTGCTGCAGGGGCAATCATTGCAAGTGTAACCACAGCAGTCACCCATAAAAACACAACTATAACCGTAGCAAGTACAGACACAGTAGGCTATGGTACCACATTGGAGCATGACCCCAGGAATGCAACAAGCACCTGCACCCAAAATGGGGAGTGTGACCGTGATAGGAGGAAATCCTTTCACAGGTTTGGGGATGAATGTATATCACCATTAGGACAGCCCACAGAGTGACTTGATGTGTTCATTACTATCAGATACCAGACCCCCAAGAGGAACCAAGAGTCAGGGTGATGATAGGAGGCAAGACATTCTAATTTTTAGTAGACACAGGAGCTACTCGTTCCTGTGTCCATGAGGGAACAACCCCAATGTCGGGTAATGCCATGAATGCTCAAGGGTTCTCTAGGGTGACACATTTAGTTCCTTTCACAGACAAATTATCAATTTATATAGGAGAACAGGACATGTCAATGCCATTATTATATTCTAGACAGATGCTAGTCAACATATTGGGATGCGATTTAATGACAAAACTTAACATGACGATATCTTTTACTGACTAAGGAATAGGATCCAGAAGTATTTTTTTGTATGGAGCGACTATCCTATTATCATGGTAACCCAGGTTAGTAGGTAAAATATTGAGAATACCTGATGAATTTCTGTTCAAACCAGAAACCCCCCCATGTACAATGAGGAAGGACAGATTATTCCCTCAGAACTAGAAGCAGCAGTGGTGAGAGAATAAAGGGTGAGGCTGTATGGGACAGACGATGAGGGAAGGGGATGGAGGACAGTGTTAGCCCTCCGTAAAGGATACGAGTTGACAGATTTCACAGACAAAGAACTGTTTAGAGATGACTATTCTGACGATGAACTGGTGTTTTTTTAATAAGTATTACTTACTGGATTAAAGTGAAGAATATAGAAATTCCGCAGAGGATAGCATTCGTAAACAGAAAGCTGCGGTTTTTTCAGGAAGCTTTAGAGAAAGTGCCAAAGTTTTTATGGACCAAGAGCCCAAATGATGTGGGGCTATTAAAAGGGATAGGTTCAGTGAAGATTATGATAAAACCAGGAGCTCTTTTACCACAAGCAAAGCAATCCTCCATATCCAGAGAGGCGAATGTAGGTATATTCAAAACCATCTTTGCATGAATGAAGCAAGACATATTGGTGACATCAGACTCTTCATATATAACACGGCAGTGTATCGTGTCAAAAAATTCAAACGGGGGAGTCGTGGAGATTTATCCAGAACCTTCACCCTCTAAACTAAAAAATACATTTGTCACGATTCCCCTGCATGAATACTCACAGGATTTGACCTCCTTCTCGTACAGAAATACGCACCTGAACCATACTAGGCTGCCTCAAGGGTACTGCGAGTCCCCTTCGATTTTTAGCAGAGTCCTCCAGATGGACTTGGGTAATGTCCAACTTGAAAGTGCAATAATTCACATTTTGATGTGCAGTGAGACAGAGGAAAGGTGCAGCAAAGACTCAGTTAACTCATGACCATACTCTCAGAGAAAGGATACAAGGTATACCTGGAGAAACTACAGTAGTGTCAGGAAGAAGTCTTATATATAGGACAGTTGATCTCTCACAAGGGGAGAAAAGTGACACCTGAAAGAGCAGAGGCGATCATGAAAACTGTAGCACTGAAGACAGTGAGGGAAATGCAGCAGTTTCTAGGCTTATGCAATTATTGCAGGGCCTGGGTTTTTGATTACAGTACATATATTTGACCACTTTTAAAAGGGCTTACAGAGGGACAGGTAGACAAGAACATAATAAGATGACTGTGACTGAAGGGTTTGAAGAATTGAAAAGAGAAATCAGTACAGCCCCTGTGTTGAGAATCCCATATTACAATGAAGAGTTTTATTTATTCTCCCATTCAAATGGAGAAGTCACAACAGTAGTTCTTACACAGAAGACATTAGGACATGGACATAAACCGTTGGCATATTAAAGTGGGATTCTAGACCCTGTAATGAAGGGACACTATCCCTGTGAGCGATCTTTAGCTGCTGCTGCATTTGCAATTGAAAAAGCTTCAAGTATAACGCTGCTGTGCCAAATAACGTTAACTGCAATTTTAGTGAAGCCTAACAGTACATTGACCACACAAATAGCATTGCGGTACAAGGTGATTATTTCCAACACTGCAGTTAAAATTGTTAGATGTAAGATAGTGAACCCCGCCACGTTTATAGCAGACCGAGTAGGAGAGGATGACTATGTACATGATTGCACAACATATGTTTAGAATCATAATGAAATCCCCCAAGTTAGAGAGAATGCCATTGGGAGGGGGGGAGGGAGTTGTTTTTATTGATGGTTCTTCAGAAATTGATCAGACAACTGGGGTAAAGGCATACAGCATCAGCTGTAGTGAAACTGAATAAGGAAGGTGAATTCGAGGTTGTAACAAATATGAGGTTGACTGAGTTATTCAACACAGACTGCAGAATTAGTGGCGCTCATCGAAGAGCTGCAAAGCTTTGCAGATGAGGAAGTGATGGTGTATTCTGACTCTGCCTATGTGACATCAACTGTGCATGCAGGCCTGTCATGTTTGAAAAGAAGGGGCTTCCGCCGTGCAGTCAGCACTCCAGTGCAAAATGCAGCCCTGCTGGATAGGGTTATTGAAGCATGGAGTCTCCCATTAACTCTAGAATAGTCGTATAAAATACTCAGCACATTCTAAACGAGCAGATTTAATTTACAGCAGAAATGAAGCCGCACACGTAGAGGCCAAAAAACAGCCTATTATCCATTCACATCTAGTTTAGAGAAAGAAGATGTTAAAAAAATGACAGGATGATGCCGGTTGGTAAAGGGCTTTAACATGCTATCCATTGTCCACTTAATTGAAATACAAAGTCAAGCTCCACAAGAAGAACAGGATGCACGGAGAAAGCAGGGGTATTCTTTATCCCCCACTGCAGCAATTTGGAGTCAGAATATTATTGGACATCCAGTTATGCCTCTAGCATTATTGAGAGTATCGCTGGAGCAGCTTCACTACCCAGCACACACAATTCGAGACAGTCTAGCTGCAACAATTGCAGAAGAATGGTTCTCACCCAATCTCCTGGAACATGTGGCACAGTTCATTGTAAATTGCATAGTGTGCCAGAGGTTTACTGCAGGGCACACTTTGCGAATAGTGAGAGGAGCAATCCCTAAACCCAATGGCCTATTTCAGCGTCTGCATGTAGATTATGTAGATATGCTACAGATATGCAATGGCTACATATATATGTTGGAGGCAGTTCCATGCACATACCCTGATGCCTCGTGTGCTGCCAAGGTTCTGGTGCGCAAGGTGCTCCTCAGGTGGGAGATGTGCTAGGTTTTGCGGTCTGACAATGGACCGCACTTTGTAAATGAACTCTTTGAACAATTAGCACCGATGTTAGGTATAAAACACACATTTCCGCCTGCTTATCATCCACAGGCCAATGGTGTCTATGAGAGACTAAACAGACATCTTAAAAAGAGAATAGACAAAATTAAGATCACTTTAAAGAAGGGGTGGCTGCATTGTCTGCTCTTTGCGTTGTATGCCCTGAGAAAACAGCCTGGTTGGGATCACCATCTAACTCCTCATGAGTTGGTGACTGGCTGTTGTATGAGAACCCTATTGACTCCTCCAACTAGGGTAAGAACTGATGCTGATAGTTTATAGGTGACGAGATGCATGATTATTTAACAAAAATCATTGCAAGTGTTTCTTTTATGTCACAGATCAAAAACAGAAGGGATGGGTCAAAAAGAAGCAACAACAATAATCAATCTTATGAAACAGAAGATCCGCTAAAACCTCCAAAACTGTATCCACGAGACCAGGTGTTAGTGCGAAAATTCTAATGCACCTGGCGCACACCTCGTTTTGAGGGTCCCCAGGAGGCCGAGAAAGCTAGCCCCACCGCAGTGAAACTGAAGGGGTGAAGAGCGTGGTTGCATCTACACAACGTAAAACAGTACAAAAGGCGAAACATCAGCCCCTCCCGAAGACATCCCAAGAGAAGTAGTTCCACGTGTGCTGATCCATCCAAAGGAAGCAAAAGAAGTAGTTCGGCGCACGCAGACCCGCCAAATGGCTAGGACCGAGAACAAGGAGGATGAAGTGCACACAAGCACTATAGATTACGATTTAACATCTTTTCGAAATCAATAGAAGATTGTTGGTTCTCAAATTTCACAAAGAGAAAATAGACTTGCAATAACTTTGGGACACTCCTTTTAGACAGGTTTTAAGGAACAATGAGAGAAGAGTCCGGACATTGAAGAAGAAAGAGTGTTGACCATCGTTTATGATACCCATAATCAAACTAGTATATACATTCTTATCTGTTCCTTTTTCCTACATACTGCAGACTTATCCAGCTTTAATTTGATGATGAATAAACATCATCACCTTCTTGGAGGACCCTGAAAAGGACTATTGTCTGGAGGTTGATAATTGCAATAATAATCTAGTTTCTGATATAGAATTGATTAAAAGGAGAGAATACATTTGCACATTAAAAGTGAACATAAATTGAAGAGGGTTCAACATTTTAGAGGTTCATTGACATCCAGAAAGTCAATAGATTTTCATGGCGTATTGATGAGGATTTCAATAGTCTTTATCTTTATGATTTGTATTTTTTTCCTTATTATTATAGCAATTTGAAATTTGGCAAAAGGTTGTACAAATATAGAGGATATTAATGACATCCATTATTGTCCCTACTAGAGGCACAGCCAGTTTGTTTTACAATATAGCTAGGAGTTTATTTCAATTTAAAAGGGATGTAGAGGAAGATCACAAAGATATAAATACTGTAAAGAAGGCATGGTATCAACAGTAAGACAGACACAAGTGACCACAGTTCAAGGGTGTTTGAGGGTTTGAAAGACGCCCATCTAATCCTAAATCTAAAGATGGAAGCAAGCTATGACCATCAAATAATAATAATGCAATCCTAGTGTTGTCTTGACAAAATAAAAGGGCCTATACTAATAAACCTATTGCCAATACTTATCTCTAAATACAAATAGTGTGGGAAACGAGTTTATGTAAAGAAAGAAGTGTTAAAGAAATGATATGTCAGGATATTCAGGCCATTGACCTCCCTTCTCCACATTTTCAGCACGGCACAAGGCGAAGCACTCGAGCTTAGCAGTCTCTGGCTGCTCTAGCACGAGGGTGCAGCTCAAACATTAGCATCAGGACCTTCCGTGCCCAAGTCTCTTTGCCTTTCAAAGTCTCTTCTTTCAGGGGGCCTGATGCGACAAACAAACCATATGTTATTTTCCTCTTAGGATTTCACACATACTCAGTTTCTCAGGTGATTCACTATTCACCTCGGATCCCCCTGAGCCGGCTCAGATCCCCTTTTATACAATGCCTGTATGATTTTCATGGATCCAATTTCTCTGGTGATTCACGGTTGACCCCGGATCTCCTTCAGCCTGGCTCAGATCCAATTTTAAACACAATGTTCAATCAGTCTCCCTCTGCCGGGCCTGGACCAATGTTAATTCACTTTAACACAAACTTGCTTTAACCCAAAGCTTTCAATTGATCTCTCTCATTCGAGCTCGGACCAACTTTGATCTACTTTGTCATCAACTTTCTTGGCAGTATCAACATTGAATACTTTTGATTGTGCACAGGATTTTGCTTGACCTGTTGCAGGACCACTTCGATTCACAATCCTTTGCCACTCTTTTGCTTTTGCCACCTCTCAGTTGGATACCTTACAGAGACCTTCGAATGAGCATGCACGCGGTACCGGACCACTCTGTCAAAGGTATTGTATCTTGGTTTCAAAATTCAATCACTCATCTGTTGTTCAAATTTACTCACGTAGGTTATCACAAGCGTTTCATACACTGTTCACTTCAGCGCTCATCATACAATGTTGCCGCTTGCAACCTTGGCTTCAATACAGACCGGTCTGGTATCAGTCTCCCCAACTCATCGGCTGTCTTGATTTCACTGGCGCTGCTTTGTTGTAGGATCCAGGGACAGTACCACGGCAGCAGGTACTTCTCCTCGCCTTGATTATCGACACAATGCAGGATTCTTCAGCCTGGTGTCCTGGTCTTACGCTTTCTACAAAGTCTGTGGGAATCATTCCTCTTTTCCCTGGAGGGATAGTAGCTTCTCTGCTGCTACAGATATCAAAGGCTATGGATTCTTTTGTGGCGATAGAGGGATCTGAGGCTATATGTCCAAGCGTCTGGAATTTGAGGGTTCCCCAATTTGTCTCAATTGAGTCACATCCCACTTCTGACACCGTGTGTAAGGAAGGCATGGTATCAACAGTAAGACAGACACAAGTGACCACAGTTCAAGGGTGTTTATTGAACTTCAAATCATTTCTAATCCAAAATCTAAAGATGGGAGCAAGCTATGACCATCAAATACAAATAATGCAATCCTAGGGGTGTCTTAACAAAATAAAAGGGCCTATACTAATACGCCTATTGCCAATCCTTACCTCTAAATACAAATAGTGTGGGAAACAATGTTATGTAAAAGAAGTGTTCAAGAAATGATATGTCAGGATATTTTGACATCCCGAACTAATGTACAAATGTTACCTGAACAATATACTCAATTTAAAAGAAAGCCAGGAGAGAAATGTTACAGTTTTCATTGCCTAGATAAATAGGCTGCAATAGTGAAGGTATTTAAAGACAACCATTGACAAAGTAAAGAGGGAGCCATTACAAAGGAAAGTAAGAACAACAATTATCAAAGTAAAGAGGCAATATATAAATCCTTCCATTAACAAGCATTGCCTAAACCAAGGAAGAGCAATTGTGATAAGGAGACATTATCAACAGTTGTTTGATGTGGAATTAAGAATGAAAGAGTTTCAGGTGAGAAACCATCCTTGTAAGAAGTACCAAGTAAGAGAGGAATATTACCTGCATAGCTTGTGGCAAATATGTCAGTTGAACAAGCAGCACCAATGTGTTGTTTAAAGTCAGGAATGTTGAAGGAAACCTTACCACAAAGTACTGGTAGTAGTGTTAGGGTTTAGTACTGGCAGGGGAGTACACCAGGACAGGAATTGTTAGTGGTAGTCCTGGCAGGTAAGTGGACCAGGAAGAACACATTAAAATACTTAAGTGTGGTTAAAGGGTACAAAAGAAAAAGTGACAATACAACTGTGGTGTTTGATGAACTGTGGTAAATACCTTATGGATACCAATGTTGATGTGAAGTCAGAAGAATTGTGAAAGTATTTGTTGTCTAAGAAGAAAACTATTCTGACAAATCTTTATTATAAATCAAGAAGAAGTGACAATCAAATATTGCAACTTGAAGAGAACGACTTTTCTTTCATTTTGTGAGAACATTGTTAAATGCCAAGTGAAAGACTTTTGAAGTACGAAGAATTTGGCTATCTAAGAGAAACTTTATTCTTTGGAACTTTTGTTGATAATCCTACTTTGAACCTGGGGAAGGGAAACCTACCCAAGATACAAGGTATATTGGTATCAGGTTCATATTGATTACAACTGTTGTTTTATGTTAAACTTGAAAAGCCATATCTAACCTCTATGAGTTAATGTATGTGTAAATGTGAGGGACAGATGCCTTTGAGTAGTGTTTTCCTTTAGTTTCCTTTTGACAGGTAGGGAAATGCTCTTTAGGTTAGTGATAGTGAGGCGTTTGTCATACCCCTTTGAGTTAATAAAATGGCTGATTGTGAAAACCCTTTACCAGGTTGTCCGCCTCACATGTTTGACCCCTCACACTTGTCAGCTCGTCTTTGAAAATATCCGAGGCCAAGAAGCACCAGTTGTTAGGTGAATTCCTCGATATCAGTCTCTCGCTCTTGAAGGGGGATTTGGGAGAATGGCACAGCAGAAATAAATGAACACACACAGACCTCTCGTTCTCAGAATTATGTGAGCAGATGAGGGTCGTTGCATCTTCCCTTTTCTCAAAACTGCATATGTAATTTATGGCAAACATATCCAATAACAAGCAAAGAATGTGTGCATATTTCATCTTCTGTTCTCTTTGCTTTTGATCCTTACCAACATCTAGATACAGCCTTAAGGTTTGCAGTAAATCAGTCACAGCATGCGGTTTACTACATAGGGAACCACATGAGAAAGAGATCCCTGGGGATTAGTAAGTGAGACACCCATTGGTTTCTCACATACTCTTCCCCTATGCGATGTAGCCGCATCTGTTTTGCAGGGAAACCAGCAAAGGAAATCAACGTTCCCCTGTTATTTATCTTTTCGGTGTTCCACAGAGAAACAGTAGGGTTACAGGTCTAAGAACCATCGCATCACGAGAGTTAGGGTCCTTTTGTTGACTTATCCATACCAAAGGTGAGTGGTCAGTGATGAGTGTGAATTTTCTCCCTAGAAGGTAGTATCTAAGACGGACAATTGCCCATTTGATGGCAAGGGCTTCCAGTTCCCACACAGAATAGTTCTTCTCTCAGGGAAAGAGTTTACGACTAGTGAATAGGATGGGGTGTTCTAATCCATTGTGTATTTGCAACTTTCTCCAGCATGGGGTCTGGCATGGATTCACATGCTCATGAATATTCCCCGTCAGGCCGGGAATCCTCGGTATAAAAAAAAAATCAGTATCAGTTTTGTTTCTGATCTGTCTTTCTTAGTAGTAACCAATCACTGGTCTCTGGCTCATACTGCCCCCAGCCAATGACTGCCCTCTCCCTAAGCCCCGCCTCTGGCAGCCATCCTCAGATTTTTACTGCATGTTCAAGTGTTGGGAGTCCTCGTGCTGTAGCTCTCGAGCTTTTGCTGCGTTTTCGCACTTTTTCAGGAGATTTTTCTCATTTTTCGGTTAAATAGAGCCTCAAGCTCCACCGTTTCTACATCCGATCAACGGGGATCCGTTTCGGAGTTTTCTACGCCCCTCAAGGGTGAAGATTTCGTCGAGTTACGCTTTTGGAGGATTCCAGAAGTTCCAAGGCCTACCCCGGACATGGCCCAGGAGAAAGGAAGCTCGATGCCCGGGAAGCTGTTCAGGACCTGCCCTGGATGCCAGCTTGAGAATGTTTTCAAGGAGGACGAGCATTCGTTATGCCTCTACTGTCTCCATGAGGACAAGACGCACACGGAGAAGGACTGTGCGTTTTGTGAGAACATGTCGGAGCAGACCATGAAGGATCGCCACCTCCGTCTCGCCAACTGGCTGGAAGGGAAGAGCCCGTCAGGCGAGAAGAAGAAAAAGAAGCCTGAGCGGTCTTCTAAGTCCTGTGAGGGCGCCCCGGCGATGGGGGCCCAACAAAAGGCTAAGCACCGCAAATCCGCGGGCACCGGGAGCGCCGAACGGTCGGGCTCCTTGGCTGCCAGGCAGGGCGCATCCTCCCCGGCGCCATCAACCACGAGCAAACGCTCTGGCTCCGGTAAGAGGAAGTCCGAGAACCCGGCGAAGCTTCTGGAGAGGCCCCGGTCGATCTCGAAGATTCCGGCAGAGGGGGAGCGAGGCTCGGACCCTCCCCCCAAGGTGAAGGCCCCAGGCGTACAGAAGGTGACGATGGCCTTAATTCACCCCGCTAAGACCTCGATTGAGGATGTCGCCGCGGCTCTGGCTCAGCCTGTGGAGGCTACACTAGTGGAGGCGACCTCATGACCCAGAGTCTCCCTGCCACCGCAGAGGGAGTCGTCTTTCAGCCCCTTTGAGAAGACCCCCACAAAGTCCTCGTTGGAAAAGGTGGGGGAGGGGCTGGTGGCCATCGTGGATACGGACACGACCTCTGAAGAAGAGCTCATCGAAGTCATGGAAGAGGCCCAGCCCATCGAGAGGGATCCAGACGAGGGCGACGATGAGAACGACGGCGTCGCCGACGAGGCTCCTTAAGAGCCCTCGCGCCCGTCGTTTCCGGCACCGCAGGACACTTCGGCGGCCATTTTGTCAGCGATTCAGTCCTTATGCTCGGAGATGAGGACAAGGTTGCCCCTCCCCCCGACGGGGGAACCGGAGCCAGACCCGACGGGGGAACCGGAGCCAGACCCGACGGGGGAACCGGAGCCAGACCCGACGGGGGAACCGGAGCCAGGACCTTCGGAAAATCCACTGCATAAGAGGAGGATGACGCATCCTATGCCACCTCTGCGGCCTGCTCTGCCTTCCCCCCAGTCTACTACCCATGGGGATGATACAGGCACGGACACGGCTACGACAGGTACAGATGATGACGGAGGCGACGACGGGACGTGTCCCCCGTCGCCCCCTGCTCAGGCGTCCCCGCCAGACGAGATTGGATCCTTTCATGCCATGATTTCCAGGGCATCCAGCTCTGCCCAGAAGAGAAGAAGAAAGGGTTCCTTTACCAACGGCGCGAGGATAAAAGGAAGACGGTCCTCGCCGTACCGCTTCTTGATGACATCTGGGATGAGGGGCTCGCCCTCCTCAAGAACCCTGCCACGTCGCGGGCAAAGAGGGACCGGTACAAGAAGAAGTACCAGGTCCCCGACGCTGCCCCCTTGTGCCTTCGGGTGCAACCTAGCCCGGATTCGGTCGTCTCGGCGGCAGCAAAGAAGAAAGCTGGGGGGGCATCGGCCTCGACATCAACTTCACCGTCGGACGGCGAGGGCAGGAAGCTGGACACGATGGGACGACGGATCATCTCATCCACAGCGACGACTATCAAGGCGGCCAACGCCCTGGCTATCGTAGCCCGCTACAACAGGGAGTTGTGGTTTAAAATCGCCCCTCTGTTGGACTTCCTTCCGGACACCAAAACGGCTGAGGCCCTTGAAATCCTACAGGAAGGTGAGATTGCTTCGGACCACGCCATCACGGTGGCAACGGACATTGCTGACAGCGGTTTCCGTCTGTTGGGCAACGGCGTTTGCTTGAGACGACGAGGATGGCTCAAGGCCACGGATTTCCGCCAGGACGTACAAACCAAGGTTTTGGACATGCCCTTCGACGGGAACAACCTGTTTGGGAAGGCGGTTGAGGAGTCCCTTCAGGCCATCAAGACAGACACAGAGGCTGCCCGGGCACTGGGAGTGCTCCAACAACGACGGCCGTCCTTTCAGAGCTCTGGAGGCAGACAAGGTGCCTCCAAGGGATCCGGCATTGGCTCCTCCACGCATCGCCAAGCGGCAAGATCTTCGTCCCAGGAAGCCTACAGGGGACATGGCAAGTCAGGTGGTGCCCGTCGTCGTCGACAGGGAGGTCAAGGAGGCAAGGCGGCCTCCTTGACAAGATTGAACCGACCGTGGGGTCGGGCCCCCGCCGAAGCACCCCGGTGGGAGGCCAGCTGGCGAGGTTCGTCAGCGTGTGGGAGTCCATCTCCACCGACCATTGGGTGCTGGACGCCCTGGCCCAAGGGCACGCCCTCGAGTTTCAGAAGAAGTGCCCTCGCGTTCCACCCGTGGCCAGGAAGGAAAATCACATCCCTCAACTACTGTTGGAAGTAAGGGCGATGCTCAAGAAGGGTGCCACCGAGCTCGTCCCAAAGAGGCTTCGGGGCTCCGGAGTTTACTCAAGGTACTTCCTCGTAAAAAAGAAGACAGGAGGATGGCACCCCATCCTGGACCTGCGACGACTGAACAAGTACATCAAGGCACAGAAGTTCCGTATGGTCACCCTCCAGCACGTGCTGGGACAGCTGGAGGAGGGCGATTTCCTGTCGTCATTGGACTTGGAGGATGCGTACATCCCCATTCTATAAAGACACCAAAGGTTCCTCAGGTTCGTGGTCCAAGGGCGGCACTACCAGTTCAAGGCCCTCCCGTTCGGATTAAAGTCGGCACCCAGGGTGTTCACTAAGTGCCTCACACCGGTGGCGGCGCGGCTGCGCCTACAGGGGATCCACGTCTACCCCTACCTGGACGACTGGCTCATCCGGGCAAGGACAAGGGCGCTTGCCGTGGAGCACACTGCAAAGACCGTCCAGCTGCTCACGGACCTGGGATTCTCCAACTTTCCAAAATCCCACCTGGTTCCGTCGCAAGTCGCCCTGTTTCTGGGAGCCAAGCTCGACACAGTGGCGCGGCTGGCCTCGCCGTCGGAGGAAAGGACCAGGACCATTCTGGGCAAGGTGCAGCGTCTGCTGGCCACGGACATGGCCAGGGTAAGATCTATCAAGTCCCTCCTCGGGATGATGTCCTCCTGCATTTATCTGGTGCGCCTTCGCAGGCTTTGGATGCGCCCCTTACAAGAGTTCCTCGACGCCCGCTGGGTCCAGTCGACGGGCAGCTTCGAGGACAGGATCCCTTTCAACGAGACATTCCATCAGGCGATCCGGTGGTGGGGTACCCGCTCCCATCTGTCGGCCGGCACGGACTTTCAGACCCCAGCTCACCCGGTGACGACGGACGCCTCCCTGGAAGGTTGGGGAGCGCACTCCGGAGATCTTCACGCAAGAGGCCTTTGGCTCCCAGAGGAGAAGTCACTCCACATCAACATGTTGGAGCTCCGCGCAGTGTTCTGGGCCCTCAGGTCCTTTCTTCCGTCCCTTAAGGGCAAGGTGGTGAGGATCTTCACCGACAACACCACCACGATGTTCTACATCCGGAGGCAGGGCGGAACCAGGTCCCCGGCCCTATCCAAGGAAGCCCAGGATCTGTGGCATTGGGCTGTCGCCCAAGGGATGTTTCCGGTGCCTCTTCATCTGGCAGGAATAAAAAACACGATCGCCGACTCACTCAGCAGGGAGCTGCGCTCAGGCCACGAGTGGGAACTACGCCAGGATCAAGTGGATCGACTCTTCCGACAATGGGGCGAACCCCAAATTGATCTCTTCGCGACAGCGACGAATTCCAAGTGCCGGAGGTTCGCGAGCAGGTTTCCCCCAGCCGAGGAGCATGGGTGATGCTTTCTCATTCCCCTGGGACGGCCTATTTCTTTATGCGTTCCCTCCGCTGCTGTTGCTGCTCCGGCTCATAAACCAGCTAAAGAGGTCCCGGTGCAGGATGATCCTCGTCGCACCGGCGTGGCCGAGACAGATCTGGTTCCTGGACTTGTCAACGTCCACACCAGTCAAGCTGCCGATGGACACAGACCTTCTCTCCAGAGAAGGGGCGCCATTGTTCACCACAACCCGGAGTCGCTGAACCTGCAGGCCTGGCTCCTGCAGCGCTAGAGTTTGGAGGGTACGACATCCCGGCCGACTGCAGAGAGGTTCTTGCAAAGGCCAGGGCGTCCTCAACTCTCAAGTGCTACGGACATAAATGGAAGAGGTTCTCTGTCTGGTGCTGTGCACAGAAGATTAACCCTCTGCGGATTACGGCCCCTCAAGTACTGCCGTACCTACTGTCGCTGGCCAAAGCTGGACTGGCTCACGCCTCCATCAAGATACATCTGGCTGCAATCTCCCGATATACCAGGACTACGGGACGGGCGTCCTTGTGGTCTCATCGCCTGGTGAAAGAATTCATGAAGGGACTATTCCGATCATTCCCGCCGGTGAAGGCTCCTGCCCCGGCGTGGGAGCTTAATGTGGTGCTGACCAGGCTCATGGGGGTCCCATTCGAGCCTATGCATTCGGCGCCTTTGACGTTCCTGTCATGGAAGACAGCTTTCCTTGTGGCCATCACCTCCGCACAACGAGTGGGAGAGATCCAGGCCCCATCTTGCAAGCCTCCATACTTGACTTTTCATGACACGAGGGTGGTGCTGAGGACGCACCCCTCCTTTATGCCCACGGTGCCGTCGGACTTCCACCTCAATGAGCCCTTGGTGTTGCCAGTTTTCGTCCCGTCGCCTTCGTCGCCGGCCGAGAGGACTTTGCACTCGCTGGATGTAGCTAGAGCGCTGAAGTTCTACGTGGACCGCACGAAGAGTTTTCGGAAGACGTCACAGCTGTTTGTGAACTTTGGGACTGTGAATCAAGGGAAGGCTCTCTCGAAGACTTCCATTTCCAGATGGCTCTCTGGCTGCATCATGCACTGTCACCGGTTGGCAAACCGACTGCTGCCCGGCCATCCGAGAGCCCATTCGACCAGAGCGATCGCTGCTACCACGGCGTTCCTGTCTGGTGTGCCCCTGCTGGACACCTGCAGGGCTGCGACGTGGAGGTCGACGCACAACTTCACAAGATTCTACTGCGTCGATCGGGACTCCAGGGAGGAGTCCAGGGTCGCCCAAGCAGTGCTGCGCAACCTGTTCGCCTAAGGTGAGCCTGGTGAGGAGGTAAGAGATGCTTAATGTTGAGTTGTTGTATTGCTTAATGTTGAGCCTGTTGCCACCTCCCGTGGTTGTGCATGTGTGTACTGCTATGTATTCTCTTATTCATGAGCATGTGAATCCATGCCAGACCCCATGCTGGAGAAGGAACAAGTTACTTACCTGTAACTGTTGTTCTCCAGCATGGGTCTGGCATGGATTCACATGCGAACCCTCCCGCCTACCCCTCTGCGGCTCTTCACTTGGTTATACTGCCACTTTACGGGCTACCACATCTGAGGATGGCTGCCAGAGGCGGGGCTTAGGGAGAGGGCAGTCATTGGCTGGGGGCAGTATGACCCAGAGACCAGTGATTGGTTACTACTAAGAAAGACAGATCAGAAACGAAACTGATACTGATTTTTTTCTATACCAAGGATTCCCGGCCTGACGACGGAATATTCATGAGCATGTGAATCCATGCCAGACCCATGCTGGAGAACAATAGTTACAGGTAAGTAACTTGTTCCATACGGCCCCTAACCCTGTGAGGGAGGCATCGGTCTGTAATACAAATTCCTTTGAGAAGTCTACTACTTTTAATATTGGATTTTGGCATAAGGTTTGTTTCAGGTTATTTTAACAAGCATTGTTCTCATCAGTCCAACTAATTTTCTGGTGTTCCGTATTTCTTCGTTTGTCTGTCAGTGTGGCTGTTTCATCAGAAAAATTTGCGATAAACCTACGATAATATCCAATCAATCCTAGGAATGCCCCGAGATCTGTCTTGGTCTTGAGTGTGGGAGCATCTAGGACATCTTTCACTTTTTTTTGCTGGGGTGGACACTCTATTCCCTACAAAGAAGCCTAGGTATTTCACTGCTGACTGAGCCAGCTTACATTTTCTTTGGTTGGCAGTTAAGCCGGCCTCTCAGAGGAGGGTTCTCATAATAGTAGAAAGATGGAAAAGATGGTCTTCCCAAGTTTTACTGTAAATGACTATGTCATCAATATATGCGCCACAGAAATCGGGAATCAGGCTGTAATATCCTGTACATGGGTCATTGGAAAGTTGCTGGTCCCCATGCAAACCCAAAGGGAGGACTTTTAATTGGAATAGTCCTATTGGCGTTGAGAAAGCTGTTTTTTCCTTATCAGGTCCATGCACAGGAACCTGCCAATTATTTTTAATGTTATTTGGTTGAAAACAACCTTTAACAAATAGACATTACAAAAAGAAGATTAAAACAGTAAAAACTGTAGAGATCAATCACAAATTTCATAATACAATTGATCACATCATAAAAATAATACTTAAATCACAATGCACATTATACTCGATCGTCTGTCTGATTTTACCAACAAGCTAAAAAGGAAAAAAGACAAGCTTTATATACAACTTTCTAAATCAGATATCAATAAATAAACAATTCCCACTTTGGTCTAAGGCCTATAATACAGTGTTTCACCTTTAAAATATTTTGCAACAGCATACTCAAGACCCAGTCTCCAAGTCTAAAGAATTGATCAAATTAGTTACTGCTAAGACCGGTGAAGTTTTGTGGTCTGATAGACAAATTGGTCAGATATATTCTATAACTTCTGGGTCTAAAAGAATGTTCATGAAATTCCACCTGCGCCCTTGAAACGCTGGGCAATAGAGGAGTAGATGTTGGTGTCTTGCACTCTGAGAAGATCTTACAAAAGCGGCACCATACCTCATCATCTTTAATAAACCTGTATCTTTCAAGAATTTGTCTGATTTTACATAAGTTAAGGCAGCATCTCTGAAAACCATGTCTAATGTATTTGGCTGGATATATAGAGAGAAAGGGGGCCATAGTTCCCAACTTCTTATGTTCGTATTGAAGATGGTTAAGTGAAGGATACAAATGAAATGTTTCTATAGGTAAAATCCAATCTGAGTCAAATTCTGTCAGAATTTGGATACAGAATGAGTAAACTTCTCTAAGCCGTGTACTTCACTGGGACTCTAGTATAGTATTCAAATCTTCAAACCAAAAATGCCAAAGATGGAAGCAGGATTTTTCTTGTTAGTGACAAGATTTTCCAAACTGCACAAGCACGCAATGACACAATACCCACATTGTACCTGATTGCATCAGTTGGTACAGAGTTGGGAAGCCATAGCACTGTCCGCCAAATCAAGGCCTCCAAAGTGGGAAGATAATCCAACAGTGCTATGGGATAGATATCAGAACCGTACAGCATTTTTGGCACAATTTTACATTTGTAAAACTTTAGGATTGGCTTCAGATTAAATCTACCATATTTCGATCAACCTGTACCAATTGATTGGTCAGAGTATGGGCACGCTTCTTCAACCATTCAAACAGGCTAACATGACTTAGTTTTGAAGACAGGACAAAAAAAAGTAAATAAGTTAGTCGACCTTTCTGATTACTTTCTCAGCAATTTTCCACTGATGGGAAAATCTTTTCCTACACTTAATACATTGCAGAATTTTCGATTCAGTTGGATTTACACTCAGAGTATGCTTACTCATATAAATTGTGAACGCATTCAGCATTCTATGCAGACCAAACGCAGTATATTGAAAGAGTAAAAAGTCATATGCACATGATAGCCAAAATGGTTTGAATTGTTGGATTTTAGCTGAAATAAAAGTGTCTAGTTCTAAGTGCTCACCAATATCTGAAAGAAACAAGTTAAACAGGCATGCCGCCAATACACACCCCTGCCCAACGTCATGAAGGGTCGGAATTTGCTACGAAAATGCCCCAAGATGGTTAAGACACACTTGAAATTTAGAGGTGGAATATGGGCCAATTATTAAGGTAACAAACCATCAGGAACACCCCACAGCTTCAATATAGACCACAATAGTGTCTGATGAACTGCGTCGAAGAATAAATAGAGGCGATATATAGATTTGTATACTTCCCCTCCCAGGCAAGCTGTTGAACAATGTTAACCACTGCACCGTTAAGAGATGTGCCAAGATTTCAGCGGAAACCTGTCTGCCACGTCTGAAGCCTACCAACCTCACAGGCCCATGTTTCTAGATGGTCAATATATGGTCTGCTATATATTTTTTCAAAATGGGACACCCATACACTTTGAAACAACAGCATTGATTTGATTACCTACTTGGGGCGACTCAATGTTATGGATTAATCTCCAAAAGGCTTGTGCTGATTTTTTTGTAAGAATCTTAAACAAGCCTCTGCATCATCTTGAGTTCTTTTCACAAATCCAAATCCTGTGATTGAGAAAGAGATTTGATCAGAGTTTCCTTTTCTACATATGATATATCAGATCTTTTCTGTACCCTCCTAGTCGCCTTTCTTAACTCACGCTTGCATGCTGCTACCTCTGCATTGTAAACATGGCTATACTTATGTTGGTTAGGAGGTGCCCGACTTCTCCCCTGCGAGTGCTGGAGCTGAATTCCTGGCAGGGACCTGCCAATATCCTTTGGTTAAATCTAGGGTTGACAAGAATGTGGCATTTCTAAGTTTATCTATTAAATCATTGATACGTGGGAGAGGATAGGCATCAAAAGGCAGAGATGGCGTTGACCTGCCTAAAGTCTATGCAAAACCTCCAAGAGTGATCGGGTTTAGTCACCAACACAATAGGGGAGGACCATGGACTTGAAGAGGGCTTGATGATGTTTGGCTTTAAATTTTTTTTAACCTCATCAATCACTACCTGCTTTCGTGCTTCTGGGAGTCTGTATGGCTTCAAACAGACCACTTTCCCCTTTTTAGTTCTGGTACAGTGATAAGCACCATTTACTAGTTTCTCACAAAATACATTGGGGGTATGCAGTAATAAGGTGATTGAAATCCTTTTGCTTATCTTTAGATAGTTCTTGGGGAAATACGTTCGGAGTTGTCTATCTTCTCGGGTACCAAGCAAGATAATATAGAGAAGGTAGTTACGGAAGGATTTTCTTTCCACTATTTTAGGAGATTTGCGTGGTAGAGGTGGGCCTTTTGCCATCTGTCGGGTTGGGCTATTTTATAGGTACAGGTTGCTGTTTGCTCTAGTAACTCCTAGGGCCCATGCCACTTTGAAACAAGTTTATTTTCAGAGGTAGGTAAAAGGACTAACACTTTCTGTCCTACAGAAAATGACCTTAGATTTACCTTCTTGTCATAGGTAAATTTTTGTTGGGCTTGAGCTTTCTCCATATGAATGTGGACTAGACTCTAGACTAGTTTCATGTGCCCTTGCAATCGGGTAGCTGTCTGTGAGAGGGGGAGATCGGCACCTCTTCTCTTTCTTCCCAGGTCTCGCGGAGCATGTCTAAGACATCTCTTGGATTGCTACCATAGAGTAACTCGAAATGGGAGAAACTGGTGGATGCCTGAGGGGTCTTTCTCACTGCAAATAGGGCCCACTGGATTATACAATCCCCAGTCCTTCCCATTCTCTCTCAGAATATTTTTGAGGGTCTTATTACATTTCTCTACCAATCCATCCTTTTGGGGGTATCATGGACATTGGACAAGGGTCCAGGCCTTCCTCAGTCCTGGCACCTCTGGTGGCGCCAGGCTCATGGAAAAGTGTGCTTCGCACACTCTGTGCCTAGGGCACGTGCATCAGGGCCGGGCGTGGCCATAGACTATCATTGGAAGGCACGTGCAAGAGTCCCTGGGAGGGGCAAGGTGGAGCCACAAGGCGGGGCCAAAGGGAGGGGTCAGGGCCAGCCTATTTAAGTCCAACCCACCCACCCACATGCCTCTGCTTCGCGTTATTCTGCTTTCAGCAGCGTAACACTTACCGCTGTCCTTACCTGTTCTCAATCTCGTCGTGCATCCACTTGATTCCAGCTGATCCATCGCCGAAGACCATCTTACCTGATTTCAGCTACTGCATCGCTGAGGGCGTATCTTACCTGATTCCAGCTACTCCATATGTGAAGGCGCATCTTACCTGCATCCCATCGCCATCAGAGCCTTTCCTCACCTGATCCGGGAATCCAGCAACGCGGAGCTCCACTTCCTTTCTTCATCTTTGTGGTACCTTCATCCTGCAGCCACAGAGCTGCTCCCGAGCCTCTAAAATCCACTCTACGGCACCAGTCTTCTCCTGTAAGGGAAAAGAACACAGGAGGTTAGAAACCATATAAATAACGAATGCTTGGCCGCGCCGTACCCGAGTTCCATTATAAAGGCCAATTTACCAGCTAATTTGGGAACTCCATCATCCTCAAGGGAATCCCCGGACTCGCTCCAAGACTCAGATTGGCTATCTTCACACATATTGGGAAAGAGATAAGACATTGCAAGAATTACTATTAATAATCAAAGCAAAAGACATAAGAAAACAAACAATCACAACCAAAAGACTTACTTTCTAAGTGGATTGGTCGCAGCCAGTCTGGATCACCACTTCCACGGACTAGTGAAGCAACTAGGTCCACTCTACGCGCCCCTGCTACAAGAAGTAGGACGGAGAGCTCAGCATTACAAAACCACAGGTGAGCTTGCATGGGAAAACACTTGCGCACTTCATTTTGGCACGAGAGGGTCGAGGGAATTCACAACACCACCACGCCATTCTCATTGCCTCTCATCTTCTCTCAGGGGCAATACCAGCATCCAGAACAGCAGGCGCAGCAGCAGCTGACGGGAGAGAGTATATCCAAAGGAGCCAAGTCGAGGGAGGGTTCCAACCGTGCCCCAACGTCCCTGCAGAGACCAGGTGAGCATTACAGGGGGTGGTAGACTGAGGGTCTTAAGGTGGTAATGTGTAGTAATTCCTCAACTTCACCCATAAGCTTACTCATGAAATTGGATGCCTGATCCGTTAGAATTTCCTTGGGGAAACCAGCCCTAGAATAAAATGGCAACAGGTATTTTAAAATTTACTGGGTTGTGTTGTTCCACAAGGGGAAGGCTTCTGGGTACTGCAAAGCGTAATCAACAATTACGAGAACATATTTATTGCTGAGTTTAGAAGTTTCCAACGGTTCAATGATATCTATCCCAATTCCAGAGAAAAGGACTTCTATTATCAGTAAAGGGTTTAGAGGGGCTGGTAGGGGAATATGTGAGTTATTTATGTCAGCATGGACACCAGGCCAATAGAATTTCCCACTGATGTGAGATTGGGTTTTAGAGTGTCCCAAGTGACTGCCTGTCAAATGAGTGTGCGCGATCTTTAGCATGATCTTGCACTGGCTTTTGGATATTACTAATTGAGTCTTACTTAAGCCTTCCCTGCAGGTTTCCCTTCAATATAGTAATCCCTGTTTCAGGAAGAAAAAGGGTCTTCCCTTTTCTTGTCCTGCTCCCTCAGGAATCACTTAAGAAAGCCTCTGCGAGTACTGGGTCATTTCGCTGTGCGAAGGCTAGGTCGGGAAGGATGGTAGGTTCCTCTTGCCTTTTTGCTTCGGTGCTACGTATCTCATCGACCTCTACAAAGCCTAAGTTACCGCTCTCAGTTTCCTCTGGTTCAATTTCTTCCTAAAAACGGGTAAATAGAGTTTTCTCAAGAATTCCCAGTGCAATTTTGTCCCGTATTTCAAACTGAGTCTCCCCATGGTCCCTGAAAGTCTGGATCTATAATGCCTGCTAGGAAAGCTAGACCAAATTTCCAGGCTAGGCCAGATTTCGGGGCCAATTTTATAACAACCCACAGGGGGGTATTAGAACTAAGTGAGTGGGAATCATCCCTCTTTTCCCAGGCGGGATAGTGGCTTCCCTGCTGCTACAAATATCAAAGCCTATGGATTCCTTTGTGGGGGTAGAGGGGTCTGAGGCTCTATGACTAGGTTTCTGGAATTTTTGGGTCCCCCAGTTTGTCTCAACTGAGTCATATCCCACTGCTGACACCATATGTAAGGGAGGTATGGTATCACAAGTATGACACTGACACAAGAGATACACGTTTCAAAACCTTAATTACATTTTCGGGGTTTGGAAAAAACCCTGCTTTGCCCTATAGCTATGATGGGAGTAGTCTCTACCATCAAATAAAAAGGAAACACAGTCCTAGTCAGTTTTTGTCAAATCAAAATGGCCTATACTAACAAAACCTAATGCCTGCCCTATCTTTTATACAGAAAATGTGGAATGGGGAATATGTATGCAAAGGAAAATCTGTGTAATAACAAAGGATCAATATGGCTGAGTCAGCTCTCGTCACGTTTGACAACATGGAGTAATGCGGCCCCTGTAGAAGGATGACACACTCTGGCTGAGGTTCATAAAGCAAGCGCAGTTCAAAACGTGGATTGAGGCCCTGCTGGCCGTCCACGTTAAAGTCACTTATTCTAGCGTTCCAAAATTTCTCACAGTTCAACCAAAAGTTCACCTAGGTCTCCCTCAGCCGGGCTCAGATCTCGCAATCACAGCCCTTGCAGGGGTTCCCTTCACCAAGCTTAATTCACATTTGTTAGGGGTTCCCTTCCCCTAACTTATCACACTTCCCGTTTCCCTCAGTCGGGCTCAGACCTTTTACTGATGTCGAAGACTTTTGAATGTGCGAGGCTTTTACTATAGACCTCCGCAGGACCACTGACTTTCTCTTCAGCTCACACTCTAACGTTATTTGCCCCAGTGTCTCTTGGTCTTTATAGTTCAGTACCATAAGCACAAAAGTTCAAAGAAATATTACTCTTCATGCATTCAACTGGGCTACTTTCTTTCGCCAGACAACTTCGGTACTCTGTATCACTGGCTTCACAGTTATCGCCAATTAAAGGTTCATCACTGGTTAGCTTCCTATCGCGTCTCATCAGCATGTTCGTAACCTTCACTTGTGAGTTATACTGTTGCGGTTTTAATCTTTCCTTGACACAAACTGGCCTTTCAGGTCTTTCACTAACTCACCGGTAGTGTGCGTTCCTTTCTTGTCTGTGCAGCTTTGATTCACGAGTCAAGGTGAATACCAAAGGCTTGGCCTCGCCTACCCAACTCTGTCGTTCGCCCGGGATGCCCGCTGGCGTCCTTTAAACAATGCAGGTTTCTTCTTGTCTGCTATTTGGCTTTCTCCGAGACTCCTTTACGGCTTCCCGGAAGCAACAACATTCTGCAGGGATCTTCACGGTTTTCCTACGCTTTGCTCTAGTACTTCGATCGGTCGTTGTGCTCCAGTATGTTCGCCTTTGCCCCAGAAGATCTGCTCCTTCTCGTGTTCCACCTTGCTCAGAGTGTGTCTCTATGTTCTGCCTTTTATCCATGTGGGGAGAGCTAATGAGTATCAGATGTATGTGATTAAAGTCAAGTGCCTGATTTTGCCTGACCTGATTAGCGGGACATGTCCAATGAGATGTGTAAGGGTTAGCCTTGTTACTCTTAGTCACCCTTTTCCTTGGCCCAGTGTTTGTGTAGAAACGGGGAGGGGGAGTTGGGACGTTGGAGGATTCTATAAAATAGGATGGGACATGGGTACGGGAAAGGGGGAATACCACGTCTCACCATCGGTTGCCTCACCCCCACACCCAAAGACCCCTCACCCAGGTGATCCTCTTGCACTGGTCCACCTCAGCATCTGGATCCAAAGGCGATGGCTGTGCCCTGGCCACCTGACAGAGATCCCTGGGGACTAGTAGTCGAGACACCCTTTGGTTCCTCACAGTGTGGAATACATGTAGAGATTCAGCAGGCTTTTGTCTCACTTGGCATAGATTGAACCTTTCAAAATCTGGATTTACTTGAGGTTTGAAGTGTGCAGACAAGGCAACTGTCAGAGATACAGAGTCGTCATCATCATCATCACCTATGTATGTTTGAGATGGAATTGAATAGTTCATGTGCATATTGCATACCAGGTGTAGTAGGGTGGACCATTTCACACTGGAGTCAGTCCCTCTGTCTCGGTGTCGTAGCCATATTGTCCACCTAGACCCTTGTAAGGAAGCACCATGGGCCATGTCAAAATGTAGCAGGGGGGACAAACTGGAGACAAATAGTGGTGCAAGTGCAGCTGGCACCTCAGCTGCAGGGGAATTTGCACGTGGGGTAGACATTGGTTCAGGTAACTGTTCTGTGCATTCGCTACTATGAAATGCTACTTATTTCTGTGCTGTTTTCCGTTTTTTTTGTTCTTCAGCATATAAACAGCACGTGATGTGTTATATGATGCCGATATGGTAAGTTATGTGATGCTAGGCGCTCACGGGTAAGCATGGTGCAGGACACTTTCCTCCCAATGGCACTATTCTCGTGGCCTTTAAGCATACGGGATACAGAACTCTCGAATGAGAAAAGGCAGACGGAGGAATGCCTCCAGGCTCTCTAAAGGGGCTGCAACGAAAAGAGGTACAAATCAGCAGGGCATAACATGTCAACAGTTATATGAAAGGAATGTCTGTAAAGACACATAACTCAAGTAAGTTATAAGGTCAGGAGGCCTATAAGGAAGGCTGTTTTTCCAGTAAGCGGTAGTGCACAGATCAGAGGTGCCCGCCCGATGGCCATTTCCTGGAACTGTAGGAAAAGGTCCATGAGTCCACAGGGCCCTAACACAAATTGCACAAGGGTGCACCCAAGGAGAACGACTTCCAGAGAAAACCCCTACAGTACAGGAGCCCAGCTCTGAAGGAGCAGAAAGCTTCAGGTAAAGAATCGAAGCCTGGAAGACAAGAAAAGGGGCTAACAGTACTCGGGCAATCAATACATAAAGTTACAGGAAATAATCCAGTTAGTCAGTCAGTGGAAGTCCGGAAAGGAATGCAGGATAACACCCCCCAATCAAGAGACCAGGAAAACCCCAGAACCCAAACACGAGTGCTGATAACAAAATCCATATCCGAGTGCCAAGGGAAGTTCCAGTACAGAAAGCAGGCATAAGTCAAGACATGCAAGTAAACACCAGGCTGGCTAGCACAGGGGAATCCAAGAAACAATCTGGGGTGGAAGGAGGCAAAGTTCAAAAACACTGCATCAGTCAGGCAAAGAAACAAGCTAATGCTACTCACAAGATGAAGAGAGAGAGAAAGAGAAAGAGAGAGTGGCATAGCAAGAGGATGTCAAACTAGCATTACATAACAGCTATCCTCTCACAAATGGAATGTTGTATGTTGGCATGTATCGTAGGTGTAATTTTGCATGCCTATATACAGCCTAATATGCCAGGGTACTGCTCTTGTATACAAGGTATGTGGAAGCTCATTTGGTGAATTACTATCAATTTTGTCTTATTATTATTCCTCAAGTGCAGGGAACGCAATACAAAATAGCTTCAAGACATTGGTTCATAATAAAAACAAAATACATACAAGCATACACATCATACTGATGGCAAATACAAATACAAATAAAATAATCCTAGGTATGCATTCACAAATACAAGCTCAAGATGCAAACTCCAGAATGAAACGGATCACATAACTTGGAGTAAAACTGATCCCTTATCGTATGTTTTAAGAAGAAACGGGCAAGTAATGGCTCTCAGATGTTTGGACAGATAATTCCACAAGACCTTCCAAGCAACGTGTATAGTTTTTCCACTTATATGTTCCTCGTCGTACTGCACAACATTTAGTTTTGGATCCATGGCTGATCTTAAGACTCTAAACAGTGATGATCAATTTTCCAGACTAAGCCAGCAACCTTGGTATAAACATGGAGGCTCACAAGTAACCATGACTCTGCCAATGAATTGACACTTGGTTACATTTTCCGGCCAGCGATGATTTTAATGGTAGTATTGTCCAATGCTTACAGCCTGTTCTTTTACTTATTGATTGTCAAATAAATTGTAAAACAATCATCAACACAAGATAAAGTCACAGCTTTCCCTGCAAGCTCAGCAGGGGCAACTCAGAGTCGTTGCTTTGAAGGTTTTTTTTTTTTTTTTTATTAATTTTAATCAAACAAAACCAAACCAAAATACAACCAAACATGCAGTGCATTTTACAACAATATAATCATATTAATTCTTAATCTTGGCCACTGCTTCCCCCTTCCCACCCCCCTTCATGAGCCTGTCTGTTCATCGTTCTCCGTGTCCGCCGCATGCGGCTGGGTCTCGCTTCCTGTAGATTCGGTCCGATCTTGTATTGCTCCAAACAATTCAGCTTTTAGTGATTTCCATGCCATCAGGGTCCCTATCTCTTCTTCCCCCCCTACAGCATTCGACTCTTGCCATACTATTGTTTCTGCCTCTGCCCATTTCTGTAACTCCTTCCACCATACCTCCACCCGTGGCTTGTGACAAGTCTTCCATCCCATGGCGATCCTCCGTTTAGCAAGCACATATGCTAGGTCTTTCAGTTTATTAACATGCTTACGTTTTGGTGACCTGAGGAACCCTCCCAGCAAGCAAGCCCAAGCTGTGTCTATAATCAGCGTGACCCCTTTCTCAGCTAGCTTTTGTGCCACTTCTCCCCAGAAACGCTCAATCACTGGGCATGACCAAAACATATGTGTCATATCCGCGTTCTCCTCGTCACATTTGGGACATGCTTGTCGTCCAGCGTTTTCAAACTTGGATATCCTCAAGGGCGTCATATATGCTCTGTGCGTTATATATAGCTGTATTTGTTTAAGTCTAGCATTCCTTGATACCTTCTCATGGTGTCCGAGTGCCCGTTCCCACATGCCATCCTCTATCGGGGTTCCCACCTCCGCCTCCCAGTCTAGCCTCAGCTGCGTCAGGTCCTTCCCAACTTTAGACATCACCATCTCATACAGCCTGGAAATCTCATGCCCCCCTTCTGTTATATCATATATTGTTTCTATGATGGCATCTGGTTCTTCTCCTAACACAGTTTCAGGCCACGTCCCCCGGATTCTCTGAACAATTCTGTGGTATGTAATGTACTGGCCCGCATGCAATCCTGTCTCCTCCCCAAGGACCTCAAAATCCAAAATGGCCCCCATCTGCCAGACATCTCCCAGTGTCACCAGCCCCACAGATTCCCAATGGGTCCTGAGTATAGCTCTCAATTGCATATCTTCCCCTGCCAACGCCACCAGCGGCACCTGCGTGGAGCAAGGAAATGGGTTCTCCATCATCCGGCACGCCCTACGCCACATCTGCCACCCAAGCATCATCATCCTGGGGCGCCCTTTCATTTCGGCCTTGGGCAACCAGATCATCTCTCTCAAGTAAAATGGGGTACAGTCATATCCGAATAACCTAAATTCTGGGGTCGCCTCGTCCGAAAGCCACTGAGCCACATACTGCAGCTGATTTGCTACATAATACACCTCAAAATTGGGCAGTCTTATCCCCCCTTTTTCGTAAAAGTTCTGCAGCTTCCACAGCGCCACTCTGTTCCGGGTACCATGCCACAAGAAATCCCTGCACATACTGTTAAGTTTAGCAAAGAACTTCTTGGGTATCATGTATGGGACATTGCTAAAGTAGTGCAAAAGCCTCGGCAGGACCACCATTTTCAGCATTGCACCCCGTCCCATCATTGCTAAGGGCAACTTAACCCAAAACTGCATACACTTCTCAATTTTCCTGAGTGCCACCTCGGTATTATGCTTGTGCTCCTCCTCCACCGTATGGTACACATCTATCCCTAGATACCGGAAAGAGCTAACCTCCCACGGTATTTGTAACACCGGTAACCGCGTCTCAGGGGTTCCCTTATAGTCGCCTAGTGGAAACATGCTGGATTTTTGAGGGTTCACCGCTATGCCGGACAGTTCTGCATACCTCGCCATCACCTCCAGTATGTACTGGAGATTTTCTTCTGGGTATCTTAAGTATAGCAACAAGTCATCTGCGTATAAGGAGATCAGATGTCGTTCCCCTCCCACTTCAATACCTATCGTGTCGTATTGCTGTCTGAGGTATATCGCTAGGGGCTCTAGGGCTAATATATAGAGCATCGGGGACCAAGGACACCCCTGCCTAGTGCCTCTACTCAGTTGCCACCTCTCAGATACCACTGCACCCGTTCTAACTCTGGCCAGTGGCTCACTATATAGCATCGTCGCCCACCTCACATAACCGGGCCCCATGCCATACTTCTCCAAGGCTGCCAACAACCACGGCCATTTGACCGAGTCGAAAGCTTTGACCGCATCCAGGGACACGATCGCCATTTCGCCCTCTGCCGTACTACCCCACTCAATCACCCGTCGGAGTCGCCTATGGTTATGGGTTATATTCCTATTCGGGACATAGCCCGTCTGGTCTGGGTGTATCAGCTTGCTGATCACTCTCTGTAATCTGTTTGCCAGGACCGCCGTCAATATCTTGCTGTCTTGGTTTAACATTGAGAGAGGTCTGTAGGAGCCACAGCTGTGTGCAGGTTTATTAGGCTTGGGGAGCGGTATTATGACCGCCTCTCTGAGTGTTTCCGGCAACCGGCCCACCTCAAACGCTTCGTTGAGCATATCCAACATCGGGGGGAGCACCTCTGCCTTGTATGTCTTATAGAATTCACTCGGGAACCCATCCCCCCCCTGGGGTCTTGCAGGTAGGTAATTGCCTCACTACTTCCTCTAGCTCCTCCAAGGTGATCGGTGCATCTAGCTCTTCCTTTTCCTCCTCGCTTATCATGGGTAGTCCTATATCTCCTAATGTTTCCAGTATTTCCTCTCGGCTGCCCCCCATCTCATCCGCATACAACGCTTTATAATATTCTGCAAACTCCTCGTTGACACCCTCTTGGGTGTCTACTACGCTACCATCTTCCCTCATTATTGTTCTAATCGGGGGCCTTGGCGCCTCGCTCTTGTACAGCCACGCCAGCAACCGTCCTGTCTTATCACCACCCGCATGCTGTCTCTCAATATACTTCTTATAATTAAGGTTGCTGAGCCTTTCCCAGTGTTCCGCACATTTCTGTTGCAGCCCCAGTACTCGCTCCATGTCTTCGCATCCACCCTTCAATATTCCCTCTAGTTCCTCTTCTGTCTGTCGTAGATCAGTTAGAACCCCACCCTGCAGGCCCTTTGATTTTGCTATTGCAACCCCTCGCATCACTACCTTGAAGGCTTCCCATAATGTACCTGCCGAGTCAACGCTGCCCGTATTCTCCTCAAATTAATTTGCAATCTCCTCTCTCATGTCCTCTCTAAAGACTGGATCCTTGAGCGCTTCAGCACGAAGGCGCCACGTCGGGATCCGTGCCCTCGGGGGGCGGTACTGCCACCCCAGGACCAATGGCGAGTGATCAGAGAGGACCCTCGCCTTATAATCTACCTGGGTCACCTCCACCATCACATCCGACGTGGCAAAGATATAGTCCAGCCTCGTACACAGCTGATGAGGGGCGGAATAATGGGAGTACTGCCTTTCTTGGGGGCATCTAGTTCTCCACACGTCGGCCAGGTGAAAATCGTCTAACAGTGTCTGCAATGCTTTCGCCGCTGGGGAGGGCCTATCAACCCTGCCGTCGGATCGGTCTACGTTGGGATTCAGTACACAGTTAAAATCACCACCCCAAATCACTGCACTACCCATACATTTGCCGAGGTTGGCATTTAGAGTCCTGAAATAGGCCGCTGTATCCCGATTGGGGGCATATGTGTTTATAATGCTGATCTCTTTATTCTCTACCAATCCTCTCAACATGACCATCCTCCCATCCGTCTCCGCCACCTCTTGCAATGGTTGGAACGGAACATGCGGCGCCACCCAGATTAGTACTCCCCTAGCAAACGCAAAGTATGTCGAGCCCACCACCACCCCTTTCCATTTCTTAACAATCAGCTCCATCTTCTCCCGTGTCAGGTGCGTTTCCTGCAGCAGCGCGATATCTATCCTCTGCCTCCTCAAATACAACATGACCTTGTTCCTTTTCAGGTAGCTGTTAAGTCCCCTGACATTCCACGTAATTATTTTAAGATCTCCCATAGTTCATTCCCGTCCTCCTTATCTACCTCCAGCAAATCCCACCCTCCTGCGCGACACAGATTCAACCTTACAAATTTGCTATATAGGCTCATATTCAAACTGCAACTCAAACTCCCCGAAACTATATACATAACAGGCTCCCCGCCTCCCTCCCCTCCGCCCTCCCATCCCATCCCTTCCCCAACAACACTCTTCCCAACTGTTGCCCAGCTCCATCCCTGGATCTCAGGCACCCCCACATCTAGCCCTGTCTAAAATACTCAGGGCTCAGTAGGGTAAAGTCGCCCTAATGGCCACCTAACTATTAATACTAAATGGGGGTATTAAGACTAGCCCTATAGGGCTCCTTAGTAAAGCACCAATCTCAGTGCACACCATACCTTATCTATCGTAATCTGGTCTCATCTACTGGCAGGTCAAATCAGTGACTATAGTCAAGTCTCAGTCTTAAACCACTCCCTCTCCCAGTGTTCTCATTACTCATTACTTATCTCGTCCGTCTTCTTCTCGCGTCTGGATGTCAGGCTCCTGGGGGGAACCCTGCATGTCGAGCCATCCCATGGCATCCTCTGGAGTGTCAAAAAACAAAGTCTTGTTTCTGTGAAAAACTTTCAATTTCGCCGGGTAAAGTAGCATATACTTATGGCCTGCTTCCCTCAGTCTCCTTTTAACAGCCCCGAAGTTCATTCGACTCCGCTGCACCATCAGAGTATAGTCTGGGTAGGCCGTTATGATTGCCTCCCCCCGCTTAATTGTTCCACCTTTGTGGAAGTGTTCCAGTATCCTCTCTCGGTCTCGGTAGTTAAGGATCTTGGCAATAACTGGCCTAGGTGGATTGCCTGGCGGCGGCCTCCTCGTTAGAGCCCTATGCGCTCGTTCCACCGCGAATCCTTGAGACAGGGCTCCTCCAGGTATCTCCTGCAGCAACATGCTTTCGACAAACTCCGTGGGGTTGTGGCCCTCCGTTCCCTCCAGCAAGCCCACAATGCGGATGTTGTTCCTTCGGGCGCGTCCTTCCGCTTCCTCCGCCCTACTCTCCAGGTTGCCTACTCTTTGTATCAAGGCATGCAGTTCCGACTTGTGTGAGGCACAATCCGCTGTGTTCGAGCTCGCTTCCTTCTCAAGGCTCTCTGTGCGCTCCGCCAGGGACCTTACGTCCTGCCGGAGTAGATTCACTTCTTCCTGCACTTCACCGACCTTGAGGTCTAACGCTGTCTTCAGTTCCGACACCGCTATTTCGAGCTTGGCCTCCCAGGTCGCTTTCAAGTCTGCTTTCAAGTCTGCAATCGCAGCCAGGACCTCCCGATTCGTACCCGCGGCGGCCATGCCGCCTGCGAGGGGCTTGTCTTTGCTCCTGGCGCTTTCCGGGCCCGGCGGTGTCCTGGCAAATTCGTCCAGCGTAGGTTGCTTCACTTTTGGTCTTGAAGGTTTGTTAGACATGACGCTGCAGCCAAATCTTGTGGTTCAGCCCACCTCTTGTGCTCCACCAGTGGGGGGGGACACACACCTAGTTTCAATATCTCAGGCCTTACCCAGGCCCGGAGGCATCAGCGCTTCAGAAGCTCATATGGCCTCCTCCTTTGCATATCTGGATCAGCTTGCCGCAGCCAACAAACCCACACACTCCCACCCACCGCCCAGACTGGGCGCCTTTTCGTTTCAGATCCACCCGTTCTGTGTCCTGGTCAGCTTGTGCACTGCGGGAGGCCAAGCCAGTGTACCGCCCTCCTGCCGCTGATACAGTGTGGCGGGGTCCTTGTCTATCTTTGTATATTGGCAGCTTGACCCTCTATTGCCCCAGCGGAGCTCCACGGGGCCGCCCCTACCACGCAATTGGCTGGCACCCAATCTGGGCAGTTCAATGTTCCTCACCTCTGTCGCAGGGGGTAACTGGCCTGCATGCCGCCAGTACCACCGTCCGCTACCTCCTATTAATGTGGGAGGTACAGCCTCATGCAGCAGGCCCTCTGTTGTTTTCCCAGTCTGTCAGGGCTCAGCTGCACTTTCCCTCCTCCTTTGGAATTGCACTCACCCGTGATCTGCGCTCTGGCGCTCTTTTCCTCAAGAAGCTATTGATATGGCCTCCCAGGCTGCCACTGCAATGTTCAGGCCAAAGGAACATAGGGGTCCCCGGGACTGGACCCGCGCCCCGTTTCTTGTGGAGGTGCTCATGGCCACGGGGTCCAGGAATTTAGGTGCTGAGGCCACCTGCAGTAGTCGTTTGATTTATTTATTTATTTCCCCCCTTTTTCATTTTAAATTATTTTATTATTATCAGGCCCCACCAGCACTTGCGTGGGTTCATGTCTCTCTCCCTCTCATGGGCCGTTCGTTGCAGATGCGTTGTGTTTACATCTGAGATGTCTGCCGTATTACGCGCGCGCATCCGTCGTGCTTTGGGATCTTCTCCACCAGCCCGCACGCCGCTGCGGATTCGTCCCGGCTCACAGATGGTCCTCCGCATTAGCTTCGGATCTCCTGGCCCCCGCCGCGCCGCCACCTCCACACCCCGTCAGGGTTCGTCGCATCCGCCGTCTCGCGCGCTCCCGGGGCCACTTTCCTCAGCTACGATCCCTCCAGCACGAACTTCATCGGACCGCGCCGCCTCCGTCTCTACTCCCGATGTTCCATGCTGAGGCTGCAATCATCACGCGCGAGGGGTGCAGGATCCTCCGTCTTCTCGGGCTTGTATGCGATCGCGGTCCTCACCTCAGAAGTTCCTTTGTCTGGGGACCGCCGCCATTTTGCCGTTGGTTTCGTTTTCCCAGCGCAATCGTTCAAAGTCCATAACTTCTGTTCTGCCTACTCGATTCGCATGCAGATGCTAGCGCTGGAGTCCCCATATGTTCGCATTGCCGTGATGTTGTTTTTTAGTTGAGATTCCAGTGCAAAATATGTGCGCATTGCCGGATCAGTTGACGGATCACAGGAGCACACATGAAGAGCAGCCTAGTCCATGGCTGCCAGGCCACGCCCCCCCGTTGCTTTGAAGGTTAAATCCATTTTTACAACAAGACCTACATTTCTAACAGACCGTTGCTTTGAAGGTTAAATCCATTTTTACAACAAGACCTACATTTCTAACAGACCCAACAGATTTGGATGCATACAGCGGGATAGGGAAAATGCAACGGGCTGAAACAGGAAAAAGCAACAGCAGCATTTTTTGTTTTATCCCCATTTGAATTAAGCCATTTGGTCTGCCATTCTTGAGCATCCTATTGTCTGGTTGATGTCATGACCCAATAGGATCTGTGTATCATTGGCATGTATTTGGCACTGCGGACCACAACCCTTCACCAGCCAAACCAAGTAGAAGTGGGGACTGTGCTGAACCCTATGATACTCCATAGGCCGTGGGCAAAGGGGGAAAAATGGCTCCCAACGTCGGTCCCATCACAGGTCTAATGATTAACATGCCAAGGTACAGCCTGAGCTACAGCCTCACATGCTGCCGTAATGTGCTAGTTGCAACCTTATCTTCCCTGTCATGGTCATGATATGCCAGGCAAAATCAGCATATGCAACTAGTGTTTGGTACAGTGGTAAAGTTTTGCTAGGAAGGTGGTCTAACTGAAGTTTATGGGTGGCTGTGACAAGCTAGCTTTCAGAACATAAATGAGACTCTGAGCCAATACGTAGGATGTTTGGATTACCACGAGAATCCAATTCTTTTATTAATCTAACAGGGTTTTTCTCTTTCTTTCTAGGTATTTTGAAGAAAAAAGGATACGTCTTTTCTTGAGTAATTTCAGCTTCAGCAGGAAGACATCGCTGAGGTAACTTCAGGTAAGAGTCATTAGGTTTGCTTCCCTAAAGTTTCTCCTTTGTCCCTTTACACGTTTGTTTTAATGTCTCTCTTTTGTTTTCTTGTGAGCTCTTACTGCATGTCTTATTTAGAATTAGCCCCTGAAATGTCTTTCTCTCTGTTTCTTCTCTTATCTTTCCTTTTCTCTCTCTTGCCCAGCTCTTTTGTTTGTATACGTGGCTTCTTGTTAATGAGTACTGATGCAGCCTTTGACTGTAGTGGGATTCAGCTTCCCCTTTGTGTACAGCTGTTCTCAGATGGGAATGTTCTCACCCCCTTTCATAACAAATCACTTCTCTTTAGTTTAGATATGGAACATTTCAGTTCATCACTTATTTCTTAAACGTATACTCTTCTAGTAAACACTGGAGTGCCTGGATGCTATTTTTTTCCATACTTGTATAAGCGTAAGCTTTTTCCTTTCCCTAACAGTTCCCAAACGTTGATTGCGCAACAGCGCGTATTTAAACTTCTATAAACCTTTCAACTTGGTTGATCGTACTAATGTCTCTAGCAAAAGCGCAACGGCGCCATCTTCATTAATGTCTATCGAGCGACAACGGTCGCCTATTCTGTACTCAATCTGCATGCGAGTAAAGCGGTAGAGTTTTCCTCTCTCTCACTCACCTCCGACTGCGTGGTTTCAGTTAGACTTGGTTGCAACAGCTGAAACTGACTTCACATCGGGTTCGGCGAAATGTTCACCTTGTCAGTTTCCTTTTCCTCGTAATCATACGGCCTTGGTTGTCGGGGAGCAGCGCTCCGGAATCAAATGGTGATATCTCGCTTCGACCAGCTTCACACTCCTGGGCGTACGTACACGTGTGTGTATACACACACACACACACACGTTCATGTTTCGTTACTCGCTCTTCAGTACGCCCAAGATAAACCGTCAATTCCCTTCTCTTCGTGTCGAGCCCCGGTCTCCTGGCAACCAAAAAGAAAACACAGGCATTAGAGGAAAGTCCCTACAGTAAAGACTTCCTGGTTTCTCCTCGACAAGACTTCCTGGTTTCTCCTCGGCTTATGATCCCTATGGAGTGGGGACTGTTAGACATGCTTCACAACGTCACAGTGGCATAGGGTGTCTTTGGGGTGGGAGTGTATGAAAAAGTCCAAGGTGGATGACACCCTGCAAATGCGAATGAATGGAGCGGTTTGTGACATCTTGGAACAGACAAATTCTAGACAATCACTGCAAACGTTCCGAACAAACCATGTATTTTACAGACTCAAATTCTGAGCAAAACATCACATAGCAGAAACAAAGCACACAATCCAAAAAGAGATCTAATCATATATGGAAAAATAAGCAGCTAATACATTGCTTCATATTAAAGCCAGACCTCTTCACCATTTTTAAATGGTAAATTAGGATATTAATGGATCAAGCTGTCAAGAATTCACAGTCATTAAAAATGCTCTTTCAAAGTGGCTTTAAAGTGTATCCCATTAGGCCCAGTTACCACAAAAACATATTATGCCCAGCTAGTTTAGTAATTCCATGTTCCATTATGCCCAGTTAGCTTGTTAGTACCTGTGATGAATCAGTAATGATTCCTCCCAAAAACCTGGCTTGTGACCCTTCTTAAGTGGCCAGGGAAAGCCAGACGCTTCCTGATCCCGACCCTGGGGGTGGTGTACTGCGGGAGAATCATATGAGGGGGAGGGGAGAAGCAGGCCAGGAAGCCTGGGAAACCCCCCAGTTTAACTTTTCGCCATAATCCCACACTTTTGATGGCGGTTTGCCAAACAGACGAAGTTGAACGAAATAACTTTGTTGTCGGGGACAACAAATCCCATAATCCCATTAGTCTCGGGAGGATAGCTCAGGGGCAACGTGCTCACCTTGGAAGCAAGACGACACAGGACGACACAGGGCAACACAGGTTCGATCCCCGGGTCTGCGCCTAGAAACCTCTGGGTATTAAGGGCATTATAAATAACCTATCATGTCATGAGTACTGGGACGAGGAAGAGGGTTGAAGAGTCATGCTGTAGCAGTAGTCAGGCAATGAAGCCTAACAGCTCACACCTAAATGAACCTGGGAGGCATAAAAGGCCCCCTCAGGTGCAGGCAATGGGAAGGAGCTGGAACTGTGACTGTAGTGGCAGAAAGAAGAAGACACAGGGCCTCATTACAAATAGCCCGGTACGGAAACAACAGTGGCGGTAAACCCGCCGCACCCGTTGTTTCCAATGCCGGGCGATCACAACTCCTGCAGGCGGGAGGTGATGTTCCCGTCAGCTCTGACCTGGCGGGTTGAACACCGCCCACCTGCAGGCGGACGAGGAAACACCGGCAGCATTACAAGATGCTGACAGTGTTTCCATGATCCCCATTCCCATTGGGTCCAATAGGACTCAATGGGAATGGGGATTAACACCATTCCGCCTCCGTGATTCACGGAAAACCGGTGTTGTAATGCTCCGGGAATCACGGAGGCGGAATGGTAATACGAGACCGGCGGTAACCAGGTGGTTTTACCGCCACGGTTACCGCCGGACTCGTAATGAGGCCCACAGTGTTGGCAATCCAGGCAGAAGTGGGAGAACCAAAGAAACGCTGGAACGTTGAGGCAGCAGACTTCACCTGATTGTTCTGGGAGGGCCCTGTTTCCCCAAACTCTGTGTCACAGAGGCTACGCAGTGAAAAGCGTGCAGGAAATCTTGCCTTTCCCCATGTGAGCCTGATTGTGGAGGTTGCCGTGCCAGAAGTGTGTTGGAGACTGAGGCGGGTCTCAGGAGCAAGAGGTGCTCCTTAATTGAGTGGCCGGACTGGAGATGCCTTCAGCGAGGAAGGGTGTGGGACCCTGTGAAGCCAGAAGCATTGCCAAAAGCCATGGAAGCTGTGCAACCCGTGGAACAAGGATCACAGAAGGCGGTGAGCCAAACCTGACGTTCTTATTCCTTGCACAAGCATTGCCAGAAACAGTATGCAGTTCAATCTTTACTTGTGTATAAGAAGAAGCGAGCTGAAGTGGTTAGTTGAACTTTTAATGATCGGACAATGGGAAAGTAACACTTGCGTGTGATCGGTAATTTCTCTTTCACTTGCGTGAAGCGCAAACGCTGCAGTAAGTCATTGTTAACCTCTTTAAACCCTTTTACCTTTATGCAGAAGTGGTCGAGTGTGCCTAATTTCACTTTCCAAGGAAAGAGCGACCTTTACATCTTTAATTCACGTGAACATGAAATGTTCATAAAAGAAGTAAAGCATGCAAACATTGTATGTCAGTTGAGAGAGCAAGCATTGCACAAGCCACGAGTATTTCCGTATTAAGATTAAAAGCATCCTTTCTAAAAGCCAGAAAACAATCCAACCAAGACTGTGAGCCCAATAAAAGTTTAACCTTGCCTAAGATACAAGTGTGCAAGCAATGCCTGAAGCCCAGAGAGTGGCACCAAGGCTTCTGGGTAATTATTTGGGGGTAACAGTTGGCAGAGATAATGACAAAGTTGGGGAAGGGAAACTTGCTGCTCATAAATATTATTTGAAGTTGACACAACCTATATTGCCAAAGACTATCAGAGAAAGAGAGAAGGGGGTCCTAAAGGCAAACTTAGGTTGTTGTTGTGGCAGACAGACAAGAGAGGCAAAGAGCTTCCCCTTTTGAAGAGAGATACTCGGGCGAAGAGTACCTTGCCTGTTTGACGGTGCTGAAGTGCCTTAACGTAATTCTTAGCAGAATTCAAATCCGTTTTCAATCACAAAGTACTGAAGCTGTGGTGTAATCACAAAGTACTGAAGCTGTGGTGGTATATATGGGCGTCAGTGGATCACAACTTCAGTAGTACAAGTGAAGTGGAGTACTACTGTGAGACAAAGGGGGATGTCCTCATGGTAAACTTTTGTAGAAGTTGTTGAAGTAGAAGCAGCAGTACTGTGAAGTCATCCTGACAAACTGACTGTGAATCCCAAGTAGTGAATAGTGGCATAATAACTTAACCAAGAACTGCGTTTCATTAACAATTATAGAAGTTACATTTCTTTTGAACTGTGGCAAGTCTTCTTGGATTATTGTAAGTGGTGGCAAAGCATTGTGGCTGGGACTACCATTAGTGCTGTTTTGAGGAAGTGGAAAGTCCATATTTCACCAAGAAGAAAATATTTGCTAATGTTGTAACTTTGCTTAACAAGACCTTACCTTGCCATTGAAATATCAAGAAAGGATATGAGACTATCTTACCTACATGGAGTTCCTTGTTTTCTTTTGTTCAACATTGGAACTGAATTCACATTGAATCCTGGGGAAGGGAACTCGCCCCGGTTATAGAGAAGTTATCAGGAAATTGTAAATGTTATTGTTGCTATTTGAATTGCCATATATTTTCTTTGTATTTATTGTCCAAGTGTGAGGGCCAGACATCCTGTGTTAGAGCGGTTCCCTTTGGTTTTGTTAAGCAGTGAAATCCTCAGCAGGGTGGGGATAATGGGTTTTCGGACGAAATGTCTGATTAAAAATAACCGACCCACCCAAAAGCCCTAAAATGCACACCACGAAAAGTTCTAACTACCAAAAGTTTGAACTTTTCATGGTATGTGTTTCGGTGGGATCGGTATGGGGCTGAGGGGGGTGTACCCCATAACACCCTGCTCACTAAGTGAGCAGGAGGTTGCGGGGGACACCTCCCCACCTCACCTGAGCAAACGAAAAAGACAAAAAAAGCAGGGGGCTGCGGGGATGTCCCCCGCAACACCCCGCTCACTATAATATACAGTATAGTGAGCGGGGAGTTGCGTGAAACAACCCTGCAGCTCACCCGAGCAAAACAAAAAAATCATTTAAAAAAAATCAAAGAAATCTGGGTGCCGCAGGGGTGTCCCCCGCAAAACTCTGCTCACTATACTATATAATAGCTGCAGGGGACACCCCTGCAGCTGTCCAAAGAAAAAAGAAAAATACCCTGCGGCACCGGTTCCCCATCACAGAAATCAAAGGGAACCGATGCTGCAGGGACATAGCGCGAAGGAAGGAAAGGTAAGTAGGGTGGTGGGGGTATGTTGAGGGTGTGGGTGTGTATGCATGGATGTTTTATATTGGATGTTCGTATGGGAAATATACGAACATTTGGAGTGCATACATTTCCCATGCAAACATTTCTGTCTCTGACTTTTCTGCGATGGAAAAATCACGCAGATCCAGGATAATGAGGCATTTAAAAACCTTTTTCTTACTTTAATAAAATGGCATATTTTGAACAATCATCAAACAGTTGTCCGCCTTGCATTGCTGACCCCTCACATACCAAATTTCATTTGCAGTAGCAAAATAGTGCTAAATGGTATATGCATTATAAAACATTAACGTTCAATTTTGTTATGCTCAACCCCAGTCAGTGCCAGATTTATTTATGCACGCCAATTAAAACATCAGTGTCTGCTTCTGTTATCCCAAGTGAGCACTGTGGTTCCAGATTCCAGTATGCCCAATAAGAACAGAAAGTCTGGTTTCATTAGGCCTGTTAGTTAAGAAAAGCCTATCAACATCCCAGTCCCAGAGAGCATGCATTTGTGTTCTGGAGCAAAACTAAAAGGACCTGTAATCCCCCCCCCCCCCCCCCCCTCCCAGACTTGCCCACTCATGTGTCACTGGTTGACTAGAGTCTAAGACAGTGTCAAACTGTCTGGAGTAGCTGCTGGAGCTCTGAGTCAGTCTAGAGTCCATCCTACCATGACGTGCTTTAATCCTTTTCCTTTGCTCTGAGGTCAGAACAGGGGTTCCATTGCCCATGTGCCATTGCTGCGGCACTTCTTCCTTCTCGTACTGGCCTGGGTCCAGTGTTGTCCTCGCAGTTGACCTGGCTAGCTCTACTCATCCCGCTGTACTTCCAATGCCTGCAGATTTCAATCTGTCCCTGCAGATGGAGGCACTATCCACAGCTGACGCTGCAGAAACTCGTGCCACTCCATCAAATCTCCCCTTGATGATGCTAGGTAACAGCCCTGGGTGTAGGTCTATGTTACACACCTTCAGCTGCTACTCCTTCCAGCAGCCCCCCAAAGCGGGCTCCAACATGACTCGCACTCTGTGGCTCCAGCTGGTGGCTATATCCATAGGTCGTCACTTCATCTCCTTGTGTCCCATTCACGCTTCCTCATCAGGGCTCAGAATGGGTGCGAGTCCCATGTTTGCCATTGACCTTTCTGCTTCTTGAACTTCTTCTGCTGGGGAAGCACTTAGGCTTCAGAGGTTGCACGTTCAGGCACTGTGTTGAGAAGTGAGACATGGTCATAAGTCTGATCCTGTCAGGGGGCTGCAGGGAAACCTCTCAATCTGGGGTAGGCAGTCTATCAGAGTACAGCCAGAGGAACTATAATCCTAAACTGCCTAGAGTGCCCAAATATAGGCAGGGATTGATAGCACTGTTTCTGCCCCAATACCAACCAGCCTCTGTCCTGGCCAGGTCTCTTTCTCCTTTTTCAGAAAACCTAGTTCTGCAAGTACCTGTGCCCTCAACTTGGCTCAACCAAGATAATCCGGTTTGAATAAAGGGCGATGGAGTTGTCACCTAAATAGGAATGGACTGAGACTTCTCCTTCCCAGGATGAATATGACACCCAGCCCACCAAGCTTAGATGGACCCCAGGGAAAATAATCTGTCTGAAGACATGGCTCCCTGCATGCAAATGGAGATTGAAAAGTGGGCAGGGAAAGAAGACTTCTAAAATGATTTCCGTGGGGTGATTTTAATTGAAGGCTTGGCAATTGCAGGTTAGCAATAGGTGCAATTCAGGGCATGGATATTGCTCTTAATATACCGTCTCCAATCATGTGTGAGAAACCCGACAGCATTTTCCCACTTACTCCCCTGGGATCTTCCATTCAGATGGCCAGGGAAGGGCCATTGCTTTTGGATCCCAACCCATGGTGGTGGACAAGCCAGGGACGATCACCTGAGTGGAGGGTCATGAGGGATTAGGAGGATGATACCCAAGGGTGAGACATGGTATTCCCCCAATCCTAATAATACCCTAATCCACTCTCCCTCAGTCTTCATAGAGTATTTTCAATCTCACCCCATTACCCCCTCCCCATTTCCAACAGATACCGAGATGAGGAAGAGGCAACTGGGAGCAGTAAAGATTACCCATATAAACATGGGGTAAAGTAAGGGAAACATACTATAGAAAGAACTTAAACTGTCCCACTGATAGAGTTAGGCAGGTGTTAGGGAGAATTCTCTGTAAAGGCTAATTTCCCAAACCTAGTGAGTCCCCCCCCCCGCAGCTTTGCTGGATTTTTGGGGTTTATTTTTCTCTCCTGCTAAGAGTGAGACTCTTTTTCTCCCACTCTTAGGCATGATTTGAGAATGTCCTTTGACTTTGTAATGTGTTTTATGGGCTATGGGGGGGTCTTTTTAAAATCATAGGGCTTCATGTGTTTTTGGTATATGTGTTACACAGCACCCTCAGTGCAGTAACACAGGGGTGTCATAGTGACCCCCAAACATAGACTCAATACCCTGGAACTGACTACTGTCTCCCAGGGCATGTAAAGTAACCATTGCCTTTACTAGTCTTAAATTGTGAACAGAACCAGTACAAACCATCATATTGTGGAAGCACTGGTAGGGGCATTTTGATTGCCCCTGGGTCTGTTTGCCAAGGGGGCACTGTACAGTCCCCCCTTGTCGAGTTTCTGGCTGGTGGCAGTGGACACCTTCAAAATTTCCCCCGGAATATTTCCTATGGGATTTTCCTTTTTTTTTGGTGCAATGTTAAAGATAGCGCCGGGTTATTTATTTAATATTTATTCCCCGGTTGGGTCTTTTTGCCAGAAATCTGTTTTAAAATGGCATTTGTGTTCGCCTCTGTAACGCCAACCCAAGTCGAGCCCTTTGTTCTGCTTTTGGCGGGCTTCTGCACAGAAGCCTCCAAAAGTGGCGCCATTCTATCTGGGTCTACAGGATGTGTGGGAGGGGGTTTAGGCACCCTGGACTGAGTTTCCTTGGCAACTCAAGTCGCACTCTTGTGTGTTTGGCCCAGTGGTGAGCCGCCCGGCTCACCACTTGGCATGTTTGATTGACAGCTAGGCTGATGAATGGGGGATTTCTGCATAAAAGCAGGGCTTTGGGGACTGGAACTTCAGAAGTCGCCACAGGACCTAAAGAATCCGAAGAGGGGAGAAGCTGAGCCATCTACAACAACAACACCACTGGTGGAGCCCTGCTGTACGAAAACTCACCACTTTCACGACGACAGAGATCTTTTTGCAGGAGAGTCTTCTTCCCTTTGAGCTGGTGGGACCAACCAGTTCGCCTTTTTTGCCTTCCTGGATCGTCTTGTGGTCGAATCGCCCGTGCCAAGCACCCCGGCGGCCAGATAGCCACGCTTCACCACTACCGCGAATAAAAGGGTAGTACCTTTTAACCGGGAAACTCCACGGCTGGTTTCTTCCCTGGCAGTGCAACGACCTCCAGCTTTCCTCCACGTCGAGATCTTCTCTTCCCCTGGACGAAGCACCGACTTGTACCCGCTGCCAGGAACAACGGCCCCCGCTGGAGCTTTCTCACCATTTCAGGTACTGGGCCTCATTACGACCCAGGCGTTAAGGGTTAACGCCGTCGTTAACCCTTAACGCCTATTCTGATTTTAACAGCTGCTTTTAGCAGCCGTTAAAATCCATGGCGCTAACCTGCCATGATGCTAATTACGCCACCGTAATTTACGGTGGCGTAATTAGCGCCTTCCCCACTCCCATTATGCCCTATGGGGCAAAAATGGGAATTGGGAAGGGAAAATGGGAAATGGGGATTTACCGCCCCACTCACCTTGGAATGGGGCGGTAAATCCGCCATTCACCATGGTGTAAACGTAGTTTACACCATGGTGGTAAAGTTGGCGCAATTAGTGCCTGGGTCGTAATGACCCCCACTGTGTCCCGCCTGGTCTCCCTTGCAACAGACTGTCCAAGGTGTCCCATAAATCCTTGACTCTCTATCCTGTGGTGACCTCAGACCCTTTAACATTACCTTTCTAACTTGATCCAACCTTTTGACTTTTCTGCAAAGACTTTGAGTGCATTTTCACTGTGTGATCTTGGGCACATTCCGCCTTGCTCTCTCCAAGAGTGGGCCTGGCCCATGAACTTTTTGCTCTACAGTAGACCCTGCCTTTCTTGACTTGCTGTGGGTTCTTAAAAGTGTTGGTACTGTGTGATTTTCCTATTCTGCCTTTTCTATCCCTTTTTAAACAAATTATTGGAGTGCCATCTCTGGTTACGCGCTCACCTCTGTTTTGCTAAATAAGTGGTGTCAACCTAGATTTGTCAAATAATTAATTAGGGAGGTGTATATATGTCTAGTGACTGTGTTTGAACTTGCTTGACATATTAGTGCCAGTGTATTTTTACAAGTGTGTTTTTAAATAAATAATTATATACCAAAGCTCTGGTCAGTGTTTGCTTGTGCTACTGTATTTTTAGCCCTATTCTGTATACTCTATATACTGCATAACTCTTCTTGAGAGAAGTCTGACTGCTCAGCCACAGCTACCAGGTAAATCTTTGTGGTACAGACTGCTACCAATTGGGTTTACTGCGAACACCTGTAGTCTTAAACTTTTTGCAGTGGTCCCTAAGGGCTGCACAGGTTTCTGCCTAACAGCTGAGTCAGGCATTTACTAATTATCACCCACACCGGACTCCACTTGACTGTTTTCACAACTATAAAAAGTGTGCTCTTTTTTAAGAGAGTGAGCGAGCTGGGGATGTTGTCTGGACCAGAGGAGCCAAGGAGTAGAGACTGACAGGAGCTGAGGACTGGAGGAGAACGGCATGCCGATATGCTTACCCGGTGTCTGAGGGACTGCGGCGTGGCGAGGGAGCCGTGTCTCCAAGGAGCTGGAGTGAGGCTACCTGCATCCTGCCGGCCCCAAGGGTGTCTGAGGAGCAGGTGGTGTGGAAAACCTGAAGGAGTCTCCCGGTCTAAACATCGAGGATCTGTCATCCAGGTGGCCAGGACAGGGCCATCGCTGTTGGATCCAGTTCATGGGGGTGGACCAGTGAGGGAGGATCACCTGGATGGGGGCCCTCAGGGAGTGGGACATTGATGGGTGAGACTGGGTATTCCCTTTCCTTTAACAACTTTCCCCATCCTATCACCCAGGACATCACCCAGGACATTCCAAACCACTGCCCCCCCTTTTCTAACTGTAACGCTTCACACAACAAAAAGGACACTGGACTAACACCAACGCAGTTTACCTGACATGTCCCAATACAAGAATCAGGCAAAGTCAGGCAATTGATCAGAATCACACACACCTGATGGCCCTTTCCTTTCCCCACCAGGATAAAAGGTGGAGCCCCAGTGCACAGTACGAGCGAGGCGAGTGCAGCAGAGAACATGACAAGACAGCTACCACGCAGCAGTTCTAGAGAAGGAGAAAGGTGGCGAGGAGAGAAGGGACCTTGCCCTTTTCGGCCTAAGACCGCAGAACCTTCGTGGAGGAGAGCCCAAGAATGTGAACAATAGCACACACAAGTGTCCTGCAGCAGATGTCATCGGTACACGTGGCAAGCTTATGCCGATAAGCGGGAATGAGGGAAACTCCTGCACCAGTGGTACCTGCCTTGATTCCAGAGAAGCCAAAAGCCAAGAGGTTCATCACAGCTGGTGAGTTGAGGGGAGAACCGATAATAACCGGTCTGTATTGAGTAAGAATCGCAAAGTGGCAAGTTTTAGATGAACTTTGAATGAACTGTTAAGAGTTTGAAGGGGAGAACAGCTGCAGAGGGAAAATGTGGCACTATGTGGGTGCTAACTCAAGAGATTCTGGTCGAGCCCCATTTGAGAGAAACTACAAGTACCAGAAGGCCGTAGGAGGGCCGGCGAATTAGGTCAAAGTGGTCATACAGAGGGTCCAGCTAAATCCCAGTACAATCAAGCGACTTTGATCTACAAGCAGTTAGAGAAAAAGGGAAGTGAATCCCACAGCGAAAGAGAACATTGAGAAACCAAGGGAATTGAATCCCGTTAAATTCAAGAGGGGTCTGAGCCTGACCAATGGAGATCCAGGGGTGAAGTCATCACCCAAAATTGACTGATTAAGGAACTGTGATATATATTGTGGAATACGACTGAGAAGGGTCAGCACCGAGAAGAGGGGGAGCCAGGGGTGAAATCATCACCCTATGTAAAAACTTTGATAAACAATTGAAAAGGGTCAGCACCCTGAAGAGGGGCACCCAAGGTTGAAACCATCACCCCAGCGAGCATTGGAAACCAACTTTTGTTAAATTACTTTTTATTTTGTTGTTTAAACACGTCAGGTCCTCGAAGACCAGAGACTTTCCAGTGAAATGAGACTAGGCCATCGAAGGCCCTGATAACTGAAAGCTCGAGGGTTAAAAGCTGAACTGTCATCTCGTGCTAGAAAAGCCTGAGAGTGTGTCCTGAGAGCTGCCATTGGAACGGTTGTCTCGTGCTAGAGAAGCACAAGACTGTAGTGTGCGCTCCAAGCTTCCATCTTACCCCATGCTTGAAACGTGGGGAAGGAAGACCCAGGCTACCGCATCTAACATATTATTTGAGAACACTTTTCTTTCCCCGAGAACTATCCCACACCCCTTTTTGTATTAGTTGTGAGGTTTTGGCAATAGGTTTCTTAGTATAGGCCCTTTTTATTTTGACACAAAGCCACTAGGACTGCCTTATTTTCATTTGATAGTTGATGCTTGCTCCCATCTTAGATTTAGGGTTAGATTAGGCGTTTTTCCAACCAGCATACAGCATTTCATTGTTCAATAAACACCCTTTAACTGTGATCACTTGTGTCTGTCTTACTTGTCGTCACCATGTGTTCTTCACAGTGGTGAGACCCTGACCTCAACCCTGTGTATCCTGAAGGGACCGCTGGTCAATGCAACGCTGCCCGGCGAGTTTCGTGAAAGCAGTGAGAAAGAAACTCGGGAGGGTGCGTGTGACTGTAGCGGAGCGGGAGAAAGACACAGAATATAAAACAGCACGGAACGAAAAGCAAGCGACAGAAGGTAAAAAGGTTTTGAAGTGGAAAACGATTGGAATAGTGTGCGAAAGATAGGAAAGTGTGAAAAGCAGAAAGTATATGAAGAAGCGCTGAGAGAGCGGAAAGAAAAGGAAAGGTGCAAATGAGCTCTGGGGGGACAGAAAGGTGTGGAAGTGAGCATGGAAAGCATAAGAAGCGTGTAAGAGGCACAGGAAGGAAAAGGAACATGCCAGGGGCACGAGAGAAGGTGAAAGCGAGTGAGAGACTGTGCATGCGTGCACGAGAAAGCAAGAAGGGTACAAGTTTGTACAAGAAAGAAAGCAAAAGACCCAAAGGAGAACAAGAAGGGGTGCAGGAAGTACCTGAAGGTGAAAGGCTTAAGAAGGAAGAGCAATCAAAGAGTGGGTGTTATAGATCGGAGTGGTCATGCCTAGGAGGAGCAAAGAACCATGCTGTTTCGAAAGTCTGATTGTGCCCCACAAGTGAAGTGTGTGTGAAAGAACTGTGTTTAAAAGGAAAGATACTGCCATGACCCTCAGCCCTGATCCCCACTGGCAAGCCCATTGGCCAGGTGGAATCAGGACTCGGATCGCTTATAAGGCCTGGCATCCACTTCTCAGGCCCTCTTGGTGCCAGGCTCATAAACAAAGAGACATCTGCTTGTGGAACTACTTTTTAGGGCTTTCAGCCAACGTGGAGGCATCTACATAACTTGATTCCTAGAACCAAGCTATGCAGTCTCGTGTTTTGGGTGTGGTGGCCTAGGGACTACTTTACCTGGACTACTTTGCAGTAGCTATTTAAACCACACCCGAACAAGACATCACACTTCACGTTACTTTGCTACTAGCAACGTGACGCTCACTGTGTCCAGCTTTTTCACGAGCCGGACGAATTCCGGACCTGCAGAAAATAAAGAACATCGTTAGCAGCAGAATCTTACCTGTAATCTCCATCCTTCACTGCTTGCAGCTCTTGGGCAGCTCCGTTTGAAGAGTTTGCCACCCGGATCGAAGGACCTGAAAAAAGGGAGAAAGACATTACTAAAGGAGGTAAAAGAGACATTACAATCACGAAGCGCTTAGAGACTTACCTGGCTGGCTGATCTTCGACAGGCATAGCTCCGGAACTCCGTCTGCGCTGGGAGCACACCGCGACCTACGAAAAAGAGAAAAGCACAGGTCAGTGGGGACAAGACATCGTTGCGCAAAGCACCTCCTTACCGCATCATAGCGCTATTGTGCGCCATCATCTACCGGTGAGAACCAACCAACCCAGTTCTCCAAGTGGATACTCTGTGAGTGAGATAAAGAGACATTTTAGAACAGAGAAAAGGCATGCAAGAATAACAACGCCATCAATCGCAATAAAACCTACCTGAAAGACACTACAAGGGCCGCAGTCAGTGAAGGAACTGGACCGCCCGTGCCCACAAAACACAACGTGCCCCTGCCCAGAGAGCAGAACGGAGAGCATACCAATTCCGATAGCCAGGTGAGAAGAGAACCCGGAGGGGCTGAAAACACAAGGGAGGTGGGGAAAAACTTACCTTGGTCGTCCAGTCCTAATGTAGTCTTCATTTCCAGGCGGAATCCCATCGACACAGAGAACCACACCAGGGAGTCATAGAGAAGGGCACCAATGACCAAGTGGCTGGGTGGCATCCCCGTGGATACCAGGTGAGTGTAACAGAACGCAAAGCCTCACATTAATAATCCACCTGGGCGCCATGGAAACATCGGAAATCGACCAATTGGCCCAATTGGTGGGGGACCTTCATGCTGAGGTTCATTCAGCTCGACAAGAGACTAATGCACTCCGAAGAGACCTAATAGTGACCAAGGAGCGCACCGACGAAATCGACAGACAGTTTTTGCAATCGCAGGCAGGTCAGACTCCTCTGCCTGGAGGAAATCCATCGATGCAAAATCCTATCTCACCATCTTATACCCCCACACCAGTACAGATCACGCTGCCTGGAACAGTTCCCCTGGCACCACCAGAAAGGTTTTTGGGCGACCCACAGAAGTATGCAGCATTCATAAATCAGTGTCGCCTTCATTTCTTTTGTCGCCCAGGGGCATTTTCAAATGACCAAGCTCGGGTAGCTTTCATCCTATCATACTTGAGTGGAAGTGCAGCGGATTGGTCGGTGCCGTTGGTGACCCATAATGATCCATTGTTACAGGACTATGGGGGGGGGGGTTCAAGAGAGAAATGGAAAAACTGTTTGCTCGCCATACCCAGGAACAAGCAGTGGATAATGAACTCTTATCCCTCCGGCATGGGAAGCAAGACTTGTTAACAAACATTGCGACTTTCAATACACTGTGTTGCTGAAGCCAGGTGGCCAGAAAACAAAAGAACCACGTTATTCCATCGAGGCTTACGAGGCGAATTAAAAGGACATCTTGGCCCAGGTAGTTGATTCCCCCCAGAGACTGTACCAAATTCATAAATCTGGTCGAGCAGCTAGACCATCGGTTGCATGACCGAAAAACAGACCGGTCCAAAGCAGACTCTCGAGTAGTTTATGTTTGGCCTAGAGGCAACGCACCACGGGTGCCAGACAACGCTGCAGAACCCATGCAGATCGGAGGGATACGACCTCCATTAACAAAACAAGAACGGGATAAAAGAACACAACAGCAACTTTGTTTGTATTGTGGAAAACCAGGACATTTTCTGAAAGACTGCCCAGTAAAACCCCCAAAAGGATGAAGTTAAGGAATCGGAAAACTACCAAGCTCGGCAACCGTAGAGGTCAGTTTGTCGAGTGATGAGAAAGAGCCACTGACCTCACACTTTGCGATACCCGTAATCTTAATAAACCACCAACAATCGTCAAAGATGCATGCCGTAGAAGCGTACATCGACAGCGGAGCAGTTGGGAACTATATAGTTCAAGAGTTGGCAGCAGAGATGGGGCTCCCTTTGTGTTCCAAGTCTACCAGGGACAAGGTGACTAGCGTGGATGGGACAGATATTGCCTCTGGACCAGTAACCCAGTGCACAGCTGCAGTAACCTTGCTGTGCCAGGATGGACATCGGGAGTGTATTTCGTTCGATCTTATTAAGGCACCTCAGTTCTGGTTGATACTGGGGATGCCATGGTTGGTTGCTCACAACCCTTTGATAGATTGGCGGGCACGGAAATGAACCTTCTCCGGCAACTGCTACCTGGCTTGCTACTCTCCTGAACCGGAACCCGACTCCTGTATCTCCAAGACTTCCAATACTATAGCCTCTACCCTAGGGGTAACTAATACTCTGCCAGACGAATATCTTGACTTTCAGGACGTATTCCAAAAAGGCCAGGCTAACACATTGCCACCGCATAGGCCTTATGATTGTCAAATTGACTTTATTCCTGGGGCACAAATCCCATGCGGCAGGATCTACGCTCTCACCGAACCAGAAAATCTTCACCTGAAATCCTATTTGGACCAGTACCTTGCAAACTGATTTATCCGCCCATCTAAGTCCCCAGCAGCCAGTCCTTTGTTCTTCGTACCGAAAAAGGAAGGGGACTTGAGGACCTGTATTGATTATCGCGCAATAAACCAGATAACCGTGAAGAACCGCTACTCCTTGCCTCTTATCCCGGAAATGCTAGAGCAAGTCAAAGATGCCCAGATCTATACCAAATTAGACCTTTGGGGAGCATACCACCTGGTCCGGGTCAGAAGCGGAGATGAGTGGAAAACCGCTTTCTGTACCAAATATGGCTTGTTTGAATATCAAGTCATGCCTTTTGGCTTATGCAATGCCCCCGGAGCATTTCAATATTTTATGAATTATGTATTGAGAGAACTGATTGACGTTTGCGCCTTAGTGTACATAGATGACATCTTGGTCTACTCAGCCTCAAAACAAGATCACATCAGGCACGTTCATTCAGTCCTCACCAAGCTCCACCAACATAGTTTATATGCAAAACTGGAGAAATGTTTTTTCCACGTCACCAAAGTAGAGTTTCTTGGTTTCATCCTTTTGCCCAAAGGCATCAGAATGGACGTACATAACGTTGACGCTATTCTAAAATGGCCATCACCAACATCTCTGAAGGGATACAGAGCATGCTAGGTTTTGCAAACTTTTACCTCTGATTTATCCCAGACTTCTCTCTGGTTGTGCACCCGATCACAGTACTGCTACGAAAATGCAACAAAAAATTCGCTTGGACCGAGTAAGCAGAAAGAGCCTTTCAGGAACTGAAACGAAGGTTCACCTCTGCTCCAATCCTGTGGCACCCTCGCCCAGACCTTCCTTATATTCTAGAAACCGATGCTTCCAGTATGGCAATGGGAGCGGTCCTTTCACAGAGGGACCCAGAAACTGGCCAGCTGCATCCTGTGGCCTTCTGGTTAAAAAGGTTCTCACCTCCGGAAATTCATTACGCCATCACGGACAAAGAACTCCTAGCCATCAAGTCCCCTTTCAAGGTGTGGCAACACTATCTTCTGAGAGCTAGACACACCATTACAGTGATCACAGACCACCGGAACCTACAATATCTTAAAACAGCCAAAGCCCAGTCTTCATGCTAGTTACGGTGGGCCCTCTTCTTTGCCGATTAGGACTATGTGATCACCTTTCAACCTGGGGTCAAGAATGGGAAAGCTGACGCCTTATCTCGGATGGGCATCAATGAAACGGTGTATACAACGCCAGACCTGGTACCCATCATACCAGAAGACAAACTTTTGGGTATCACAACAACCCTATCACAAGCCGAATTTCAAAACTAAATTCGACAGTCAATGAGCCCGGATGCTTTCCTCGCATGGCAAACTCAAGGAGAACAATATTGCATCAAGGATCAGTTACCTTTAAGGACCGGTTATATGTACCCAAGAAGAAGTTACAACAGCATATAATTTCAGGCTATCATGACTCTCTGATCGAAGGACACCCTGGAATCGCAAAAACCTTAGCCAAGGTGAAAAATAACTTTTGGTGGCCTACCTGGCGTAAGGACATTGTCCAGTATGTTCAGTCCTGCAGCGTCTGTGCACAAAATAAATCCTAGAAACAGAAACCATCAGGTCTCCTACAACCACTGGACATCTCTCTCGCTCCATGGCACACTCTTTCCCTTGACTTTATCACTGATCTGCCACCAGTCAAGGTTTTAACACTATTCTTGTAGTCGTGGATTTTTTCTCTAAGATGGCACATTTTATTCCTCTCAAGGGCCCCCCGGACGCATCCACCCTGGCAGAAGTATTTCTGGAAAACATTGTCAAGCTACATGGTTTTCCATCAGTTCTGGTCTCCGATCGAGGCAGCCAGTTCGTATCCCATTTTTGGAGAAAATGTTGCGCAATGGCACAGATTGACGTCCGGCTATCTAACAGTCACCACCCCCAAATGGACGGCCAAACCGAGAGGACCAACCAGACCCTCGAGCAGTATTTACGGTGCATGCTGCACCATGAATTGAGAGATTGGAAGGACTTACTTTGGGTAGCTGAGTACGCATATAACAACTCTGTACATTCTAACACAGGACAAACACCTTTTTATACCCTGTATGGCAGACATCCACGTACCTCAGAACTCGACCTTCCTGCCAACTTGGAAATGCCTGCAGTAAAGACTCTTCACACAACCATCACTCAGGCGTTCAGAAAGGCGAAGGAACATCTCATTCATTCAGCTCCCGGGTTGCTCCGTTTGAAGAGTTTGCTGCCCGGATCGAAGGACCTGAAAAAAAGGGAGAAAGACATTATTAAAGGAGGTAAAAGAGACATTACAACCTTGAAGCCCTTAGAAACTTACCTGGCTGGCTGATTTTCGACCGGCATAGCTCCGGAACTCCATCTGCGCTGGGAGCACACCGCGACCTACGAAAAAGAGAAAAGCATAGGTCAGTGAGGACAAGACATCGCTGTGCTGCGCAAAGCGCCTCATTACCGCATCATAGCGCTATTGTGCACCATCATCTACCGGTGAGAACCAGCCTACCCAGTTTTCCAAGCGGATACTCCGCGCACCTAAGGGAGATAAAGAGAGACATTTTAGAACAGAGAAAAGGCATGTAAGAATAACAACGCCATCAATCGCAATAAGACCTACCTGAAAGACACTACAAGGGCCGCAGTCAGTGAAGTAACTGGACCGCCTGCGCCCACAAAAGACAACGCGCCCCTGCCCTGAGAGCAGGACGGAGAGCTCACCAATTCCGACAGCCAGGTGAGAAGAGAACCCGGAGGGGCTGAAAACACAAGGGAGGTAGGGAAAAACTTACGTTGGTCGTCCAGTCCTAATATAGTCTTCATTTGCAGGCGGAATCCCATCGACACCGACAACCACACCAGGGAGTCATAGAGAAGGGCACCAACGACCAACTGGCTGTGTGGCATCCCCGTGGATACCAGGTGAGTGTAACAGATACATCCTGACAAGTTGAACCCTGAGAGGCCTAACCAAATTGGAGACTTATTGTTTTGTAGCGTTGAAAGTATTGAAGCTTGGGGAAGGGAACCCTGATGAGCTTCAAAAGGAAATGTGCTATATTTCTTTTGTGGTGTTTGGAACTTGAACACGGTGAAGCTTGCGGAAGGGAACCCCAGGGAACCCAAAGACACTGAAGGTATTTGAGAGTATTGCAAGGGCTTTGTGGAGAAGGTCTTATGAAAAGCCCCATTTTGATTGAACTCATTTTTGTGAAACTAACCAACCTACACCTGGTGAGAAGACCACCTGAAACCAACCTTGGTTTCCCCGTTTCCTTTTGAACCACCATCTTTTTCTTTTAAGAGCCTTCCTAACCCATTTTTTCCAAAGAGTGAGGTCACCCATAGGTTTAGAAACAGACGGATTTTTACTTTGGACTTTAAGTCTTCGACAGCCCTTAGAAACATCAGTTACGGGAACCATCCCTTTAGTGTTAGAGCCAGTTAAGCATTACAACCACCTAGGAACTTTAGTAAATAAAGGTTTTGAAACTATCATCTTTGAGTCTGTGTCTCTCTTGATACCATGCCTGTATCATACATGATAGATGGGTCTTCAAACACGGCGGGCGACATGCTTCTGGCAACCTTTGTCGGTCGTGGTTTGCGATTAGTAAATGGAAGGCTTCCAGCTGATAGGCCAGGACAATACACTTTTCGCTCACCTAGATGTAGTTGGACAATTGATTTCTTTATAGTATATGCACATGATTGGCACTTTCTGCATGATATAAGAATCGAACAATGCCCAGAAAGTGATCATGACCCTCTGATATTGCTGGTGCTGTGCTGCTATAACAATATTCACTCAAACCAGCCAGATAGTGGTTATCATATACACACCAGAAGGAGGTTGTTAAAATGGGCTGCCATGGATAGGGAACGAAGCTCCCAAAACATAACTATTTCATGGTTTCTATTTATTGATATGTGCTTGCTAAGTACAGAACCAGACACTGTGCATTTACAAGCCTTTAACAATATAATTGATATTTTTAGGTTAAATTTGACCAATGTTCATTGGCCGCATACTCGAATGAGCTCAACTTCACCTTGGTATAATCAGGAATGCAGAAACATGAAGAAGAATCTCTTGGAGATAGTCAAGGGCTCGAATAGGAACAAAATCAGACTGCGTAGGATGAGGCAGCTCTATAAAACTGTATTGAAAAGGGCTAAAGATACATGGAAGTGCAAGCGGTGGAAGCAGCTGGAAGGAGCAGCCAAAAAATTAAATAAAGTGGAATTTTGGAACATAGCCTCCAATTGTAATTGCCCATTAAAAGATAATGGGCCTCATTACGATAATGGGCCTCATTACAAGTACATCGGTCCTCATTACAAGTACATCGGTCTGGAATTAACGCCGCCGGTAAAACCATACCGGCACCGTTACCGCATCCGCCCAATCATGACCTGCGGCCCCAGAAATAGTACCACCCCCAACCGCCACTGCGGAGTTAAGGGTCTCGTAAAGTCTGCCTGCACGGAAACCCCTCCGTTTCCGGCCATACGAAACACAGCGAGCATCACAACTAGCGCGGACATGGAAACACTGCCTGAAAAATGGCGTTAAAACCGTCATCACGGTGGCGGTACCACCGCCACCACAAACATGACGTTAAACAGTGCCTGCTGAACTGAATCAGAGCACAGGTGCACTAAATCAGCCCAGCTGGACCCAGCAGCCCACTGGGAGCCTACAAAAGGGCCACACCCAGCCCAACACAACACAGAACCATGCAGGCAGCAGCTCTAGTAGCACTGGGACTGGGCCTACTCAACCAACAGGCAGCACTGCACATGATGGCAGTAATGGTGCAGAGGAGGCGGAGGCGGCGCAGGCGGCAACCAGCCAACCCTGCACCTATCGTAAACCCCATTGTCCAGCCGGCACAACCCCGCAGGCAGCCTGCAATACCACACATCAGGGTCTCACCCTGGAACCTTACCCCAGGACAGATCCACACACTATACCGGCTGGACCGTCCAACAATCCTGTACATCACCACCATGATTGAGGACAACATCAGCAGCCACATAGACACCCCCACCGCCATCCCCCACCTCCTGAAGGTTGTGTCTGTACTGCATTTCCTTGGCACTGCCACCTATCAACACACGGTTGGTGAGCTGCACGGCATATCACAACCCTGTTTCTCAAAAATCCTGGTACAGATACTGGATGCCCTGTTGCGCCATGTGTCGGAACAGATAGCCCTACCCCGCACCCTGCCCGAGGTCATTGCCACCAAGTTGGCCTTCCATGCCATAGCAGGCATGCCAAATTGCATAGGTGCAGTTGACTGCACCCACATTGAGCTGACAGTACCACATGCAATTGAGATGGTGTTCCGCAATAGGAAACAGTATCACTCGCTGAATGTACAGATGGTATGTGATGCCACGCAACTGATAAAACACTGCTGCGCACGTTTCCCAGGCTCAACCCATGACTCAATAGTACTGCGGAATTCCACGTTGCCACGGTACATGGAACGCTATGCCGGACAAAGCACATGGCTATTGGGCGAGTACAGCTGCCAATGCACCGACCCTGTTGAAGTGGTGTGTGTGTCCAGGCCAATGAGCAATGTGAGTGTGCTGCTGTGACTGCACATGCATCACCCCCCCTGCCATCAACTGAATAGACAGCGGATCCTAAACATCACAAAGCAACACATGACAGGTCACCACAGTGTGCCCGAACACACCCTGCCACATGACACACACAGCCGATACCATCACTGTCCCACACACCTTGTGCCACTGCAATCACCCACGCACAAATGGAACACTGCCCTCCCAATGCACATGATGCCTGTACATGAGACGTCCTGCATCGGCTACTTCATCACAGTGGAGTGACTCTGCCATGTGTGCACATCACTGCACAATGCCATACTCGCAAACAAATTTCACCCGCAGGGCAGAGTACACATGCACGTCAATGCGTAGGTCAATGTCCAGTTGGCAACGTCCTCTGTGATGGCCAAAAAACCCTACCAACCACTGCATGGCACATATGCATGAATGAACAATGACACAAGATAGCACAGCATCAGATGAAGACATGATACCACTAACACCAACATGTCCCCACCCCCCCTCTACATCCCATGTAGGTGAGGCTGGATATGCACTCACGCCATGGATGATGACACCTGTACGGAGGCCAAGGAACAGGCATGAAGAGGCGTACAACAGGGCACATGTCCGCACACGTGGCATGATTGAGAGGACATTCGGACTGCTGAAGGCCCGGTTCCGCTGTTTGAGCAGATCTGGCAGATCACTGCTGTACAGCCCAGTGAAGACGGGTAAAATCACGCTCATATGTGCCATGCTGCACAATCTCTGCCTGCGCAGGAACATCCCAATGCCCCCAGACGCAGATGAAGAAGATGGGGATGGAGATGGGGATGGGATGGCACCGCCTCCTCCTGGGGGTGCACTAGATGGCCAAAGAGCACGGGATGAACTGATTCGCATTTACTTTTGGAGACACAGCACATTCACAGCAATGCATGGATATGGTGATGCCAATAGATGAATTGTTGTACTGCAAATTAAATGATAGATGTCCACTCATGCATGTTTTGTTTTTAAATGATGATATATTGATGAATTACCAACAGGGAAGGAGGTGCAATGGTTAGGGAGGCTGTACACCTGTGCCCACCCACCACCCAAACGTACCCACCCCCAACAAGGCCCCAATGTTCTAACCCCCCCAAACAACCTCCCCCACCACCCAAACGTACCCACCCCCAACCAGGCCCCAATGTTCTAACCCCCCCCAAACAACCTCCCCCACCCCTCACACCCTTCAAGTCCACATGTGTCCTGCAGTGCCCCACACACATGCCATCACTTCCGTGTGCGCTTCTGTGCCTGTGCATCCTTGCCCGAGAGCCCTGTTAGCCGACTCACGCGCCTCCTTGGACTGGCAGTAGTGGAGCTGGATGGGGTGGTGGTATTGGATGGTACAGAATCAGGAATAGATGGCATATGTACAATATTTACCTGTTGGCCAATCAACGTGGACTATATGAGCCCTCCCACGCATGGCGTGCCAGGGTGACTATAGTGCTGGCAAAGCATCCAATGGACCTTGAGAGGCGACGTACTGACGTGCTGTAGCACACCCTCTGCAGCCTAGATTCCTCAAGCTGCCTCTCCACCAGTTGGGTGAGAGTAGCCTGCTGCTCCTCCATCCGCTGCATGCGGGAATTTAGCTCTGCCATTGATGGGTGGGTGACCTCATGGGACTTCGGCGTGATGTGGAGCTGAACTCCAGCTGATGGAAGGATTCCAGGTCATCCAATGTGGGCATCTCCCCCTGTGGGCCAGTATCAGACTGCTCTGCCGGGGCACTGTTGCCTCCTCTGCAGTGCAGCTGCCTTCTGTGGTGGTTGGGTGGGCATGATGGGTGCCCGTGGCACCTGTGTTGCGTCAGGCAGCGTGTAGACGGTGGGGATGTCGGTGATGGTGGCTGGCACATGTGTTGCAGTTGCTACTGGGAGCAGGGATGCCGAACTGCTGGCAGCATCCTCCTGTGCAGGGGCGGTGGCTTGGACATGTGCCGGTGCCGATTGCCTGGGCTGTTGTGCAGTATCACCGTCACTTGATACGGCTGTGGGGACACAGAGGACATGTAATTAGTTATGTGGTGGTGCCTGATGGATGCATCATACAGGTTGATAATTTAATAGTGGCAGTTACATGCATCTGCTTGTTGGGGGTATGCATTGTAGTGATATTGGTTGCCATATGGACCATGATGGGTCCTTTGGCCCAGCCATGCGCTGCCTGTGTGTGGGGGGGGTGTTAATGGGTCCTTTGGCCCAGTCATGCACTGCCGGGGAGGGTGGGGGGTTGTTAATGGGTCCTTTGGCCCAGTCATGCACTGCCTGGGGGGGTTGTCAATGGGTCCTTTGGCCCAGTCATGCACTGCCTGGGGGGGGGGTGTTAATGGGTCCTTTGGCCCAGTCATGCACTGCCTGGGGGGGGCATTGTTAATGGGTCCTTTGGCCCAGTCATGCACTGCCTGGGGGGGGGGGTGTTAATGGGTCCTTTGGCCCAGTCATGCCATCAACATATACTCATATGGCATTCATGTTTTTCCACTTACCAGCATCTGCAGGTGGGCTCACTCCTGCCTCAGCCTCCCCGATCCTATGGATGCCCTCAAGGTGGAGGACACTGCTGCAACGCTCCTCCCATGCTTGCAGCCTCAGTGGGGAAGGGGGTCCTCCACCTGTCCCAATGCTGCGTTGGCGGTGTGTGGAGATCAGGTTCCGAACCCTCAGCCTGAGGTCATCCCACACTTCCTTCCTCCGCTGCTGTGTGGCACGCCGTTGATCGACACTGAACAGCATCTCTGCATGCTCCACCAGAACAGTTAACTCCACCTCACTAAAGCGCCGTTTGCGCTGCCTCTGGGCTGGAATCCTGGCAGACATGCTGGTGGTACCTTTTGTCTTCTCACAGTGTGGATTCTGCTTGTGCTGACTCTGGATGGCAATGGATTGTGCTTTATATGATGGCCACCTCTCTGTTTCCTGTTTTGGCGATCACAGTATTTCCAGTTCCGTGGCAACGGTGGCGGACAGGGGTTTTGCGCTACTTGTGGCAGTGCTATGTCCATTTCCGTGGCTTTTTTTGCGATGGCGGTAACAACGTTTCCAAGTCCGTGTGGTGCGCGCGACCGACAGCACGTAATCGGACGGTCTTTCCGCAACCTTGCAGACGCGGAAACTGTTACCGCCGTCACAGAATCACCGCGGTCCAGACCTGACAGGTTGTAATGAGACCCATGTGCAGCTCCTGCAGCCTCAACCTGGATTGGGCATTTTTTCCAGGTTATTTAACTATATGGGCGATAGAGATGAACCAGAGACACCTAGTTGTTTGCACCAATACATTACTTCTGTCAATCACTACCCTTTGAAGTTTCAGGTAAACAAAGTAAGCCCTGTTCTTCATTCCCACTGGTAGGGCACCTGGCCCAGATCACGTTGCAACAGATGTGTTTTGGGCACAATTACCATATTGCGGTACCAGTCTTTACTAAAATCTTTAATGCATTTGTGGCCAGTAATAAGTTCCCTAACAGCTGGAAGGAATCCACAATAATTCCAATATTTAAACAAGGTGATAGATTGGATCCAGGTTGTTATCGGCCAATATCTTTGATAGACTCCACTGCAAAATGGCTGGGAAGGGTGGTCTAAACACATATCAATTGGGCTCAAGCTAATAACGTCCTGCCTGAAAAGCAGTATGGGTTTAGGGCAGGAGTTGGTACAGTAGAACAGGTCCTGAACCTCAGTCTGATATTGGACAAGTGTAACAATGGCCAGGATTGTCCAATTTACCTGGGTTTCACGGACCTGAGTCAAGCCGTCGACAGGGTCAATCGGAAAAAGTTGTGCCGTTTGCTATATACTATGGGCATGCCAGCTCCTATTTTAAAACTATTGATCTTACTGGAGAGCAATCATAAAGCTGCAACGAGAATAGATAATAGCGGTAAATTATCCACATCATTTACCATAGCACAAGGGGTCAGGCAATGGTGTGTCTTGGCCCCTCATCGGTTTAATCTTGAGGTTAGCACTCTGGCAGTGGAACTAAATAAAGTAATGAGGGACACGCCCAGAGTTATGGGGCAAAATAGCTCTGTGCTGTTGTAAAGGCTCACTCCCCGACTTACACATGCATATTCGTAAAATATAATACACCCCCAGTGGGTAATGAGACTAGGATGACAGGTTGCAGGATTTAGTTAAGTTTATATAAAGTTGGCATCCAGAGAACTCTGCTTCCTCCAGAGAGCTCTGGCAAACATTACAATTACAGACAATTATAAAGGAATACAGCGTCATAGATGACGCAACTAACATAGGGTGCTACAATAATGTGGGATTGGCTGGAAGGAAAAGACACATAGCGATATAGGCGCTGCTTCTTTTGGATTGGTTACCCAGATGGCGGGAGGGTGAGCGTCATGAAGTCCAGCTGCATATGTCCGGGAGGAGTGAGGGTTAGGTCACGGCGAGATAGAGTTGACACTAACTAAGCTGGCATGAGAAACTACCATTCAATATATAATAAACAACAGTCATTAGTATACCTTTGAATAAATCTAGAAAACCTATAAATTGCATGCATGCAATTACACCATCTTTTATTATGACTTTTATGGGGTGCAAGGCGTAGAGGGCTTGTCCTCTGAGATAACCTGGGCAACTGGGTGGTTCTTGGCACATCAAGGCAAGTGGGGAGTTGTAATGACATGTGTTGGTTTTAGGGCACAATATACTGAGACAGAGGTCTGGGTTTATTGGGGGCACTGTGGGGTGGGCTGCACAGCAGGGTCACACTTCTGGTACATCAAGAGAATACCTTAGGAGGGCACAGGGTTACATTGTCAGTAACTTTCCAACAGCGGGGCAAGGAAGCAGGGGCAGGTTTGTGGAGATGGATGAGCTACAAGCCATGGTTCGAGCCGGTTCACACACTGGACAGTGATCACAGAGGAAGGATGATATCATAAATTCTGTTATTGGTTTCAATTATCCCCGGCGCATCCGTGAGAAAGGGAATTGTGAAGCTTTCAGACAGGGAGGAAAAGGTGGGGGCCATGAGCATGCTGTGCACGGCGCTGCAGAGGGGAGAGAAGCCTTTTCGTACTATTGAAGTGAGGCCTAGTCCACAGATGGAGTCGAGGGCACACAAAACGGAAGCCAAGTGTATCCCACAATAGCCCGCTCATGCTAATGTTAGCATACGGGCAACAGAGGTGTCCCCCGCTATTGCAAACGTGCAGAATGTGCGAGGGGGGGCCCAAACGATACCTCACTCCACACATTCCCCTCTTTCGTTACATCTAATGTAACAAACTAATCTTTACATTAATTTTCACTTCAATAGTACTGCGCTTCTTGCACTGCTTCATTCCATGCGCGTGTCCCTTTAATTGGCATCCAAGCCCTGCATACACTTCATAAGCTTTGACCTCTCCTGGCGTATTTATCAGGTGTGCAGGTCATATATATATATTCCCCCATCCCCATCCAGGTCCACTCACACCTCCCTGTACCATTGTAATTCACATGGTTCTTTGATGGTTGTATGGTATACATTTTCCACCCTGTCCCCATGCTGATTATATACTGCTGTTAGGCGATACTTAAGGGGATTTACCTCCCCTGTTTGTATTTGAGCATCTTTTACATTTGCTGCCATTGTCGGTTTGCCCAATGTTACCATCATCATAGCGGAACTAGGCATTGATTTTGCACAACATCGAAGGCCTACCTGACACAGACAGAAAAATAGCAGCACAAAAACGATGAGTGGGACCAACATTTTCATCAACACACTGAGCCAAGATGGTATCCAATTGAAGATGCCATCAAACCAGTTGCTCGGCTCTATTCCTCCTTCCTTCCGCATTCTCTCACCCAAACTATGCACAGCCGAGATGACGTGGGAGAGGGTCCTACGGTCTTCATCTTCAGAAGGTAGAATGTGCAGCAGGCACTCCCAATTTGTCGGCAAACGCCGCCGTCCATTGCTGTGAGGTCTAGGACATACCTGTTCTGCATTGTCATTAAGCGCAGGGCGCCACGTTCCACTTTTATAACGTTGAGCCCTTCTTCAGTGTCGTTGGCCAGTTGGATCAGCTCCCGGCACATAATCTTTAGCCAGTTGGCGTTTGTCAGTGCTTGAAGCCCTGGCACCAGGAAGGAAGCAAAGAAAGTTTCAGCAGAGTTGAAGAGCTTATATTTGTTTGGAATCTCAGCCAGGAGTTCTGATGACTTGCTGGAGATATAGTTGGATGATCGTCGTTTGCGAGATACCCTGTCTTGTAGTTTGTTTTCAGACAGAATGTCGTATGTGGAAGGCTTTGTTGTTGCTGGCTGGGGTGCTGCCGATATGTCAGCCAAATCCCCCCCCTCCCCCCTTGGATATGGCTTTCTGGAATCACCATTAGCGCTGAATGCAGTGTGGCCAGGGCACAGGTACCCCTCCATGATGGTGGGAGATGCAGGTATGCTTGTTTGCCAGATACCAAATACATGTCCATGAGTGCTGTTGTGTCCTTTTTCTGTCTGGAATGATAATTGTTTTGTTGCATTTTCTGTTCGAGCCTATTTGCACCTTTCCCTCGCCATGGAAACAAAGTTCGTGTTCATTTTCTTTCTGCGTTTTGATGGGTTTTTCAAGTGCTGTGACCCATGTGAACTTTGCAATGTGCTTAGACCAGACCGGAATACATGTTTCTTTGACCTATTGAAAGTTCTCCTCAGTAAGTCCTCGCAACGCCTCTGCCTTGCACGTGATCGTCTCATCATGCCGTTTGTTTTCCGCGAACCGTGTTCCTTTGATAACAAAAATGGTTCCTTGATGCAGATCACTCCTTGCGGCTTACTCGTGCAGGTTTTCTCATTCTGCAGCATTTCCATTGTGACTGTGTGTGACTGGAAGGTGCCTCGAATCCTACACAATACGAGATGAACTAAACATTGGGCATCCGACAAGGGCACTTCTTGAGGTATAAGTATTTTAGGTGTGCCTGAGGCATGCAGTATGAGAGAGCAGACATAACGGCGCTCATTCGTAGCTTGTTGGGCTGTTGCAATCATGTCGGAGTACCATTTGTTTGATTGATCTGGGTGGCGGGGGACTTCAATCTCATCTAATCCCAGGCCCTGGTATACATCATGCCTTTTTCCTCCTGCCCCCTTTTTCCGTCTCCTCCTCCCCCTTTTTCTGTTATTTATCATTTTCACTCTCCAGTATTTTATGGGAAAGACGTCTGCCCATGTTACATCACTTAATTCACTAGCTGTTTTCCAAGCCTGTGGTACTGGGGGGTCTTGGGTAATTGGAGTATCGGGGTTAAAGTGCATTACAGTGCCTTGTGAGGTAGGTTCTGTGGTTGCATGTGCATTGGTATATATATGTCAGATCAGGCTCACCAAACCAGGAATAATTGCCATCATACTCCTTAGTCTCATTATCATTGCCGAAACCCACAGCAGCAAGTGAAAAAACAGGGGTTTTGACAGTTCGGTTTTTATGCAAAGTAGTGAGATTATCATTGACAATGCCGTTAGGTTTCCAAATTGTTGTAACTCCAGCCCATATGAGGCTTGAGCCTTCCTGTATCAGGTTTACCCCACTCCCCCCTCTTTCATATCCTCAATTATGAAAGTAAATGTCCAATACAAGGCAGCAAAAAATAACATCACAGAAAATACTATTGCTGCAAATGCTAATCCACATTCATTATTGTACCATTTATTTATTCTATTATCTACTCTATGACTATCTACATTTGAATCGTTGTTAGTGAGGGCCCTCCTTTCCGTCATATTTCCACCTGAAGGGGTGATATAAAAGGGTTAAGTACATGGCACAAATATTTCATACTTCTACACACATTTTCTTTTCAAATATTACCACATTAATATCTGTTATTCACTTTTTCTACCTCTAATTCTTTTATTTCTCTTATGCTTCATAAATGTTCTTTGGAAAAAGGTGATCTTAGTTTGACATGAAAAAGTGGGAAGTGACAGAAATATGTAGAGAGACAGAGAAATTGTAAACTTTTAACGCAATCGTGTACACATGTTTCATCATTATACCATTTTCTTTGTTTCATATTTCTCAAAAGTCTCTACTTATTTTGTTCCACGTTATACATCTCTATTTTAGCCACTTGCAACTTCTTGACTGTTTTTGCTCACTTTGAGGAGTTGTGCTATTGTGTGCTTTCCTCACATCTGAGAGATGCACCCAATATTTCAACCCCTTAACCTTCACTGCAGTAGGTGTGCAGTAAATAACCTAGTAGCGGCCATGGAATCGTGGGGAGTTCCATCCCGGCACGAAACTACGTACATACACGCTTTCTCCTGGCATTAACTGTGCTGTGGGGCTGTCTTGTGCTGGTGTTGTGTCCGTTTCATTATTCCGTGTGAATGCAGGTGCCATTTGTCTTGCTATACTCCGTACCACACGTGCCAGTTGGGTAAGGTATTCCTTAAATTCATCCCCCAGCACTGTGGCAGCTCTATGAGCATCCGATGCTCTTCCTACTGGCGACAATGGCGTATGAAAACGCCGTCGCGTCACTATTTTGGGCAGGCTCAAATGATGGTCCTTTCTTGGTTGCGTACTGCGCTGGAACAGTACTAGGGGCAAGCAATATACCCAGTTCTTTTTAAGTGTGCTACATAACTTGGACAATTTGCTTTTGAGCAGGCCATTGATTTTTTTCTACCACTCTTTTAGCCTGCGGGTGATAAGTTGAACATAATTTGTGCTCAACACCTAACAAGGTGGTCACCTCTTTGAAGAGGTCATCCACAAAATGGGTGCCATTGTCTGATCACATCGCATATGCCCCACCTCGAGAAAACTTCTCATACCAAAAACTTTGCTGCATACTTTGCATCTGGGTGTGGACATGGCCCAGCTTCCACCCACCGTGAGAAGGGACAAACTATTACAATGAGATCTTGCCTCATTACACCTTTCTCCCATGTCCGCATAGTCTATGTGGAGCTCTCTAAAAGGCCCCACAGGACGTGGCAGTGTTCCTCGTAGTGTTCTGAGAGTCATTCCTGAATTATATGTTTGGCATGTAGTGCATGCAATTGTTAATTTGGATAGGTGTTCCTGCAAATTGGGGACAAACTATTCTTCCTGAATGTCTGCTGCAATGTGTCGTTTCGTTACATGCGTTGGGAATGCGTCGGGAAGTGGAGCTGTTGAAAAGCTATCAGTAATAGTTCTACCTTCCCTGTCAGTTCTTGCCGCCATATTAAACCTGTTGGTGACTGTTTACATCCTCTTTTTCCCCACAATTCTTGTTCTTCTAATGGTGCACGTTTTTGTAATTCTCCACCTTGTAGAATGGGTGTGCCATTGTATCCTTCATCCTGTATTTCTGAGCTTGTTGTTTTTACAATGCACTCTAATGGTTGGGGCACATTAAAGTATGCCGCTTCTTTTGCAGCAGCATCTGCTGATGCATTCCCGAGCAAGATCGCATCCGTGTTATTCATGTGTGCTTGGCACTTTACCAATGATACCACAGATGGTTCGGATAGCGCTTCAATTAAGTCATTTAATAGTGCTGCATGATGTACTGGTGAACCTTCTGCCCTCCTGAACCCTCTTCGTCGCAATCGTGACAACCCTGAATGCACTGTTGTCACATATTCAGAGTCAGAATATATGGTTACCGCGCATCCTTTGGCTGTATGTAGTGCTTCAATTAACGCAATCAATTCTGCTGCTTGTGCTGTGTAGTGTGATAGGAGGCGCTTTTGCACTATTACCTCGTACTCATCTCCCTCTATTCGTACCACTGCTGCTCCTACATGTTATTCTCCTGTCTCACTGTTAATTGACGCTGACCCATCCACGAAGTACATTTCCCCTTCCTCCAGTGCATTTTCGCTCGCTTTTGGGATCTCATCTCCCTCCCCCTTGTATGTGGCACAATCATGTTCTTGCACATCTTCTACAGTACAGGGCTCAGTGATGAAGGTAGCAGGGTTTACACTTTTACATCTAACTACATGGACGTTCGGGCTTGATATTATTTCGTAAGCTGTTGCCCTCTGGGTTGGGAGTGTTGATTTTGTTCTTTCCAGAATAGCAAATATTGAGTGTTCTGCATATAAAGTTACTGAGCATCCCATTACAATTGTGGTGTTTTTTTCTATCGCGAAGGCCGCTGCTGCAAGAGCTTGTTCACATGCAAAGTGGCCCTGCATCACCGAGTCTAATGTGCTGCAGTAGTAGGCCAAGGGCTTGTGACCTACCGATGTTCTTTTTGTCAGTACTGCCGTCAAAAGTATTCCATTGCAATGTGAAAAGAGGTAGAACTCCCGGTCATAATCGGGGTTCGCTAATACTGGGGCCTGTGTGATTAGTTCTTTCAATTTGAAGTATTGTGTCATCATTTCCTGAGTCCTTTTTATTTGGGCACTGCTCTTTTGCGCTTCTTTAAATGCTTGCAATAATGGGAGTGTATATGCCGCGTAGTCCAAAATCCATGCACGACAATAGTTATATATGCTGAGAAACTTCTGCATGTCCTTCACTGTTTTTGGCATCATTGCATGGCATATTGCTGCCGCTCTGTCAGGTGGTATTCTTTTCCCATCTTTTGAAATTAACTGTCCAAGGTACAACACTTCTGCTAGGCAGCATTGGAGCTTGCCCTTGTCCACCTTGTATTCTTTCGTGGCCAGTAAATTTAGTAATGAAATCAAATCTTCTCTACGCTGTTCTTCACTTTTACTGCAGATGAGGTGGTCATCCATATATTGAATTATTGTGCTTTCTACATCCACATTACCAAGATCTTTGTGTATAATTCTATTGAAGATGCTAGGGCCCTCACAGTACCCCTGTGACAATCTACAATGCTCATATCTGTTACCCCCCCCAATGTAAATGCTGTGAGAAACTGACAGCTTGGGTCAAGTGGCACTGAGAAGAAAGCGTTCTTCAAATCCACTACCGTGAAGCAGGTGGCTTCTTTAGGTATGCTGCACAAGATCGATGCAGGGTTAGGCACTAATGGGAACTCTTTCTGTATGATGTCATTAAGTGGGCATAGGTCCTGGATCATCCTCCAAGCCCCGCCCCTTGTTTTTTTAATTGGGTAAATCGCTGTATTACAAGGTGAACTGGATGGCACTATTATACCTTGTTGTAATAATGCTGTTATAGTTTCCTTTCATTCCCGCCTCTGCTTCTCTTGACAACGGGTACTGTTTTACTCTTGGCGGAATTGCACCAGGTTTCAATTTTATTTTTATGGGCATGACCCCTTGCAATAGCCCTACGTCATGTGGGCCGGTAGTCCATAATTCTGGCAGTACCTATAGTGGGTGGTGCACTAATGCTAGCCATGAGAGGGTTATGTACTTCTCTATGCTGGATCATTATGTCACAAAGTACACTTATTTCCATTATTATCTCCCCATCAATATCATTGTCAGTGAACAATCACTTGTCAGTCAAATCACACAAAGCTATGTTTGGGTCTATACACAGCACTGTTCTCCACTCACATCCAGGCCTGTCCAGTCCTATTACCGCAATACGTTTGCTTGAAACTTGCACTGCTTCCAAATCAATGGACAGAATTGTCCCTGGCATGACATCCGAGTATACAATTGGGCGGAACACAAACTCAGATGGCACTCTCCATTCCTTCAGTGTTATCTCGGACACTACTTTGACAAGTACCCGTATCCCATAAACGAACATATCAACATCAATTGGTACCCCTCACATTGCAATCTAATTCATCATTGTGCTGATCATTAACATGGCCCTTACTGGACATACCCCTGGGGTGGAGCATACTCTCCCCCTTTCTGTGAAAGAGATGGTCATTTTCAATTTGCTCATGAGGTCCCTTCCCAACAAATTTACTGGCGAGTCTTCATGATACAGTAGGGGTGCTCGCACCGTTATGTCAAAGTCTTTTGTGTAAGGAACCTTTAAAATAGCCCCAGAGAACCCTTGCGTTTCCAAAAAATGTTCCTGAAAGCGGGAACCGGCCTTCCATGAGGCACGATTTTTCAGCTCCCCAAGTCTACCATAAAGATGAAAAGGCATCGCCCCTGAACAGAAGCTTTTCCCCCCACCAGTGGGCTGTTGAAGTACATGCCCAGTCAATGCCAAATTAGCACGCAGCATCCACATTTCAAATGTTAATGCCACGTTGTATGACTTACCCAACTCCAATACCATGCTACGTTTTACATTTGTTTGCATTTTTGGAAGAATACAATAAGTCAGCGCCTTCATTGAAGAGAGATCATAATTGCCATTTAGCTTCCTGGCCAGGTAATGAAAGCCTGCCTTTTCCACAATAGACAAAGGCTCGGAGTCTAGAGCAACCATTAGTGCAAGAGCATTATTTCTTCTCTTTTGGCCTCATGTTTTTACATTCAGGAATTCAATTTTGATTGAGCAGAAATACACTAGCAGCACACCTTGCTCTAAATGTAGCTTCCTGGTAAGCTTTATGCTCTTTCTGAAAAAGGACATGAGCAGATGGGTGCACACGTTCAATCTGCCTGAGAAGTTTGCTTGTGGTAGAGCCTCACACCCTAATAATGGTCTCTTTATCGTGCATCACTTGCATTTAAAAGTCAACAAAGTCCATGTTAGAGTCACTGTCAACAGAAATACATTTATCATAATGTTCATAAATTGGGTGCTGCATGCGCTCATTTCTGGGAGAACGCGTGTCTGGGGTCCTTCTTTGGAACACAAACTGACTGGGACAACTTCACGTCTGCTCTAATTTTCTGGGTACTGGCTGGTCCAACGCTATGGGAAACATCCCTTCAAACTCAGAATGACCCTCTTGTAGACACTTCCACCTTTTTCCGTAGAATAAAATACATACAAGATGGGCACCTCACGTCCTTTGGCCAACTTAGTAAGAGTTCTGTGCTCACTAGCCAAAAACATGCAATATAATAAAAAATAAAGAGTTGGGGAGGGAGGTAAATAAAATTAAAATCGCAAATAGAAATGTTGCAATGATTGCAGCAGTATAAAATTGACACAGACATTTCACAACATGCTACAAAGGCGGCCCCAGCCGGCTTTCATTACCAAGCCACTTGTGCAATCACACACTCACAACCACACTTAAAGAACACTCCAGGGCTCTTCACTCTTCTCCTTCATTCTCCCCACTGTGGGGTGTTCTCAGTCTCTCCCCACTATGGGGCGCTTCTCCTTTGTACTCCCCACTCTCGGGTGTTCTCAGACTCTCTCCACTCTAGGGCTCTTCTTCATAATCCCCCACTATAGGGTGTTCTTGGTCTCCTCTGACCTTGCTGCCCGCCTCCTGTTCCTCCGAAGCTATTGTATACGTGTATCACAGAAGCATTCCCCCTGGGAGGGCTATGTAGGATGACTGCCTCTCGTTTCGCCGCAGAGCAGCTTACCCCAATGCTCAATGGAATGCCTCATCGGTGGACATCTCCTCATGGTTCCTGCTTACTCCGCGCTGGAGCTTGTGGGCGGTTACGCCTCCGGGCACGGTCTCAGCTCACGGCTCCAGTTTTTCTCCTACATTGTCCTCTGCTAGTGCGGACCTCCGGGTGCCGACCCCAAGAGAATTTTCCAAAGTTTTCCCTAATGCTGTGATCATAGATGGATTCATTTGGAATTATAACGGAATAGAAAATTGAAGGTCAGGCAAGGTAGTAAACAGCAGTTACAGCTGTGGAGACCCTAGGGGGAAATTGAGAGTTTGGGGAGAGTATGCGCGAGTGTTTCACTGATGCACGTATGCCTTTGGACTTGCACATGCTGAAGCAGGTTTGGGTACAGGATGGGAGCGTATTGGAGGAGGCAGCAACGGTTGCTAGTTCCTGGGTGTATGCACCAACAAGGGACGCAGTGTGCAACAAGACTTAAAATACATTAGATTGCTGCTCTCAGGGGATGAGGAGGGCCCTGGTCAGGTTCCAAGGCAATGAGTTGTAAGTAGCTAATTCCCTGTTCTTTGGGTTGTACGACCCACTGTTATATTTTCTTGCTTTCTTCCCTCAGGTTCTACGTTCTTTTCTGTCTCTAGGCTTCATCATTACCATGTTTCTTCTCCTTTTGCTGCTCATCAGAACCTTCCCTTTTACCTTGAACACTATACTGACTAAACACAGATTCTCAAAAAGGAGCACAAATAAAAAAGTGCAGAGGAGGTGCTTTTTTAATTTATGCTCATTGCCAAATGCACAGGTTACTTTATTCTGAAAGGTTACCTGCGCATTTCAATGGGGCTGAACAATATCGCAAAGATGTGCTAGCAACCCCCTCTGGATACATTAGGCCTCAAACTGAAATGCTGTAAAAATATTAAAGCATTTGTATCCCTGTTTGAAGCCTAGAAACGTAAGTGGGTGAGCAGCAGTTTACAACTCTGCTCTCCCAAGTCAAACACAATGCATGAAAGGTTCAGAAATGAATCTCTCATGTATTGCACCTTCACGCAGGGGAAAGTCTTTTTCTTCCAAGTTGAGATGACATAATGTCTTTTGTTAGCTACTCACCGACGCATTTGATGATTTTACTTTAGCGTGATCATCAACCCGTTAAGGGCGTTGAGTTTCTGATTGGAGGGAGTGGCAGATCTTTCAAAAGGACTAGGGACTGGTACAAATTAAGAAGTGATCTTGAATTTAAAAAGATTTTTTTTTCCCTAAATAGCAGGTCACACTTGCTTATTAAAAGGCATTAAACAACACGAATATTTAAGGGACAACAATAAAATAGGGTTGCTTTATCTGTAAAGGACAGTGTAACTGCATGTTGTATGCAATTAACACATATACTGACTAGGGAGTTTGCGCAGCTTAAAAACCGATAGAATGTGCTTTTCTAAAGTAAATGTTTTCTTCTTTTTCAGATTAAAGGGCATTTTAAGTACGTAAGGCTTCTCTTGCAACTCTTGCAAATAGGACTTTCCATACCATGCTACCACCACCTGGTCCCGATTCAGAAAACATTTTGAGTTAAAGCGATGTGATTAACTTCTTTTGGGCCCAAATAGGTTTGGCCCAAACCTTTCGAAAAGTGCATCTGAATGCGTGCATTACAGATGCGTACATTCAGATACTCGTTTTCACTCCCGTTATGTAAATGTATGGATCAAGAGGATGACAGGACATTTCTGCACATTTCTAAGTGCTTTCCAAATTCACAAACAGGCTATTCTTTGAAATACAAAGAAAACAAAAGCATTCTCCCCGGTGTCTGTTTGGAACATGTGCAGAGGCGCCACCAAGGGGTGGCCAAGAGGGGCCATGGCCACCCTTATGAAAACGTTGATTCCCCACAAGCCCACCTGCCGGTTATGTGTTTGTTTTGGTTTGCCACACCAGTGACCTCATCAGGCCAACCCTATGAAAAATGTCTGGGGGCCCCACTGTGCGTGTCAGGTTGCACAAAGCAGAAGAGGTCACGCCTAACACTTCCATGCATTTATGTAAATGGGACAGCAGTGGTAGGAGCCGATGATGTCCGATTTGCATTTCTATTCTATTCCTCACATAGCAATAGAAATGGTATTTCTCCATTTCAAAATGACATGCATTCCCTGAACCCACATAGATGAGAGGCAACCATACATTAGAGTTGGGAGCAAGCTCCTTGCACCAATCTATGCACGCAGCGAGCTGGAACATCATATACGCTTGTTCACAGCCACCGAGAAATATATAGGCTGCTTTTGTGAAAAAGGTAATCTGTGCATTTCCAAAACCCAGGCACCTAAAATAAGAGGTACAGTGGTGCTGGTGCACATCACCTGTTCTTAGGAGTGTATTCGACGGTAGGTCTACAACCACGTTTTAGTTCACTGCACCCTTCACAAATTAGAAATAGCCATTTGCATTTCAGTTTGTTCCCACCCAAAAGGGTAGTCGACCACTGACATTTTAGGCAATTCTCCACTGAACAAGAGTAACACCAGCAGCCCCAGACATGCGTTTGCCTTGTTGGGCCTCATCAGGGAGGTGAGGCTGAGCCTCTCTAAAAGGTACAGTGAGCAAGGGTTCCATGTCTGGACTACCCTTAGTTACTTAGGGTTAAACCCCAGGTTTTACAAAATTTACGGTGTAGGAGCCCCTATACATAGGACGAACACGGCTCAAAAAAGCTGTTCTAAATAGTCTTAAATAAGAGCATTATCTACAATTGTGTAAATGGCAGATTAACATGTGAATTGGGTCCTAGGTGTTGAGAAGAATCGTTTGTACTTTGAACCATATGAAATGGTTGATTTTTTTAATGGATCACTTTTTAATTCAGTGATGCCAGTACATTGTCAGCCAATTAATCTTTTTGCTTATGCGTAAGATTTCTGTCAGTATTTTGCCCTTAAATTAAATATTGCTCCGGAGAAAAGTCCTGCTTCTCAATGCTACAATGCAAAAGTGGTATACACACTTGGAAGAGCATCTGCTTGTTTTAATGTTCACTGATAGTTGTGATTTTGCAAATATAAAGCTTACATTCAGACGGATGACTAAATCTGTAATGTTATACTCTGGTTAGCAAGAGCCCCTATAAAACCAATTGAACAATATAGGTAAAAACTGGATTCCACTTGAATTACAATTGAATTGTTCAATTGTCTCCTCGGGTAATATTTCTTGTGACCAAGATTTTGCTGTCGTCTAGAGGATTAGTGCATTACCTAGAAAGTATCCTTACACTACTTATCTGGACTATCTGCACCAAACAAGATAATTTCCTTTGGTAAAATCAATTTTGCTGTGACCATAGACAACCCACACTGTAACCTATGTTTGCATGACCTCTAGACAAGAGCAAAATCTTGACCACAAGAAAATTACCCGAGGAGACAATTCTTCTTCATGTTTTGTTAGGAATATGAAAACCACATTTGAAAAACTCATCACATGGTTAGCTCTATTTCCTTGATTACTATAGTCTAAGGGACCCATTACATTGTACAAATTAAGCATAACTGATCATAATCAAAATACTTTGAGAAGAACAACTGTAGCTATCCCTTTTAGGGATTACATCCGGAGTCACTCCAGATAAAAAAAAAAAAACATTTTTTAAAATAAAACTCTGGTTTGACAAACTGATCTTGAATATATTGAATATTGAGACCTGGTCTAGAGATGGGATTCCTTCCAAATGTAAATAGTCTTAGGGACCATTACATTGTAAAAACCAAAATCAAAATGTACTTGCTTGTATGAAAAGACAAAATGAATTTAATAGAAATTTAAATTATTTTTTTGAAAAATCTTCTTTTGTAGAAATGTATTGGAAAACTCAATGCACCTGATGAAGAGTGAGAATACTCGAAACGCATTGGGCCATTTCAAGAATATATTTGATGGAGTTGAGACTTAAGCTTGGCACAGGGGGACCGGTGGATGCTTCTATCCTCTGAACTCACCTTGTATTATTCCTAATGTACTGACCTGTGTTCCTACGAACCTACTTAAGCTACCTTATCAACCAAGGCTCGTGAGTAGTTATTTAAGCCCATAACTTACATCTTAACACTGGCGACGAGGATTATTGGAAACTGAAGGGAGCAGGAACAGAAAAGGAACAAGGAAACAAGCAGTACAAACAAGGACTGGTACCAGGAAACAAAAGGTGGCAAGGAAGTTACCCACCAGGAGAAAGCAGGAACTACAGAGGCATCCACCGGCCCCTCTCCGGCCCCAAGGTAGACAGGCCCAGCACTGTTTATATAGGGGCTGGGCTGCGCTGCGCGGCTGTATCATGATGGAAATGGCTAAGAGTGCGTGTTGTAGCCAGTAGATACATCACATAAAGAGTGCTGGGGGAGTTTATGAGTAAAAGTGCTCAGCATTGCAGAGGAGCGGCTGCAGCATTTACAGGCAGAAGAAATACTGATGACAGTACCTGTGTCCAGTCTTGGCATGGTATGAACACAGTCGATCGGATTTCAAGACATTGTGACATTTCAGCTGTGGAGGCACCGTTGACGGTTGGTGGAGAGAGCTCTGCACAGCTTGGAGCTTTGTGCAATTATGGTGACGTCAGTGGTCTCTGGGGAGTAATGGTGATGGTCCCCTGTAAGAACGTTGTCACGAACGTTCTGGAAGCCGGCAGCAGCGAGGATTACATCAATTCGGTGGAGGTCTTTGTTTAAAAAAAAAAAAAAAAGGACCTCTTGAACGAGTCCAAACGTGCCCAAATGTGCTCCAAGTGTCTTCCTGAGCATGAAGAAGATATTATGGAGCATGCAGCTTTGCTACGGGACGTTCATCTGAAGAACAAAGAGTGACATTTTCTTGGAAGTGTTGTCTAGGCATCTGTGTGTTAAAGGAAGCCTCATTGAAGTATTATCATCCGGCGTCATTTTAATTTTATCTAAAAGCGGAATGAACTACGTAATTGTTATATTATGCTGGTGTTGACATAATGGATTGGTTGCAGTGTCAAGGGGAATTTCAATGACGGAGAGTCTTGCCTGATAAATCCTGTGCAATGGACAGCAACGTGAGCAACGGATTACAAGCACAGGAAATATGTTTGGTGACTTAGTTGGTGCGCTATTTATTTTTAGTGATATTTACTGTTAGATGAACGGTATTTATGTTCAGTGCCTATTAGCGATCTGCATTATTATTATTTACAATGTTGCTATGTGGGGAGTGAGCAGATGGTGATTTTAGTTATGCTATAAGCTGCGTGTTGGCTGGAGCAACGACTATTTGTTGTTCTTATTGTTGCTAGTAACTACTGAACTAGTAGTGTCGCGCTCGCAGTCAGGACGCTGAAGGTGGAAACTTGTGGTTGGCAATTGGGCAAGAAGTTCTGCTTCTAGTTGTGGGGAGTGTTCCCAAAATTTTGCAGTGACATTACACATGGCTTACGATGGCTATTTGGTGGCAGTTTTTCTGCTGGAGCCATATGGTGGCACGGTGCCAAAATAAGTGGTGTTTGTGGTACAAATTTGTTTGGTGTTTTATGGTGCCAAAGTTGTTTTTGGCAATATTTATTGAAAATTGTGTGGGCCTTCTACAAGCAGAAATGCAAAAATGAAATGTACAGTATTGTTTTGCACTAACCTTACCAGTTCTCCACAGGCATTTCTCAACACGTTGAGAGTGAGAGTGCTAGAAATTGGCCATTTAGACCCATTTCATTCCTAGGTAATGTTCAGTCATGCGATGCCTTACATTAATCTAACAATTTTGTCCACAGGTATGTTCCAATTTGAACTTTGAGCATGAACTTTGAGACTCTTTCGTGGTGTAACTTGGAAATGTTTTACATTTCAAATATTTCAATACTGTATTGGTTTGTTTGTTTGATTATGGGAATGTGTGTGTGTGTGGTTTCAAGTGTCTTGTATCAAGCGGTTCATAAGTGAAATGCTAATTGTTTAGTGGCTTGTTATGCCCGATGTGTGTACAAAGTCTTGCGGGATGCTTTTGCCTGGTGTTTTAGAGGGATGTAGATGCCCGGTGTTTTGCAGCAAAATATTTTGCGTAATGCATTATCGGTTGCTCAATAGTGAGCATTTAGTAGCTCAGGCATGGTGCCTGGAGTAATGGAGTGGTGGAAATAGTAGTGTGCTCAATTGTGAGCATTTAGTAGCTCAGGCATGGTGCCTGGAGTAAGTGGAAATGATTGTGCATGTGATTGGTGGGCTGGTTCCCTTGTAGCGAGTTCCATAAAAGTCCTGTTATGGTTCTGGTGATTGTATTGGAAGAGGGTTAGCTATTTGGCAGCTAGTTACTTTAAGAACTTGGTAGGGGATAGCTGTATGCTAGGAGCAGTTTGCTAGATGGGTATCTAGAAGGATAGTATATATATATATATATGTTAGTAATACTGTTCCTTCTGTTTCCTTCTTTATTGCATGTTATGTAAGGGGCGAGATGTGTTGTGTTTTATCTATCCTGACCATGTGGCTATTCCCTGTATGTGTATGTGCCGGAGTCTGGAATGTGGTATGGAATTCTGGTTGGAATGTTTTATTGTGTGCCTGTGTTCCTGAACTGCCAGTTGAGACTTAAGCTTGGCACAGGGGGACCGGTGGATGCTTCTATCCTATGAACTCATCTTTTATTATTCCTAATGTACTTACCTGTGTTCCTACAAACCTACTAAAGTTACCTAATTAAAAAAAATATTTGATGTTCTTGTGAAATTGTGAATTTGTCATAACTATATGTCTACAGATGTAAAACTATAAGATTACCGCAAGTAGCTGTAAGTCAGACAGAGCTGTCTAGGGAATACATATTCCATTCAACTAATTTATCTGATTTGTTCATAACCTAGACAGTGTGCAGGGGACACGAGTTCCCTAATAGGAACCTTGTCTCTTTTTTAGAAGATATGAAGGGATCCGTTCAAAATGATTATGCCCACCAAAGTCAAAAAGGAAGATCTTCCTGGAGTCATCCCGTGACTCCAACCTAGAGACATACATGGCTAGTTCGGGGAGATCATCCGAAACCATCCTCAAGTATGTGTATAGGCTGAAATATTTAAATGGAATGACTATGGTCATCACAGAAACTACTCCAGGTTGAGTTCCGATTACTTCCAGTGATGATCTTGCATGACCCCATGACAAATTCAGGATGGGTGGGGGACCCCATGGCAACTTCAAGATGCGTGAGGGATTACTACAGGATGGTTGCATGACAATTTTAGGATGGGTTTGGAATTAAGGATTATTGCTGACAACTTCAGGAGGAGTTATTTCATGATGCTTCCAAAAGATTTAGGACAAGGGTATTGATTACCCCCAGGATGTATCCCTTGTGTGTAAGACAGGTAGTATTACTATGGGGGTGAGTCTAGTTAAACGTATGGATAGTCTACTGGAAAACCTCAAGGGAATTTGAAGTTGTCACTTTCCATCTTTGCCTTCTATGCTAGAGCACTCAAATGTTGTTAACTAAGTATGTCGATTTAGTATGGAAAACAACAAAACCACCCCCACAATGTACGAGCCAACCTAAACTCCCTCATTTCTGTTCTCACCTCTAGCTAACATGGCATCACACCCAATAAACTCGCACAATTACAAATCACTGCATCAAAATACACACTTTCAGTGACCTAAACAGAATTTGTTAAAGGTCTACTTGAATGATACACTGCCGACAGTCACTTCACCCACTATCACTGAGTAACAATTAGTTCAACCATTCACCACACCCAAGAAAACACTTGCTGAGCCCACCAGAAAACAGACAATAGCACAAAATCCATGTACCATTTACAAGTTGGCATCAACCTACAAATTCACCAGATCCACTATATAGTTCTACACACAAGAGCACTTGCATCTTCAGTTTCACACAGCAGCATCTGCGCTACAATTAAGATCAATTAGTAGCAGGGCCTGACGTAGCAACCAAACTCAGTTGTGGGGATGTTCCAATTCCATTTTTTTTAAAGATCTGAATTATTGAGCAGGGGTATGGGAAAATGTAGGTGTCACTTCACTGTATAAACAGGCATGACTGTCATACTGTAACAAGGACACACGGTTGCGAAGACGTGGCGATAGAGTTGAGCTAGGCAAATTAGATCTGTCCAACAAAAATGTAGCAGACACCTGACTTACTTGTTAGTCCAATGTTTTGTAGTTGTTGCACAGCTACATCTTTGGGAACTACAACATTACACGTTGACATCTTCCGATTTACTGCTGTGTCTTTCAATTGTCCAGATGCAGATTCTGAGGCAGGAATGTAGGCAGTAAGAAGAACACTAACCATCCCTGCTAAGACACGTTGGTTTTCCAGCTTTTGTGACCATAAGTGTGAACAGCCATTACTAAGTTTGGGAATAGTCGGTTTCCACCCATCAGCTTTTACAATATAATTCCCTTTGTGTTCTTTTGTTTTTTTTCACTGCATCTTCTTCTTGTAGTTCACGCAACACTCTGCTTCCCAGACTCTACCAGTAGCTACTTTTTCTCCTATGCCTTTCTTTTTAAAGCCTGAATTAGTCCCTCTGCACAACAGGTTTTAATTATTTCATCAAATGTTTTTTGTTTCTTGATACACAGTTGGCTGCGGGTATGAAAAAAAAGTAAAAACTTTAAACTGTGACTATGAATACATCAGACCTTTTGCTTGAGCTGTACACTTTGGTAAGTGCCCCCCCCCCCCCCCAAGTGAAATCCTATCCATCTCCATGGTTTCATTTTTGCACTTTCCCTCCCCATGCAAGCTACCCACATCTCAGTCTAGCTGCACACATACTCTCAACTGGACTACAGTGCTTCAACCCATAGCACTTTGAGATCATACCAATGGTAAAAGGAACTCTACAAATGCCCAATAACATAAGAAAGAAATCATGCAGATCTATACTTTAGAGTTATTTTAGAGCAAAGAGATGCTGTAAGAAAGTGGTGAGCATTGTTCAGCACTCATCTGTATGTGTGAAAAAAAGGGAATGCCTCCGCGTAGGGATGTCAGATTGTACCCTCCTTTGTACCCTCCTTTTCTAAACATCAAATAGATGGGACAAAAAAAAAAAATTATTTCGTAGGCATTGTGTCCTCCGACGTATTCCTTATCTTAGATATCTCCTTCCAGCTCTGCTGGCCTCGGAAAATTTCTCTAGAGGGCGCTGCGCGTCGATGTCCTCCGAGTCGATGTCCCTCGACAGCCGCCGTATCAACGTCATACTGCCTATAAAGGCCGCGCGCAGCGTCCGTTGCTCAGTTCCGTTTTTCCGTGCTTACTCAGTGCCTCGGAATACCGTTGCTCAGTTTTGTCAGGTTAATCCTATTTACCTCGAGTTATTCGATACCGTACTCGATGGCTTCTTCGTCGGAACCAACAACTCCTCGATCCGGCTTCAAAAAATGCTGAGATTGTGGGAAAAAGATGTCGCTGACTGACCCTCACAGAGTTTGGCTGTGGTGTTTGGGAGCTGAACACCATTGTTCGGAGTGCGAGGACTGTATGTCCATGACAGCTAAGACCCAGAAGGAGCGTAGGGGGAAGCTGGAGAAAGGTAAGACTTTTAAAGCTGCTTCTTCCTCGACGAAGTCGAGACATTCGTCTCCTCGTCACCATTCGCGCTCCAGGTCTCGGAGTGGGTCCCATCACTCCTCGAGATCGAAGCACTCGAAGAGGAGACGTCGAAGATCCCCTTTTCCGTCTTCCTCTGTTTCTCCAAAGAGAATCCCTTGCCCCACGAAACATAGTTCCCGGGCTGAATGGGAGGAATTCCGCAAAAATATGATGAGCGTCTTCGAGAAAGCGGCCTCGACCCCCTCGAAGACTGCCGAGAGCGATGCTCTGGTCGAAAGACCCGAAGGTCAAAAACGCTGCGAGTCGCAGTACCCGGCGAAGGAAACCTCTCGAGCGTGTCTCGAACCCTCGAGTAGGACTATGACCTCAAAACCTTCCTCGAAGGTTCCGTCGACGAAGGTTCCGTCGACGCCGAGGTCGGTGTCTTCGACGCCGTTGTCAAAGGGCCTTTCGACACACAGGTCTGTCGACTCAACGCCAGCTTCGACACCAGCGTCGACGCCAAGAAAGGTCACGGTTACGACACACCCAGTGACTATCCCCAGGTCCTCGATGACGTCGAGAAGAATCCCAATTCTGTCAAGGTCATCGAGGCCTCCGCCTTTGTTTTCGACGCTTCGACATCGGCGTCGACGACATCGACGTTTTCGAGGCCGATTATGACAAGTTCGGCACCCTCTGCCTTGAAAATGGGGTTTACACCCTTTATGAGTTCAGAACAATTGAGAACTATGTCCTCAATTATGGAAGAGGGCGAATTGTCTGAACAGGAAGACACATTTGAGTTGCAGGGACCTGTAAGCCCAATTAGAGAGGAATTTTCCTCTGAAGAACGCAGGTTAAAGGATCTTCATGATTCCTTACATGAGGCAAGTGGGTTAGACTCTTCCCCTGAGGTGGAATTTGCTAGGCCAGACCCAGGGGAGCATGCTGAAACCCCCTATAGAGCCTTAATGGCCAGGATCAGAGTTTATGGGGTGGTCTGCACCTTCACAATCTTTCCAACAAGATGACCTCATGGATATTCTTGATAAAGGCCCACAGGAGGATCCTGTGGTGCCTTTTCATAAAGCTCTTCAGAGGAAGATTATGATGAACTGGGAAACCCCAGATGTCGTTCCGGCAGTAAATAAAAAAACTGTCTACAAAATACAGGGTATCTTCTACAGACCCGGAGTTTTTGTCAAAACACCCATCCCCAGAAAGTCTGGTGGTACAGGCAGCATCTTCTACCGATGTCAAGACGGCTTATCCTACCGTCCCACAGGACAGGGACGATAAAAAATATGATGCTATGGCAAAGAATGTTTTTTCGGCATGTAGCATGGCGTTAAAATCTGTTAATGCTGCTTGCACCCTTGCTAGATTCAGCCATACACTTTGGGAGTGTGCTTCTACAGCGGCTGACTGCATCCCGGAGGGAGAAGAAAGGGAGGCATTCCTGAATATCATACAGGACGGTAAAGACGCTATGGCAAATCCCTCCAGACGGGCATTGATTCAGCTGACAGTATCAGCAGAGCAATGGCGGCAAGTACAACAATCAGGAGATTCGCCTGGTTGAGAAAGTCTGGTTTTGCCCCAGATGTGCAAGCCAGGCTCTTGAACATGCCATTCGATGGCTCTTTTTTGTTCGGGAAAAAGGCGGATGACAGTTTAGAGCAACTGCAAACTTCAAAAGCAGCAGCAAAATCCCTAGGCGCTGCAATCCGTCAGACACCTTTTCGTCCCACAGGAACCTCGGCGAGGGGCAAGTCCTTTCGCTTCTACTCCGCCTTCAGAAGAGGTAGGGGACGACCGGCTCAAAGGGGACAAAGAAGAACTACCCGAGGTGGACGGGGTAGATCTTCAAAAGCCGCAGCAACAGCAGGTGCCTCTTTACCATCGGCATCTGCATGAGCCGCCCCAAAACCACTCTGAGGACTTCCCTCACAGGACACCTGTAGGAGGCAGGTTGACTCAACATCTGGCGGAATGGCAGGCTATCACGTCAGATGCTTGGGCATTGGAAACAGTTGCCCAAGGTTACTGCCTGCCTTTCCTATGCATACCTCAGAGTCATCCACCGGGGATCAGCTCTCAAAAACCTCCAGATCCGCTCCTCTTGCAGGAAATTTTGGACCTGCTAGAGAAAGGTGCCATAGAACCGGTACCTGTAGCGGAGAGGAACAAGGGCTGGTACTCCCCTTATTTTCTCATTCCAAAGAAAGATGGAGGACTGAGACCCATCTTGGACTTGTGAGAATTGAACAAATTCCTCAGGAAAGACAAATTCAAGATGGTCACTCTTTCTCAGATCCTCCAGGCCCTTCAGTTCCAGGACTGGTTGGTATCGCTGGACCTTCAGGACGCTTATTTCCATGTGCCTATCCATCTCAAACACAGGAAATACCCGAGGTTCGCAATTGGCAACTCTCATTATCAATTTCGAGTGCTGCCATTTGGGCTGACCTCTGCCCCGAGGGTCTTCACCAAGCTGATGTCGGTAGCGGCTGCAAGTCTAAGGAGGGAAGGGATTCACGTCTACCCCTACCTGGACGATTGGTTGACCAGGGCTGTATCTTCGGAACAAGCTCAGATCCAGCTAAATCACGTGTGCCACTCCCTTCACAAACTGGGCTTCTCCCTCAATTTAAAGAAGTCACAAATGATACCATTGCAGAGACTCCAGTTCATCGGAGCAATCCTGGACACTTCCCTGGGAAAAGCCTCGCCACCAGAGGCGAGGGCTCAAGATATTCTACAGATGGTTACCAAGTTCCAAAATGCCCAACGTCTCCCAGCCTTCGACTTTTTGAGGTTGCTAGGCCTCATGGCATCCTGCATTTTCCTAGTGCCAGAGGCTCGCCTGAGAATGAGATCCCTCCAGTGGGCACTGAGGACTCAGTGGTCACAATTCTCAGGAAGAATGACAGATCTTCAGGTTCCCGACAGGGTGGCTCGAGACCTTCAGTGGTGGGCCTGTCAGGAGAACATTCTGAAAGGAGAACAGTTTTGGCAACCCTGGCCGGAGATAACAGTAGTCACGGATGCCTCACTCACGGGGCGGGGAGCCCACGCCAAGGACTTGACCATCAGCGGTCGTTGGTCTCCATCGGAGTCCAGACTACATATCAACCTGTTAGAGCCGAGAGCCATCAGACTTGCGCTGAAGGCGTTCCTGTCAGCTGTACAAGGAAATAATGTCCTGATAATGACGGACAACACGGTGGCCATGCATTACCTCAACAAAAGAGGAGGCGTAGGATCACTACCCCTGTGCAGAGAGGCGATGCAGCTCTGGTTTTGGGCAAACCAAGAAGGAATCTCTCTATCGGCAGGTCACCTAGCCGGAGAGAAGAACTTGACAGCGGACGCTCTGAGCAGGCAGAGTACAGTCTCCCACGAGTGGGAACTAGCTCAGGAAGTCCTTCAAGAGATCTTCGCCCTTTGGGGAACCCCTCAGGTGGATCAACCCCTCAGGTGGATCTGTTCGCCACCAGCGTCAACAGGAAGTGCGATCTGTTCTGCTCAAGGGAATTTCCCCCGAGAGGAGCTCTGGGAGACGCGTTCATAGTGGACTGGGAGTTTCCACTTCTGTACGCGTTCCCACCGGTCCCTGTCATTCCTCAAATGATCAGGAGGTTGAGAAGATTCCGGAGAACCATGATCCTAATTGGCCCGGATTGGGCCAGGAGAACGTGGTACCCGGACCTTCTAGACTTGTCCATCTGCCCTCCAATTCGACTTCCACTCAGAGAGAACCTACTCTCACAGAAGGGAGGTCAGGTTCTCCATCCAGACATCAAAACCCTCAACCTTCACGCTTGGCTTCTGAAAGGCTGAGGTACAAGGATTGGGACCTCCCCGATGATGTTATGGAGGTGTTGCTTTCGGCAAGGAGGCCAGCATCAAAGTCTTTACACCGCTGCCGTTGGAACAGATTTTGCAGCTGGTGTAGAGAACAGAATATCGACCCCTTTTCATGTGGTACACCAATGGTTTTGTCCTTCCTACTATATTTGGCGAATTCAGGCCTTCAAGTTGGCACCATTAAGGGCTATCTCGCAGCGCTATCCATCTTTAAGCGCACTGCGGAAGAACCTTCCTACTTCAAGTTACCCTTGGTAATACAGTTTCTAAAAGGGGTTAACCAATGTTTATCCCCCTCCAAGTTCCCCTGTGAGATTTAAACTTAGTCCTAACTTTCCTGATGGGCACACCTTTCGAACCACTCCATTCTTGTTTGTTAAGATTCCTTACCCTTATTAATAGCACTTACATCTGCTAGAAGGGTGAGCAAATTACAAGCTCTTTCTTGTAAACCCCCGCATACAATCTTTCACAAAGACAAAGTTGTCCTGCAAGTGAAGCCTAATTTCCTCCCAAAGGTGGTTTCTGAATTCCATATCACTCAGAAGATTACCCTACCATCTTTCTATCCTCCTCCTCATCCGGGGAAAGAGGAAGAGAGGTTACACAGGCTAGACCCTAGAAGGGCTTTAAGTTTTTACATCAGTAGACTAGCCAGGATAAGACAGGCAGACCAGCTGTTTGTAGGTTACCCAGGTCACAAGCTGGGGTTACCAATAACTAAGCAGACCATTTCCAGATGGATCATTCTAGCCATTCTGGAATGTTATAAATTGGCATGAAAAGAGCCCCCTCAAAACCTTAGGGCTCATTCGACCAGAGGTATTGCAGCTTCATCGGCCCTCAAAAGAGGTGTGCCGGTTAAAGACATCTGTGCGGCCGCTACATGGTCGTCTATCCATACCTTTACACGATTTTACAACTTGGATTCCTCCTCCAGTCAAGAGACTAGGTTTGGAAGGGCTGTACTGCACTCTATTCATCAATAGAAGACAGCGTGAAGTCAGTACTCCCTCCCCCAATGATAGAATACTGCTATGGGAGCCTATCTAAGATAAGGAATACGTCGGAGGACACAATCCCTTCGAAGAACAAGTTACTTCTTACCTTGTAACGTTCTTTCGACGGGATGTTCCTCCGACGTATTCCTTATCGACCCTCCCATCCATCCCCGCAGTTCTACTTCCCTTGTTGTTGCAGCTTACGCTCCTTCAGGGTGATTAGTTTAGTCCAGAAAGAATTATTGTGGGCTACAAAACGGAACTGAGCAACGGACGCTGCGCGCGGCCTTTATAGGCAGGATGACGTCGATACGGCGGCTGTCGAGGGACATCGACTCGGAGGACGTCGACGCGCAGCGCCCTCTAGAGAAAAATTTTCCGAGGCCAGCAGAGCGGGAAGGAGATATCTAAGATAAGGAATACGTCGGAGGAGCATCCCGTCGAAAGAACGTTGCAAGGTAAGAAGTAACTTGTTCTTCTTTCCTGCTGACTGAAAAAGCACTACTGCTTTGAAATCTTTTCTTCACGTATTTCTCTTCTTTCATCAAGACCCTCTAGCAGCCATTTACAATAAACTTCCCAAGGAATTGCCAAAGGCTCAAATCCCCTACCCTTTCAAATACAAAGAATTGTCAGAATCAAAGAAAAGCACATCAAAGAGTGCCATGATTTGAACTGTTGCCTAAAAGAAGAAAAGTAAAAGTACATTTACTATGCTCCAAGTATTTGTGAAACTTGTCTGTACCCAAAACCATGAATTTATAGTGGGCTTGCTATGTATGTTCCTGCCTAACTTCCTCCAAGACTTTCACTAGTTGCATCTGCTCACTAATAAAATATCAACCTTAGAGTCCCAGCTTGCGGACAGCAACATGTAGAGGAAATTATAGGGATGGGAAATAGGAGGGTATGCAGGGACAGAACTCATGACCAATGTGATTTACTGCGGGGAACAAAAGGCACGATCCTCCAGAATGGTCAGAACCAACCCCCCCCACCCCACATAAGCATAGCTACTGTGCCATAAATTATGCACTACAGCTGAACTAGTGCAGCGCTCATGAGCAGTGGAAAAATCCTGCAACATAGTAAAGCAAGCCAGGTGTAAATTTTGCAGAGACGTGGTTTCTCACACATGCACCACAGCTTGATGCATGTACATAATGTATTACTTAGAGGGTCGGGTGCACCTATCTGAGGAAGGTATGGATCTATACATGTGGAACATTGTGGGGGCATTGGAGCAGCAACAGTGTTAAAGTCAGAGAGGCGGGCAGCCAGTAGGATCATTTATCCCATACTTGGTAACAGGTTGAAGGTGATCAGACTGATCAGTAAAACAGTCATTGTATGTAACTGGGAAGGGAAGGAATCGCCCCACGCACGAAAAGGGGGCCTCTGTATGCTGAACAGCTAGGGCGCCTTAAGGCAGTGGGGGCGCAAAGCTCTTTAAAACCGGATTACGGTGACTGTTTTTAATAGAAAATATAAATGCTTGTGTGGGGTGCCCATTAACTATTTTTACACAAGGGTGGGGGGCAGCATAAAAAGGTTTGAAGACCACTGCCAGTCCTCTGTTACACAAGTCCGCTGAAAAATCCAGAAAAGCAAGAAAATATCTCCAAGCTCCACAGCATCTAACGAGAATGAACTGGTCCCATCATTAGAAAAGAAGAAAAAAAACCATCATAAAAAACATTCACCCTAGATCATAATAAAAAATGACCAACAAAGATATTTTCAAATTAATGACAGTGATCACTAGCCCTGGCAATCATTCAATAAATAAGTTATGAAGTTTACAGGCAAACTATGTTTAATTAACTGCTGAGCTGCAATGGTTGGAAAAAACAAACCACATTGAAGCGGCAATAAAAACCATCGGGATCCTCATCAACCTATATAGAGAATGGGACAGAAGTATAACTAGAACATGCAGTAATATGTCCGAGTTCCTGAATCATTTGTATTTATTAAATCATGTAGCAATTTCCCTAAAGTGTTGATCATAAACTAAACGTAGATGGAGGAGAACACGAGTCATGGAGGAAATCAGAAAACTGTCCCCTGCGCCCAAAGGCTGGAACAACTTCGCCCTATTGTGAACTGAAAGGCAATGGAAAAAAAATCAATTGGGGTAAACAAGCTCTCTATGTGTTCTTTAAAATAAATGTTGTAAAAGCAATACAACAGTTCTGCCGCACGTGCATAGCATCCATAACTTCCAGCAGTGAAAAAATAATATTCAAAAGCATTACAATACAAAATGAGAATGCCAGACAGTTTTCTTTTTATGGGGGGCAGCTTTACAGAAACTCTTTATTAAGTTTAAGGTCAAAGCACAACTAGTGTACCTGTCCTGTACACTTTTCACATTATGCACATCTCAAACTGACACATATACTGTAAACAATCTTCCCCAGCTTGAACGAGGTGGGAAAGTGGGGGGCGGGCCAGACTCTCCTTTAAAGCAAATCTCTTTCAGTTGCTGGACACTTAATTGATGCCACTTAGAGAGTGTCTTTTTTTTTTTACTTTTTTCGTTGGCTGGTGTTCATCGATTTAAGTGAAAGCAATGCTCAGGCCGTGAGCAATGTTAAGAGAAATACAAGGATGGGGGAATCTGTTCACTGTTGAGAAGCATTTTTTTTCTCCCTTCTTAATGAGAGCTTGGATGGCCAAGACCTGCAACCATTTTTTTGTGCGCAGAAACAGCAAGTCTATTTTGGAGCTTTTTTAAAGTAAAGCCCAAAGCGCCCTGTGCCACCAGAAGCAGGAAGGCAGGAATCAAACACATTCATCAAGGCATTTCAACCATCCCTGGCCCGAGACTATACCTGGCGGTGTCTGTGGCGCACACTGTACCACAGTCTGCCACACACTTCGAAACGTAACCTGCATTTATGCCAGCCAAACAAAACATTGCCCCTTGGCACCCTGCTTCAGAATTAAGAAATAATGAAGTTGCACACTTCCCACGTGCCACACATCAGCAATCCTCACACAAGGGAACTCTATGCCAGCAGGTGTCTGTGCACCAGCATGCAGCTGTCTGTGCAACTTATAAGCATAGCACCAATGTGCCCTTTATATACAATAGACATTCTCACAGGGGCTATGTGACACTGCAATGTTCTTCAGCAGACGGCGAGTCAAATCTTGAGTATCACTGGGCCTGTGCGACGCCTTCCTTCACAGTAAGGCATTGGAATGATTTGCTCATCCCCACTGATGGTGTGTTCATGTGTAGAAGTTGTGCATGCACTGCACCATACACATAGAAACGTCACACACAAGGGTACCACAAGCAGGTGGATAGTGAACCACTTTTAAAAAGTAAAAAACCGGGCAAGGTCCAAGTGCTCTTCCAACTAGCAATCAAAAATCAAAATATATATTAACATAGGACTGTGCCAGCAAGATAGCAACTAGGATTTTCACCTTTTTTTTAAATTTATTTTTTTAACAGATAACAAGATAGTCACTCTACTGCAGCGTTCGTCAAAAGTTTGACCCCAATTCCCCCCCTCCCCCAAAGAAGAATGTACCTAGCTTGGGTCCCACTATACATATGGACTCCAAAATGTTTATCGGCTGCAGTTATCGCACGCTGGTGTAGAACGGAGGCTCAAATGGAAGCGTGGGTGCCACACACTAAATTCATTCAAAATCATTGCTTGCAATAGCCTAAATTAGATCACAGGACAAATATTTGTAAAAACAGCATTCAGAATTTAATTTGTTCCTACAATACAGAGGACTTGACTAAAAGTAGTATTGCATATGTATTTCCCCCAAAAGAAAACTATTACTGATGTAACAATTTGTTTAAGTATAACGTTGAGATTACTATCAATGCAGTCAATTGCAAGTTGGACAGTGGCATATTGGAGAACTTGTGTGAAGAGTGGGCCAGTCTTTCAGCAGTCAGCTAGTCACTATTGGGTTCAACTTTTTGCAAAAGCCAACCGCAGGATTTCTTCCACCTCCAGCTTTGACTGATACTTTGTCTTTAGGGCTGCAAGTGCTGAGAATCACAAAAGGTACGAGGTGCTGAAACAGTACATGGACTGAACATTTGGATAAAGTTGGAAACTCTGCAGACACATTTTGCCCAAGACAATTTTTTTAATTGGCTCTCCAGTAGGTGGTCATTTTGAAGCTCCATTAGTTCCTCCTGGAGGTGTATTGGGAAAGGCTGAACCACCCAGTCATTGACGTGACAAGTGTCCTCTGGAAAGTACTTTGAGACTGTTTCTGAGATGGTTTCCTATTAGTTCAGCAACACATGAAAGATCATACTCTGCATTATTAGCAGATGCTAATGAGGAGACAAACGCATTGGAAATGCCGATATTAACCCTCCTCCTCCAAAGCTCCAACTTCTTTTTGAATGCGGATAGGTTTGCACTCACAGCAAATGGTGTGGTTTCTGTGTCTTGCAGGGAGAGGTTTCAAAAATGTAGCTTTTCAAAGATGTCACCATAGTACGCTAACAGTACAATCCAGCGTGAATCACACAAAAGTTCTTCTTTCATCTGGTCTAGACCCAGGAGAAGGTGTCTCACTTTGTTCCAGAGTTCATAAATGCGATGTAAAACCTTTCCCCTGAAGAGTTACCCGACCTTCCTGTCAAACAACAAAGCATCATGTTCAGCTCCCATTTCTGCACATAATGTGGCAAACAGACTGGCACATCTCAATAAAATGCCCAATCTTCACAACAGAAGTCAGCACCTCTGAGTTAATTCCCCATATTGCACACAGGCAAAGCTTCCGGGTGTATCATGCAGTGTGTCCATAATATATGTGGAGCTACTGCCAACACTTTTGCTTTTAACCCAGCTCTAGCATCAAACATTGAAGGAGCACCATCCGTGCAGATACCAACACACGCGCCTCCCACTTTAGGCAGCGGGAATTTAGGAAGTAGTTAATGTCAAAGACTTCAGATGCAGTTGCTCAGCTCTGAATTGGTTTACAGAATGAGAAATCCTCCAATTTTTTTTTCCACATGCCGGTACCTCACATAAGCAATCAAACTTTTGAAATGTCAGTGGCTTCACCCAACTGTTGGGCAAGCTGACTGTTTCAAGCGCGATATCAATTCTGTACTGTTATCAGGGGACAGGTCAGTGATGCGGCAGAAAATTGCAGACATAGGGATACTTTTGCATTTTTCTGCTGCACCGTCACCAAGCATTACCCGGTTGACAGCGAGAACTGTTGGCAGAATCATTTTCTCAGCATCTGTAAACGGCCTTTTGTTTTTGCCCATATAGTACGCAACATAGCAAGAAGCTTCCAAAGCATTTGCAGGTACTGTGGTCACATTAACTGTTTTTTTTTTGCTTTTTTTATGCCTTGCAGCTGCCGTACAAATCCCTGGTCTTTTTTGATAAACTGGCATGTTTCCAAATGCTGCCTTAATGTTGTTGGCTTCAGACCGTCATTTGCTAATGTAGCGCCACAAACCACACACTGCGGCTTTACTTCACCAGCAACTACGATCCATGTGAACCCAAAGTCCAAATAAGAGACATCACATTTCCGTGTTTTTTGCATTTTTGTCTGTTTCCACCTCTCCTTCTGCTTTTCGTTTGAGATTGCTACCATATTTGGGCACTAGGAAACGATCTGGTTCGATGCGATATTCCCGCATTTTAAAGCCCAAACACAAGATTTTTCGACCCTTTTTGTGTTGGCTTTAAAATGCAAAGATAACACATACTGCCCCACTCCTTCCCCAACCTCTCCTGCTCGTTCACTCATTAATCGGGGGGTTTTAACCCCCATTGCCCACCCAACACCCCCTTCCTGCATCAACACACATCCTCCCGACACATACCCACAAAGACACTCACACACGCAAAACTCTGTGCGAGCAGTCTTTCTAAAGCGACCCCCCCCACATGCCTCCCCAATCGGTACAGTGAAAAAGCGCTTTTCACTTAGTACCAACGATCCATCTGAAAAAGGAACCTGAATCTGCGAAAACATTGCAAACACCCACTTTAGTGTATGTCACATTCATTTTTAAAAACCATTTCAAGTTTTCAAAAAAAGATTTAAAATGGCAAACACCACATGCAAATATTTAAAACAAACCATGTGAAAAGCTTGGGGGTGGGAGGGAAAGCCCCTAGCAAAAATGGGTCAGAAATACTGGTTGGACTAGAAAGAAAAAAAGCACGACATTGATACAAGTCTCAGAAGACTCCCTGTTCAGATCGTGAAGCCCTAGCTTGAATTTCTAAGTGTTGAAACTGGACTGGGACACAGATTGGCGGCGTAACCCACACCTGGATGCACATTGCCGATATAAACCTTCAGCACTTGTCTTGCTGGGACACAGGTGGTTAGGCTGATACTCTGACGCTTGGAGCGATGCTGCTGCAATAAAAACAAATAGTTAATCAAGGATACATGTGTCTACCCAAGACTTCAAAATTAAGATTAGAAGAGCAGGGGCTAAAACTAGCTCTTGGGTGTTAGGTCCTAGCTTATACCTAACATTGGAAACCGGGACAGAGTACAGAGTGCACTGTATATGCAACTCCCATTTGAGACGTGTCAGGTACCACCCCAAACTGGACACGAGAAAGGAACAGTTTGAAATCCCAGATTGCGACTCCTAACTATACCTTTAAAATTGCCCACCTTCACCCACAGCAAAATACAGTTTATAAAAAGGCATACTTTGGCAAGTCCTACTACAGATGTCAGGTTTCTTATGGTGCCACTGCTGCTAGGGACTTTTCTGTCCTAGATGGGATGATAGAACCAATTATTTGTGTTCCTGCAATTGTTTTTTTGGTTTATTTTGAACAATAAATGCAAACCTTTTACGATTTACATTTCATTTCTGGAACACTACAAAATCCTCCTGTAACACTATAAAATCCTCCAAAAGGACAGAGGAGGAAAAAAAATAATAAGCATTGAAAAACATACTCACTATTCAAAAAAAAGGTCATAGTTGCCCCTCTGCGAGAACGAACACGGCTGAATGACATGTTTTTTGGGAAGGTACCCACTCGAGAGTCTGCAGTCACACTTTAGTTCACTGTACCGTTCACAGAAGAGAAATATCAATATGCTTATGAGTCTTCGTCCCGCCCACAAGGCAGTCCAGCACCGAAATGCTATGGCAATGCTCTTCTGAGTACCTACAGCACCCCCAGACATGCTTCAGCCTTGTTGGGCCTCGCAATTCAAATATCAATTTCAGATAAGCATTAAAAACAATACCTTCCTCAAAGAAGTTAAAAAGAAAAATAATTCTTTAAAAAAAGCATTCAATGGTTTTCAGTGTGGCTAAAACCATACTTCAATGTTTCACCAATTAAAAACATTTCCCACCATTCATAAGATTGTATGGTTGCAATCCATGTTTCCAAATGAAGGGTACGAACATCCCTCAAAGCACTACACACTCAGTGAAATAACGTTTCTGGGCCTCCACTTTCCCCACAAAGTGAGTTACCTGTCAATAACATCCCTCAAGGTAATTTAACTTCTCTATTGGGAAGAATGTTAAAGCGACATCTCAAATATTTCTCGATAATGGGCTGAGGGGAATTTTTGGATGTAGGAAGGGATGAGATTTAAACCTCTTCCTACCTGGATGGATTTAATCATAAATTTATTTTTGGCATAAGCATCCTGTGTTGTTATCGAATCCCTCTCTTGCAGTCTTTGTGCTTTAATGGATTTGCAATGATCATATCTAAAAGGGATATCGCACTGCTCCAAATGTGTCATACAACGAGCCTTCCAGATAGCAAACCTCCTATCCTCTGGTAAATGGTCTTTGTTTTTCAAGATGTCAAAACGGAAATGTACTATCCACCAGGATGCATTTTCTAAGAAGGGAAAATAGTTTTCCATGCTATAATTCACTCCATCGATTTGGGGTCCCAATTTTCCCATACGGATACACACCACGGAGAGTGAATTAGGTACTTGCAATAATTTCCTCCAAAAGTAGCCCTCCAGTATCCCCCATACTTTCCAGGATAGGCTCAAAAAGTGATTCAGCCCTGTAGGTAAGGATTTGGACTACTTAAGCGTTATATATTATAGGCATACCAGATTGACCTTACCAATATTTGCGCACTACACTCTGCCAGTCAGCACACATCCTAGGGAGCAGAGTCCTACCGAGAAATCTCCATAGGCCAGTCACCTCATCTGGCAGAGAGCAGTCAGAGCACATACCTGTAAATGTGACTCAGTCACAGAGACAAACAAATGATAGAGCGAGAGAATGAGCATCAGGTGGTTATATTTCACCCTTTCTATTCCCGGTCTGGATTAGTTGAGAAGTCCAGCCTATTCATCTACATATCTTACATAGAGTCTGACACAGTAGTGCTTAACTCACCGAGCTAACTTTCAGAAACCAAGTAATAGCCATTTAGCTTATTCTGCAGTTCGGTGACAGCGCTGAAGTAGCAGCAGACTGTCAAGGTTGCCGTGCCAGACACGAGGGCCTCTGGCTTCTCTGCAACATATGGTGCCCCCCATGCAGACGAAAGCATGGCACCCAGAGCAGGAAGATATACATGAATTCCACTTTAAATTGTTTCTATGGCAGTGGTGCAGCCAAAGTACTGTTGGTAATGCAGTGATTTTTTTAGTACATCAATAAATGCATAGACTTGCTCTATAGTAGATGGATACCGGGGTAGCTCAGCAGGTTGACAGACCATTGGTGAGATGTTATATATGCAAAACTTGTTAATCTAATTACTTTTTGCAATTACTTACAAAGGAAGTGCTATAAAATGTGTTAGGCCAAGGGATGGATTGGGGTATTTCTGCCTCTGTAGTGGAAATCAAAGGTACACCCATGAACCCAGTTTAGTTTCCTAATAACGGCTGTCAGCACAATGGAAGTATTTATTTGGGATTAACCAGTTTGGCAAACATAACATCTTTATAATATATAACCTGTGATAAAACACAAAGCCAGGGGCACACAAATTACAGAGTATTGGTGTGGTGCACTGACAAAAAAAAGTTTCAATGAAAACTAGTGAACACAATCAGCAGCGTTTTTTAATTTGGAAATTACTTTTTCCTATGAAAGTGTAAAATGCACAATTGCATTTCTAGAGCCCTCCGCTCGTCATCCAACACTTTGTGTGCGAGCTGTTTTTTCCAAGCAGAGATTGGAGGGTGGGGGAGTAGATCGTTATCCTCTGCAAGTGCCTCCCTCTGGAACAGGCTCCCTGCCTAGAGCCGGAGCTCCTTAAGTTCCGGAAACTCTTAAAGACCTTCCTCCTCTCTTCCTCCTTCTCCATCCCTCTCACTTTCTCTACGCCCCACTCTTCCATCTCTCCCCCAACTCTGTTCAGCTTGCCGACTGTTGCCTGGCTCACCTCCAGAGCCTCAAAGGTCCCAGGCTCCCTTGCTAGTCTTTGCACTTGCCTCTGGGACTCGGCACTATGTTCAGCACTACTGCACTTTCAGCATACTTTCCATGAAAGGAGTAACCTCGCTGCACTTAACCCATGACCTTGCTAGACTGGGCACACATGTTCCCCTCCCTCTCCCTTGCACTTCCGTCTGTACAATTGCATGACCTTAATTTACTAGGCCTAGTAAGTTCTGCTGTCCCCCCCTCGTGTCCCTTCCCCAATACGGTTGCGCCTGAAACATTCCATGCACTGGCACTAGGTGAAATGCCGTTAGGCCTAGTACACTAGTTACTTCTTTGTTAGATCATTCAGAAACTTCAATGCCTAAGAAGGACTGCTGTATTCCCTTGCTCCCTTCCCGCTTTGAAGCACTTCACATGTGTATAAGCACTGTACAAAGAAACAATTACAACAATAATGTGTCCAGCATGTAAAATGCCTACTTTCAACAGCGATAAAGCACCCCCTGCCACCCAAGCAATGTTCATGACCCATTGATTCCCATGGTGTCCTTTTCAGGGCAGAAGAAAACAAACAGGACAAGCAAACGGAGCCAGGAAATGTACAAGTGACAGCCGGAGGAAGGAGCACAGCTAAGATTAGCTTACCGAGGCCCCAGCTTACTTCGGCAAAGCTGGGGGCTTGGTAAAGCCTGGTCAGGGCTGAGGCAGGCTGGGTCCCGAGATCTGGCCACACATCTGATGCCGGATCTCGGACCCAGCCAGAGCCAGTCCATGGACCAGATGGGTGACGAGGCAGAGGACACACCAAAGCAGGGGGACCGGATATCATACAACACTGGCAAGGCACGCTTCCATCCCCACTCGCCTCCTCTCCCCCTGTGGCCCTTAAGGTGCAGGTACAGAGGGAGAGTAGTGCAGGGGGACCAGCATTGCAGTGATCCGGCCCGCCTGCTCACCTCCTCTCCCCACACGTCTGCCCTTGTGGGTACACAGAGGGAGAGGGGAGCAGAGGGACCGGGAAAGGCCTTTGACGCTTGCTTCTCAGCACCCCCCCACCCCAACCGTGTTATGGGAGTGCGAGACGAGAAGCAGCATTCCCTTAACAGACAAGAAAACGCTGGCAGCAGGAAGCAACAACACAGCCTGGACGTGCAATCCAAATGCAGGAAAGCGCCCGTCCAGTCTGTTTTCCTGTTTCATTGCCACACCTCCATCACGTCAGACTCACTTAGCATGTGCATGGGGGGGGGGGGCAGTGGCTCGCCATGCACAGTTGAGTGAGGCAAAAAGTATCGTTTCTCTTTCCTCGCTGACTTTTATTACGCCCCTCCCCCAAGGCATGTAGCCACATCCCCCAAAAAGGGGGGGGGGGGAGATGGAGAGCAGATTGAAGACCTCTGCCTACAGTATGACCAGTTTTAAGGCGAAATACTCAAATGTTATCTTGCTGGAGTCTGCATTTTCACTTTATACTAGCATAGTATACATGACCATGCAGGCATCTAGTCAGTGAGACAACACAGATAAATTAAGGAACTCTGTCCTATAGACAGGCAGTGGAAGAAATTGGGGGGGGGGGGGGGGGAAAGAGGGTGAAATCAAGAAAGACATTAAATATTGTGGTACAGATCACAGCACTGAGCGGTAAAGTTAGGCACATCTCCCTGCAATGTTCAAATCAGAACCCGTCACCTCGTAAAGTCAGTAAAGTTACAAAAGTCATGCCAAGGGAACTTGATGACGAACCGCTCCCGCCTTTGCTGCTCTTCATCTAGAGCCCCGGGCTGCCGCCGCACTCGCCTGCCGCTCCGGTGGCGGCATATATATCACCCCCTCCCCCCCCAAACAGAGCAAGCTTGCGGCCATGGTAAAAAAAAAAAAAAAAAAAAAGAAAAAACTAACAAAAAAATACCACATGGGGCTCTGTTTCAAACTAGCTGAGCTCATTGCTGTTCAAATAGTGAAAGCCGTGTTGCGCAGATAAGGGTGGAGAAAGATGCTGTATAAACTGTACAATTTTGTGGAAAGCCCATGTTGCAAGCCCGTGAATACTGCAAAAAGGCAACGCCATTTGGAGGTGGAAAACATGCAATAAATCCGACTTGCTGGCAGCCGAATTTGGAAATGACATCTGCCCTAAAAATTCCCTCGGCGTGCGCGACACAGCCATAAATCACTTCTGTTTAGGGGCAGGGATAAGGATAACACTTACCAGCCAAGAAGACACACAACGATCCGCTTTTGCTGCAACCAAAATCAAAATAGGACAATCAAACCCACCGGCACCCAAACATACAAGGCGCTTCGAAACAGTTCCTAGACGTATAAGCTCAGCAAGCCCTTGTACGCGCTTGTTCTTCTTCTTGCTGATAGATTTTTTATCCAAGCCCTTGTACGTACACAATAAAAAAATAAATATCTGCCGGAGTCCTCCATGATACGCGCTTAAGCACGTAGACTTCCTACGTGTAAACGTCATGACGACTTAACGGCATTTCGAAAAACGTGAAATACGTCTTTGCGTAATAAAGGTATTTCAGAAAGTGTCGGCAAACTTTTAAACAAACAAAATGTTATCCGTTCTCTTACGGACTTTACAAGTGTTTCAATTTATAATAAAAGCAACACAAGGCCTCCCTTTACGAAACGCACCTTTTCGGTTTCTAGGCAGCATCAGGTGAGTGCATGCGCATTTTATATGCATTTCTTTTAGCATCAATAAACTTAGATCGTTCTCACCTCTTTGTTGTTATATTGGTAAGAGGAGCCCCTTTGCAACCTCTGGAATTGCACGTTTAATTAAGAGGCTGAAGCTGAATTTCGTTGTATTTCACTTATCACATGTTGAAATTAAAAATGGTAAGTACGTGACTTTCTAAACCTCTGGTTTTGTAATGACACAGGGCAGCCTGTTGTTGTTGGCATCTTAGAAACAGCAGCTGCTTCGATGCTCGTTTTACGGTACAGTTCAGCCTTTGGAATGCTCGCAGACGCAGTAACTGCTGTGCAGCTACTACACAGGCTGTAGTCTGATGTAAGTGAATAATATATATATACATATCTGCGCTGCTGTCCCGAATTCCAGTGCCTACTCTGAAAGTAATGATTCTCCAGGGCTAATGGCTACAGAACCGGTACTTTTCTTTGGGTCGAATTATCACAGCAGGCACAGTGTCTGTTCTAGGTGTAATGGCTGCAGACACAGAAACACCCCGATGAATATCAGCAGACCCTACCTTCTCTAAGGCTAATGCAGGGGAGTATCCAGCATTGCAAAAAGGGGCAGGGGGAGCCGAGCCACGAAAAAAAGTCCTACTTCTTTCCCCCCCAAATGCAGTGCGTGCAATTCCATATGGTCTCATTCTCTCCTACAAACCGCCCCAATTTACTTATTTGGTAACATTGGTGGTAGATGGAATTTTAACACTTAACAAAAAAACTGCAGAATCATTACAGATGCAGGAAATTCATCATTTAGAGCCCTGTCCAGGTGCTCTGGGGCAGAATACATACAAACCTCAATTTTATTGATTGCACCAACAGAAATTACTTCACAGAAAAGCACGTTGCAAGGAGCATCATCAGTCTTTGATACTTGGAGGCCCCATGGAAGCACTTTTAGAGTAAGTTGCCATAACTAAGCCACGTGGCAAATAACTTTGTGGGTAAAATACCTAAATTGCACTATTGCTATATATGGAGCAACTCCAGTCATTAGGTTTTTTATTTTTAACAGAGCTGCAGATAAGAAACTGTGAGATTACATGATCTACCCAGGATCACGCACTTTGGTTAAATGGTGAAACCGGGATATGGTCAATTTAAGCAACTGAGCACATTTTCAAAGGTTTAGTTGATAAAAATAATTATTAAGGTTTCCCTTTACATTTCATGTGCTTAAATACTACTTTATTTATAGCAATGCCTTGCAAGCAAAGCACATTACATAAGAAACTCCCCTTTCATAATTAACTTTACACTATATACATCATCACAGAAATATATTGAACAATAAGAGGATGGCTTTCGTTTTATTCTCCCCATCCTGCATTGAAAGTCACAATATCATCATGCGATTAATGTTAGCCTAACGAATTCCTCTTTGGTAAAGCCATAGTCATTATTTCATAAAGCCTGCAGCATTATGCACCCTTCGCACTGCTGATCACTCCCTCCAAAATGTCACTTCTAGTAGCCCCCTGCCCTCCCTCCCATCTGTGCCTAATGGCTCACATTGAAATGCTCTGCTCACACAGAGCAACGCGAGAGCCCCTCTGCTGCCCAGAGCTCCTTGGGACATTGTCTTGGCAGTGGGACACCTCTCCCATTTGGAAAGGGTAAGGTGTCCTGCTTCCAGGACAATTGCCGTGCGGGGCAGCAATTGCTCAGCCCACATTGTCCCCCCAGCGGGAAGCCTTTCCTGTTCAGCATCCTCATTGAGGTGCCGAATGGGAGAAGTGTGCTAATGGTAAAGACCCATCAAATCCTCTGGCTGGAGCAAATGAGTGCAGACACAATACCTGCTCTGGAGCTAATGACTTTCGATGCAGTACGTAACTGCTCGTTGGCTACATCTGACAATACCTGCCCTGCGGCAAATAATTACAGACACAGTACCGAATCTGGAATACCAATTGCAGACACATTACCTGGTAATCTGTTACCTATGACAGAATACCTGAATGATGGCATACTCCGTACGTAGTCTGGGGCTAACGATTGCAGTTACAGCATCTGCTCTGGAGCTAATGGTATTTAACACAATACCTTCACATGAGCAAATCTGTGGTCAATGACTGCAGAAACAGTAAAAACCCCAGCACCCTTTCCTTCTCGTGTTCTTTCCCATTTCTAATTCCCCTCTGACACCTCGAACCACACTCTATGAAATGAACGTGCAGCTTAAAGAAGTGACCAGTAGGGATAAACCGTCATGCCACGTTTGTCAAAACGTGTTTGGTGCAACTGATGGGATGCTCATTCACTTCACTTGCACCAAAAGGCGGTGAACCATGCACAATGGCCATTTAAATGTGTACCTCATAGTTGTGCACATTTGAGTGCTCTTTTCTCACCAAATGCACAACTGCCCAAGACAGACGATGGAAAGGTGGTTCTGGGCATTTTCAAGTAAATCCTGTTTTTCTAAAGAGGTGCACTTTTCAAAGCACAGTGGGGAAAAAACATTTCCCTGTACCTATTTGGTACAGGTGCAGGGGGATATAAAATGTACAGGAAAGTCGATCTTCTCATGAAATGAGTGAGTCAATGCTTTGTATGAATAAGCGACTGAATGTTTAGTCCAAGGATGTGTGTATTTGTGTTGGATCAGGGAGCTGATTTTGACTGGCGAGGTCATCACGGTAACCATGCACTTTAAAAAAGTATGTATTTTATTGGCATTTAACCCCCCTCCTCAATACCAACACATGTAACCAGCAACGCATCCACCCCAAGTCCATAAACTCTGTAGATGGCTTCCGGTCCCAAATTTCTGTGAGTGGCCATCTCTCTTGCCAGCTGTTATAGGGACCCTTGCAATATTTGAGAACCCCTGCCCCCCACCCATAGTCCTCGCCTCACCTAGAAACTTCAGCCATATCTCCTTGCTGTGAAGACCCCCTCCCCCTCACCAAGTGGAGTGAGTACTCGCACCAGCCCCATCCATTTGATTTTCCTCAGGCACCATGCGATCAACGAGTCCCAGTGCAGGTGATGCAGGACAATGTCCCAGTCTGAGCAATACATTTGGGGATCCCCTTGAATCGAATAGGTCACCCACACTAGCGCCCAAAAGTTCCAGATTTTGCTAACCCATTTGTGTTATGTGGGGGCAGCTTTTTGTTTGCATTTGTATGCCACCGCACACGTTGCTGCCACCATCAGTGTTACTTATGTCTTTCTTTGAGCTTTTGAGGGTAGATTTTCCAGAACCCGCCCATTCCCAGGATGGCCATCCCTATGTTGTCCGACATCTAACTCCCAAAAATACTATTAATTGCTGCTAGAATCATGTCCCAATAAGGCTTTATGACTGGGCATTCCCACCAGATATGCTGCCACAATCCCAGTTCCCCACATCCCCAGACGCAGTTGGGCAGAATTTATGTCGTTTTTCTGGGGTGCGATGTCATTGGACCATTATCTTAACCCACAATTCCTGAATCTGGATGGCCTGCGTGAGCTTGGGGATATCGGCCCATGACTTGAGTCCAAAGTTCCCCCTCCGGCGGCTGCCCCACTGCAGTTTCCCACTGCTCCATATAGTGCTATGCCTGGCTCCTTGCCCCTTCTGCTATAATCCCATATAATACTCCTACCAAATGCCTTTCCCTGTGTCCATCGTTACAAACCGTTCAAACGGTGTGAGATCCCTGGTGGCCGCTGACCTGACCATTGGGTTTGTAGGCCAGTGTCTCAGTTGAGAGTAGCAAAGCCTCTCCCCCCTCATCTAGCTGAAAGTCCTGTTGGCACTGTGTAAATGATTTAATGTCCTGACCCGAGAACATGCCACATAGTTTGCAGCACCCTGCTGCCTCCCACCCATAGAAGGCACCCCTTTCCATACCCAGTGTGAACTGGGGATTCCTAAACAGCAACGTGAGCGAGGAGGGGGAAGGTGGTCAAGTTCACTCTCCGCCCCAGCTCATCCCATGAGTCCCCCACTAGGGCTCCTATCCTGCTATGGTACATGTTTGCAGGTCTATTCCCCCTTCAGTCGCCACAACACCTTGTCTAGCGGCAAGCCCACCACTGCTTTGTCTGTTCGACGCCAGACCTTCCCATGATCTCCCCTGATTCAATCCTAAATCACTCTGATTTTAGCCTCAAGGAAATGGAGGCAGAAGTTTGGCACTCACAGCCCTCCCTTGTTTCTGGGAGACATTAGCATCTGCATAGCTACCCTGGGTCTTTTGCGGTTCCAAATAAATTACCCCACATGTTTTTGGTGGGTCCTGAAGAAACCTTGGGGAATCACCACTGGCAGGGCTGTTAAATAGTACAGGATTTTTGACAAAATCCCAATTTTAACAGCCTTTATCCTCCGTATCCAGGATATTGGGCAACCATTCTGCCAACAGCCTGTGCACCTTTTCCGGTAAAGGCAGGTACTTGGCATTGTAAAGAGCACCCAGAGTACCAGTAATCTGGACCCCCCCAATATCTAATCCCGGTTTCTGCCCATCTATAGGGTACTATACCCTGCAATTCCGGAACCTTTTCTGAGGGGCGGTCACGTTTAATAAGTCTGGCATCTACCTCCAATCTTCTGCAAGTGGGCCGGTTCTCCAAGCAGAGATTTGGAGTGAGATCTTTATCCTCAGCAGGGGCCTCCCTCTGGAATAGCCTCCCAACCGCCCTCCGCCTTGAACCTAAGTTCTGGAAACTCCTTAAGACACTCCTCTTCTCCTCTTTCTTCTCTCTCCCTCTACCCTGCTAACCGCTTTATCCCTCCTTTTCCACACAGCTTGTTGACTGGCCTCCATGCACACCTCAGGGTCTCGCGGGTCCCTGGCATCCTCGCCATTCCTCTCGCACTTGTCCCCGGGCCTGCGCTTGCCACATTGCTACTGCACTTGGTCTTTTTTACCCATGAGACTGGCACCTGTGAGCACTTTCCCAGTTTCTGTTTAACTGCTCACACTTGGATTACCCCCTGCACTTGTCCTTCCTTCATCTCCACCTCCTTCCCCTCTCCTTTACCATCTTTTAAAAAAACTTTTATTGGCATCGTATGGTTTTACAACAACGGAAGCCTTAAGCCATTTCTTAAAATTCATATAAAATAAAATTCATAAGAACTATGCCTGATAGAAAGCGGAAACATAATTGTGTTTAAACATATTACTATTACTTTCAGTTTTCACATCCACAATCTAGTCACTTGGTTCCGGCGTCCTTCCCTTTACCATTTTATTTTTTTTCCTGCTCCAACAGTTCCATTTTCTTTAAAGATCGTTTTTACCAATCTAACCAAAGCCAAGTTAATGTTTGTTTTTTCTCCTACGATGAAGATGTCCCACCATACTGCAGTTTCTCTGTTCATGATGTTTTTTGCGACTCTTTCCAAACAATGATTCTGTTCGTCAGTTAAAACTTTACACTCAAGTGTCAAGTGTTTCAGTTATTCAATTGCGTCTTGATTTAGGCATAATCTACATTTGTTTGTTCCAACTGTCTTTGATCTTCTGTGGTTGATTTAATTTGTGGGCAAAATGTTCAGTCGGAACTGCATGAGTTGTGATCTCCCATACCAGTTTGGAAAGATCCTCAAGTAAACTGGAATCTTTTAGTTTTCTCGAAACTGCCCAAAATTCGTTGTAACCTTTATATTTCACTAAATCGTCTTGCGTCTGCTGCCAGTCTTTTGTGTAAGAGTTTTTTTCTTCATTTTTGAAGGGTTGTTAACAAGATCCACTTTTGTTTCATTCAGCTCTTCTAAAATCACTTCACACAACGCTTTTCATTTTTGAAGCTGATGTTCATGGGTGCCGCTCAAGGCCTTGTTAAGAACTTCAAACCCTCCCGTCAATGGTAAATCATAACATTTCCTAAATAGTGAGATGATCTTCCAACTCACTGCAGCTTTTAAGGAGGTTAATGCTAGCTCTCTCCTTATTGCTTGGATTGGGAGGGAAGATGGAAGTTGCAAAACTGTTAGCCAAAACATACCCTCTAAAATTGACCAAAGGCTCTCGGGGAAGGTAAAAGCTGTTTCTGCTCCATAGGACAGTATTCGTATTACTTTCATTCTGTAGAAAGATATCAAAAGCAATATTGAGAGTCTACAGTATCTTGGTAGTAGAATCTTCCCCTGTGCAGCCAAATTCAGTGTTTTCTTTTTTCTTAGATCTACACTAGGGGTCTCATTGTTGCTGTTATTAATGCAAACTCCTAGATAAATAATGGAGTTTACTTCCATGATTTTTGTACCTTTCAGGATCCAGGTGAACTTATTATTTTGGGATTTTGATAAACAAAGTATACGTGACTTATCCGGATTTATTGAAAGATCATTTGCGTCAACGTATACCTGCAAGGCTTCTAACTGACATTGCAATCCTACTGACGTCTGGTCCATAAGGACAATGGCATCTGTATATAAAGGCCTTCCAATATATGTAGCAGCTAGTTTTGGCGGGAATGCACGCGTTAGTTCGAATGCCTCATCAATGTCACAAACATACAGATTATATTGTTCTGGAGCTAATGGACAACCCTGTTTCAGACCCATACTGGTCAAGATCTCGTTGGATTTTAGACCTGTTTTGTCCAGTCTAACTCGAAGGGTCTTATTCGTATGTAGATCTTTAATTCCCTCTAGAATCATTCTTGGACACTGCCATTGAGGCAATTTATCCCAAAGTTTTTCCCGGCTGACCGTATCAAATGCCTTTTGATAAATCTACGAAAGCAAAAAATACTTTATCTTTAGAACTCCTGGTTCTTGCCTTTAGCAGATTAATCAAGAATATGTTAAGTGAGGTCCCTCTTCTCTTCACAAACCCCGACTGCCAGGGATCTCTTCTTCCTACGGCCGCGCTCCATGTGGACAAATCTTTCAGAAGAATAGTTGCATATATCATGCCCAACACATCAAGAAGGGCTATAGGCCGATAGTTGTTAGGATCGGTCCTCAGCCCCTTCTTGAAGATGGGCCTGATTATTGCATCTATCCAAGAAATTGGCACCATTCCTACTGCTGTTATATGGTTGTGTAGGAATATTGCCCATTCCCGTGTAGGAATATTGCCCATTTTCTTTCAGTATGGTGTTGGTCAAGCTGTCGCGACCCGGGGCTCTCGAGTTTTTGAGGTTCCTAATTGTTACCTCATTGGAGACGATGTCTGTTTCTAGTTGTACATCCACTGCCTCAATGTCTACCATTGGAGATGCCTTCGAAGGCGTTAGATTGCAGTTGAGTAGAAAATTCAATCAACGTATCTGTTATGTTATGTTACTTGCCATTTATATAGCACCTTATGTAGCGCTGGTATCAGTTATAATATCGAGAAGAAAAAAAGTCAAATGCAAAAATGTCGAAAAAAATTCAGTGTTTTTATTTTTTTATTTTTGGGTTTAGCTGGTAAAAATAAACGGGAGGGGGGGTTGGGAGGGAACCCCCCCCATTAAAATAAAATTGTTTTAAAAAACACATTCAAATTTTTTTTCTACATTATTTTTTTCGACATTTTCACTATAAACCTGTAGCGCCTTAAGTATCATTGGTATGACCTCAAATAGCTGGTAGGTTGAACCCTCTCGGGAACCGCAGTTCAAGTCAGTAGAGAGAGTGTCATATGGTACGTGGGGCGCACCGGATATGTGTGCAGCTGGTGTGGTTGTTGCATGATAGCTGCTTCTTGGCAGTAGGTGTGGTGCTGAAGAAATCAGTTGGATGTGTTCAGTCTGGAGGGTGGATACTCAGACTGAGTTCTGGCTGCGTTGGGCCTGAGGAGACGCCCAAGCTAGCCTGTATGTGCTCAGCTAGCTGTGTTTTATTAGGATGATGAGGTGTTCGTGGGGTCATGTTAGTATGAGAACAGCTCGGCCGAATGTGTCATAGTATAGCTGTGTTCTAGTTGGATGATGGTGTATAGGAGAGAGTAAGCGTAGTAGTGTGATAAGGTGGTTATCAGTAAAGCGCCTGCGACCAAGCACGAGAGCAGGACAGGGGGCGTGCATAGCGGCATATGTGTATAAAGCGACAGGATGGATAGGGTAAACATGTGATACAGATAACATGGGGATACAGGTACATAGCATAAATAGGAGATACAGAGAGATATCCACTAAACGTTACCACAGTGATGATATTAGGCATACTTTCTAAACTCAACTATACTACAGTGACGCTATTAGGCACACTTTCTAGATTCAACTATACCACAGTGACGCTATTAGGCACACTTTCCAGATTCAACTATTCCACAGTGACGCTATTAGGCACACTTTCTAGATTCAACTTTAGCACAGTGATGATATTAGGCACACTTTCTAAATTCAAACATCAGCACAGTGACGCTAATTGGGCACACTTTCTAGATTCAACTTTAGCACAGTGATGATATTAGGCACACTTTCTAAATTCAAACTTTGGCACAGTGACGCTATTAGGCACACTTTCTAGATTCAACTTTAGCACAGTGAACTTGTCAGGACATTGATCGCGCTTGGTAAAAATTGTGAAATAAGGTGTCGTAAGCAGTCAGTTGTGAAAGGGTCATAAGGTTCCCATGGCCTAAATATTTGAAATCCTTTGCGGATTGACGCATGAAGGCAATACAAACTCTCCCCCCCCCCCCTGGTGGCAGGAAGGTTATCAGCGCAAGGCCGCGCCCTCATGAAGACAATGCGCGCCATCGAATGGCAGACTGGCTGCCGCAAGACTGCCGTCAGCAGTGGGATACCAATATTGACACTTCTCCCCCTCCGCCCCCCACCCAAAGAAGGAGTGCCGAAGGTATCTGCTGAAATAAGATTGGGCATCAGAGCGTCCTGTGGAGCGTCTATTTCATTAATAATTGCCCACATTTGCATTGTTCTTATTTTTGATTTTTCCCAACATATTTATTGAGTCTTGCTTTATCATTTTCTTTTTTTGTGTCTAAGAAGCCAATTATGGTATTTTGTTTTAGTTTGTTTTTCAGTCTGGTTTTCTGGGTTCATATCCTTATTTAATCACCTGATGTTTTTAGTGTGCTCTCTTCTGTCTACTATCTGTTTGTCGTAGACATGTCTCTTTGAACTACTTGGCTTATTAGTACCAGTTTTCTGAACTGTTTTGAAGTCTTTCAATAATGGCAAATAGTCAATGATGTCAAGGTTTGTTTGCTTTTGCGTCTGCATAATCAAGTTTTCTAATTTAACATTCAACCTGGGAAGACTTTACGATTTTATTCTTAAAGTTGTTCCACCTGGATTTACTACCAGTGATGTTAGATCTTCATAGACACATTTTTTGTTGTTGCTGATACTCTTGCAAGTAATTTTTAAGATGTTATGATCACTTGCTGTTTCAATCACCTCTAGCCTCTCCACTATATGCGACATGTTAGATGATATGCATACATAGTCCAAAATGGCTGTGAAGTAGGGCCCTTTCCATGTTGATCTGGCCGGAACGTCCCCCTGGATAATTCCATTCTGAATTATACAGCGTCTTGATTGGATTGCGTTCCTCCAACGTTTTCCACGTTTTGATTTTATTGTTGTTTCTACCAGGTTTTGATCGGCAGACTGATTTATCGAGTTGAAACAGGAACAGTTTAAGTCTCCCGCTATTATGAACATCGGGTCAAGCCATTTTCCCCTGTGTTTGTCTATTTAGGCTATTATGTCTTCTGGTAATGTTATGTTTGCAGATATTATGGGATTCCAATAGATGTTTAAAATTATCGGGACTCGAGCGGTGTCTGGCAATTGATCCAGTTTTAATATTACCAACTGGATATATGGAGTTGGGTGTTGGATCTGGACCACGGACCATCTCGGGTCATTTTTTAATCGCCGCAAACAGACCCGATTTCGGTCTTCCCTTTGCTCCTTTTTGCACCGGGTTTAGTAAAACTTCATATTCCTCCAAGATTGGGGCTTCTAATAGCCAAGTTTCCTGGAGGCACAACATGTTTACTTTCATTTCCTGAAGATCACATTTTCTAAATAGATCGCCAAATCCTCTCATATTCCAACTCACCAGCGCCCATTGGTCCTCTGCAGATTCATTTGAACATTGATTTTGCATTTGTTCTGCTGCCAGGTTTGCCAACCACTTTTTTTTGCACTTTCCCCTTCAGGCCCTTTATTTATACTCTGTTTGTAGATGGCCGGAAGTTTTGTTGTTCCTTCTTCTGATCGGCATACTAGTTGTGGTTTTGAATGTGCCATATTTATCAGAGTTTCGCTGTTTGTTTTCTCTACATTCATCTTGTTTGTCTACGTATAGTTGATTATTCCCATAGGTCAAAACCCATAGGACGTAAGTGATGGGCTTCTTCCAAAAGTAGCTGTTTTTAACAACCTTGAGACTATGTGTAATAATACTTTATCAGTCTGCTCATCTTCAAGGAATTCAACTATAGCTATATCTTTGGAAGTTATTAATCTCAGTGCTGGGATGTGGTGTAGTAATCTTACCACTTTTGCTCTGTTGAGGATTAGCCCGTCATTGTAATATAGCATCCTTTCCAGTAAAAGACCCTTTAATTGATCAGTGTTTTTGGTTTTTTTTCCTCACCCGGCCCTTTGTTCATCTCACCCTTCTGGTACCTCTGGTTTTGATTCATTAACCTGTTTGACGGCAACAGACTCCTTTTTCTTAACTATGTTCTAATTCGCAGCAGTGGTATGAAGTGGTTCTCAACATCTTGCTGTTTTGTCTCTTTTTTATTTTTTATCAACGTTGTATCTGTTATTAACCCCACTTGGTCCTATTGGTTTTCTGTTGAGATCCTTATCTTCATTTATGTTACTTCTCAGTATATCCCGAGGTTGTCTGTCACCTGTATGATGTTCCTTTTTTGTATTTTCTCTGTTTCCTCTAGTTCCTTCTCTTCCTCATTCTCGTCTTCCTCAATACCATCTGTATAGCTCTCATCAAGGTTAAAGTCCGTTGTACCTTCTTTATACGTATCATATTCCATATCTTCCTTGCCTCCTTCCGTTTAATCTCTATCTGATATAGAGTACGTCATTAGGCCTAATAGGGCTTGATCTAGTTGCTCTTTGTCTGATGATTCCACTATTATTGGTGTTTCTTTTTGTATAGGCCCTTTCTTTTCATCTGGCCTTATTGCCACCGTACCTCTACTCGGCGTATGTTGTTCTTACGTGAGATTTAACTTTTTAAAGAATTCTCGATTTGCATTTGTATTTTGTTTGGTAGTTTGTGGCTGGGTTTTTAGTCCGGTTTGTCTTCTTTTTATATGTTTTTAGGCTTTAAAGGAATGGTTCGGTAAAAAATGTTATTGTCCCTATGGTTCGGCCATGTGTTTTTAATAATAATTCGATCGATCGTACAAACATTTCCTATGCACCTTACCTGAGTTTTCGTCTCTTGAACACGAGCCAAATCAGGCAGCAGGGCGTGGCCATTTTGTGATAATCTTATCACTTGCCGCATCGCCCTGGGTGACCTGCGTTTGCAGCACTAAATCATATCCTCCGCCCCTGAGCCTGACATCACCAAATCATTGATATTCTCTGCCTCTCTCCGTGACGTTACTGGGCAGCGTAGCCAAACGCGCCCAGTCGTCATGTACGCGACTAGACGCTGAACCCGGAAAACAACACACATCGTCTCGAAGCACAGCGCGTCACAATTGGGAATATGAAACTGTACTTTAAAAGGAAACAGCAAGACTGTACAATTGGTAAAGTAATTTTATTTCACATTAAATGTTTCGATAACATTCAGCGTCTGACATAATTAATCAGAACTGAACTTTTATTTCTTTGCTCTTGTCTCGCAAATCCACAAATGTTTATAGTGAGTCACGCGCTGTCCCTTTTGGGTACACGGGGTGTTCCTTTTGTCTAATTGAATCACTTCGGTCGAAAAGTGAATTGCAAAGCTGGTTCATGAACTCGGCACTAGACCACCGTAAAGGTCGTTATGTTGCTCCTGATCGCTGGGACCGCATACGGGCAAATTGGACCTTCTCTGTTGTCCCAAAAGACGGTCAAGTAGATCCAGTGATTGACATGTAGCTGCAGCTGGCGGTTGAAGAACCCATCGGTCGGTGTCTGGAATAGATGACAATCGCAGAATGGCACGAAGTACCTGTTTGCAAAAGATAAAAATAGAAATGTGTCTCAGTAGCCGATCTTTATTACAGTAAATCATTTTCTTTATTAGCGCAGTGGTGACACAATGTGAACCAAGAGAATACAACGTGAAATACCATAGTACCCCGCTATTTGCTAATGAGGATTGTGCAATGGAGTATGTTGAGCTCTAAACGTAATGCATGAACTGGGGCAAGAATTCGAGGTGCACAAAATATGTAATGATTTATTAATGTAGAACCAGGGAGAAACGAGCAGTGGTCTACATGCGTTTCGATGCTGGCCTGCCCATGTGCCCGGTAGATAGCCCAGCACACAAAGGTTGCACTAGCACTTCATTGCAAAATGCAACACAAGGAACGAACAAGTACAATGTGACCCGGCAATAACGGTCAGCTAATCGTATTTACACTAGACGATTTCATACCTGAACTAAAGAGAAACTTACATTACATTCGCCAATTCCATTCTCTTTTTCAATGCGGACCGTAATGCAGGCTCCTCCGTTTGGGTCAACGATTTTTCATGAACTGAATTTAAATGTAACTAGGTGCAGTTTCGGAATGGACAACCTTATCATATCCTACGTTATTACCCCCCCCCCCCCTTCAATTCAATCCCTTTCGGAATGGTCCCTGCCTCTCAAGGTAAAAAAACAATAGAACCTTATACTGTGGGCCTCCCCAGCTCCCAAGCAAAAATTCAAAGCTGAAGACCTTCACTCATAATGAACTTGCGTTCTTACTTTGCAACATCCTGTGTCAACGCATCCATGATAACATGAATTTTGAAGCACGGGCACAGAATGCCCCCTATTCCAAAATTATAGTCTGTTTAACACGAAAACGGAGTCAAAATGTGTCAAGTAATAGGGCCACCTCTGCTTATCTCATGGCCTCCTACCCCATGGCATGTTTTCACAGTCAGTACTTCTTGCGTGCCTAGAATGTTTTGTGGCCTAGGTATAATACCTTTTCTAGGACGAGCAGATATTCAACTTTTTGCAGGAACTTTGTCAAGGCAACTGCCAAAATAAAAAGATTCTAACACACTGTTATCCATTGGTCATTAACATGTAAAATGAAGTTCCCACAGTTGCTCGATTAAATGTGAAGGCAATCATAATAATTGTAAAAATGTTTTAATAAAATGTCTGAGGATAGATTTCAAAAGACAAATCGCATACTGTATTTGTACAGTTTATAAAAACATTTTTTGCAAAAATAAAAACAAATGGTAATCATTTATACCGGGTTTTGAACGATTTAACAAGCTCTTCTTTGGGTGACATGGCACGTTGGCAATGTTTGGTGGCAATGTATGTGTGTTCTGAACAGATGTGTGCGCAATTCCATGACTATACATCTCGAAGACATTAACAATAAGATCTTTCACAAAATCGAATTCCATTACCTGATATACTGGTTTGACAACCCATTTTTTGCTTCTTTTCGTGAAGGCCATATTGTAGCGAACCATCCCTAAATTTCCTGCAGTCCTATATTGTTCCCGGCCTACATTCTCGTTCTGCGCTAATACCGCTAGTAAAGTCCTCGCTTTCATCCCTTGGATGCCGAAATGCAATCTCTTTGGCCTGTACTTTAGGCACATATTGTGGAACACCTCCAAATCTCCAGTGTGACAGAATTCTGTGAGTCCCTTCAGATCTTTTGATAGTTTTATCAAACACAATCTTCTCAAAGGCTTTGTGTGGAGGTGAAGATGGGATCAACCACTTCTTATTCCGTGCCTGCTCTGGGGACAAAGGGCCTTGTTCACATTGGTGGAAATGTTGGTTTTCAGTCCAGTGGTGAACGTTGGAACACTGGTGCATTAGAGATCGCCATTTTTTCCAGTAGAATTTCCACAGACTCGTCACATGTTTTGGAGCTCCACCAAAGATGGTTGCTGAAGGACTGGGACCATTGTGATATACTTTCAAAAACTTTTTATTTTCTCCCTGCAGCTGAGATTTTTTTATTTATTGATTTGGCAACATGCCCTACATCAAATTGATGTTTAATATTTGGATACTGCTCTTTCATTGTCTTGGCTATTGAAATGTGTCTGTCCGTGGCTATGAGGTTGATTTGCATTCCCCTCGATTGTAGATCTTCCATTGATTTTATAAAACCAAGTTTCTCCATGGCCACTGATTTACATTGGGACACCAGCACGACCACCGAACTCACAATTTTCTTGCTTTCCATGTCCTGAAAATGGTAGGTGCAGTACTTAGCTGAAAATCCTGCGCTGTCACACTGTCCATCGCCGGCTAGCCTGAACTGTTTATCGGGGAATGTACTTTGAATAGACAATTGTTCAATTTTCAAAGCATCACTAATGGCCGGGAATAGATATTCACGTTGGTATTTGTAGTATTGCGTTTTAGAAATTAAATGGAGTCCCACAAACTTAAACAAACCGGATAACTTCATGAAACTAGAGCCACTGAAAAGTAAAGCTGCTGCACATAGTAGATTGCCGGCGGGCAGTTTCCCCAGCATTGGTTGAGCGGACCATGAAAATGTTTTATTTGACTTTTCACAGGTGGCATGTATTTTGAGGTTACTGCCTTTTGTTAGACGAGTCACGCTCACCAATGGCTTTCCACATACTTCCCCTCGCACTGAATGCACACAGTTCAGCATCTTTATAAGCTCCATCAAGCTGCCGTCGAATACTATGTATTTGCCATCTTTTATTAGACTCTCATCCGGCAACACTGTTGTTTCGTGCGGAACCGTGGTGGACATATCAGCCAAACTGAACATACTACAGTCAATATCTTTGTCTGTTTCATTGGTCAACAGTGTTCATGCTTCAGTCTCTGTCATTTCAACATCTGTTACTTGAACATGGCTAGGAGAAAACATCAATGTGGACTGTTTTTGGGGGGGCATTTTTTTGGCTGGTGTCGATTATGTCAAGTGCTCATCTAGTAATGTTAAACTTCTAGTAATGTTAAACTATCATCGATAAATGCAATTTCACCTTCCTGTGGCGGAGCTGGTGCATTGTAGCAATGGTCCAAAAACACTTGGCTGGAATCGCCAGTCCTATTAAATTCATTTTCTGGCCATTGGACATAGGCATCTCGAGTGTGAACACGCCGCGCCTCAATTAATAGTTCCTCCATGGTGAAATCAGTTTGGCAAGCAGCATCTGCCATTTGTATCGCTGTCTGTGTCTGCATTGTCCGTACTCCATCGGGCAACTACAGGACAGATGGGGGGGGGGGGCGGGTGAGGGGGAGCGATGGTCAGTGTAACTCCTACATACAGTGTTGCACAAATTACATTAAAAAACATTTAATGAAGGCCACAGCACAAAACAATTGCCATCAATATAAAGTGATTGTAACCTTATTTTTTTTTCTTTTCTTTGAAACCTTCTTTACTCTAACATCAACATCAGCAAGCTGGCACACCGACTCAGATCCACGTGCCTCCAGTTCAATATATGGATCTTGTATACATCCCTACAAAAAAATAGTATCCATACAAAATAAGTCATTTGCATTACGCATACAATTGGACCTACTTTCTTTCATCAGATGGTACTGTCGGTACGCATACCTCTGGCTCCTGATCAACCATAAGGTCTGGTTCCGGAACAACTACAAGGGATAATGTAATTGTAGAGGACGCCTCAGCATCTCCCTGAAATGTAGTACTTGCATTAGTAATGATGAAAATATTGGAAACTGGACACACACTTTGGAAAGACGACAAAGGTACATATCAATATGAAACCACGAAAAACATTTTGTAAAGCAATGATACGTTTCGAAAATATGATCATGTTATCTAGAATTCCGTGCTTAAAACCAGTCTAGAACAGAATAGCTAGGTAAGATTACCTGATACGCGCTGGAAGTGGTTGATGACTCCAGGCAAGACAAGGATGTTGAATCTTATTGCTTCATATTCGGTGAATAGTCATGGAATTGTAAAGGGAAAGTATTATTCGATTTAGAAATTCCAACATTTAAAAGTGGCATGTAAGGAGACTGAATACGAGAAAATTAGGCTTATGTAAATGCATAATATAGCATGGTTATCGGTCCCCATAAATCGATTTTCTATGTGGGTTCTAAAAAACAAGGACTGATGTTTAGCTATTCAATCACATGAATATCGGAAGTATTATAAGTGACATGTTCACCGAAAACCTCAGCGTAAAGCTAAATCGGGAAGCGTGTCTCACCTGTGGCGGCAAGTGAACGGATATAGTCGGAATAGCGTTTGCGAGCAATTTGAAAGTTGTTCTCGGTTGATTCCACTTTGTGTACAAGGGTGTGTCGTACATATCCAGGTTGAAGTGCAGGCTGCAGATGCGGTATCAATGACCCCACTTGTCCTCCAAGACTTGTTTGACTCTACTTTCAAGCTCTCCCGGTGGATATCCGCAATGTCTGACCCATTCTCTTATTCGATCAACAGTCTTGACAAACACATGCATTGTAATGCCTTCGGATTTGTCATGGGTCTTGGCAGGGCAACCGAAAACATAACATGCAGGCATTGTTGTGAATTCTGCAAAATAAAGGTCAACATTATTCGAAATTAATTTTGTATAAAAATTTGAGAAAGCAGGAATTGGACCATACATTGTTCATTGCACGCTTTCTTTTGGGCACCACAGCTAAACCACTGCAGCGTGTGCGGCTGTATTATAGGATAACTTTCACAAACAATTCATTGATCTGTTGAAAATCAGACCATGTTACTTGTCCCTCGAATGTTCTATCGTGCACGAAAAGGAAACATGCTTATACTATAGACGCGCTACGCGAAGGATGCAATACCATGCCAATTGACATTGATGAAAATTGATATATCGATAACATAACAAAAGATACTCAAAACAATAGCAATGACACAAATTAACCTAGCACTACTGAGTACGTTACTTTGAAATAGATATACATTTTACAATTGAAGGAGATACGATTAGGATACATGCCCTTACCTTGACCAACAAACAGATTCAGCAAGCGGAGTAATTAGTGGCAGGAGAACCGGGAGATGTTCACACGTAGCACACTGACAAGTTCACTCCAAGCGGTCACAACGTTCACAAGTTGAATTGCAGTGCTCAAAGATGTTCTCATGGTAAATATCAAGTGGTTTATAAAGAATACCAAAAAGGGGTGTTTTAATGAATGAATGATGTGCATATGTCGTGGGGGCGCGGCCTCCTTGAAGGGGAGCAGCCTGCCTGGAGACAAAAGGTCTGAGGAGGCCATGTGAACAATGGCCCCTGGGCGTAAGATACCTTTGAAGTGTACATGTTGTTTGGCACCTTAGCTGTTTGCACCCCTGCAAGTACCCCTTGCCAGCACACTTCCACTGGTGCGAACTGCCTTTGATAGCGGGGGGTGGGATGGATGGGCCGGGAGGCGTGCAGACAAGGCACCGGAACACTGCGGAATGGGGACAGACTTATGTGGATTGCAGGGGCGCAGTCTGCTTCAGGGGAGCCTGCCTGGAGACACTGGGTCTGAGGAGGCCATGTGAACAATGGCCCCTGGGCGTAAGATACCTTTGAAGTGTACATGTTGTTTGGCACTTTGGCCTTTCGCATCCCTGCCAGCACCTCTTGCCAGCACACTTCCACTGGTGCATGCCTTTGATAGTGGGGGGTGGGATGGATGGGCTGGGAGGCGTGCAGACAAGGCACCACAACACTGCGGAATGGAGACACACTTGATTCACTTAAAAAATGAAACGACCATTGATAAATAATATGTTGTGTTTTATTTGGTTTCTTATTTTGATGGCACAAACATACTAAACATTGTAAAGATCTGGTTGCAGCTCAGCGAGGGGGAAAATCCCCTGTACTGACCGCTGTCACTGGGGAAAGTTTGTCTAATGGCACCAACGACACAGGTGGGTATTGCTCATAGAACACAGTGTCCAAGCCTCCCATGATGCCACCATGTGTACGAGCGATAGGCCACCAGCCGGTACCATCTGAGAAAGAGAAAGATACAAACTGTTTTTAATTGACCAAGATAAGTGTATTAAACCTTAGTTGTCAATGACAAATCTTGTATCCGATGGCATTATTGCTAGGACAAATGCTAACTAGACACTGCACAATTTTGAACGAATTTTAATGCGACTTTTACTAGAGAATTGCAAGACTAAACTGATATGACAATGATATATTGAAGTTATGAGAATATAGGGGGCAAACATGAAATAATAGTGGCCTTACTGACATCACAACCAGACTATACTTACTTGTTACTTGGATTACGAGGCCGAACTGTTGCGCGAAGTTCGTGCATAAGCACCATCAAAATCCTCAACACAGACCGTGTGAGGCAGACTGCCGTGAAGTCTGGCAGCTCGATAACGCATTGCGGCTGTGGATCGCCTTGCGATATGTAGGACAAGCATCCAGAGTTTTCTCGGCAGCAGCAATTCTCCTCCTTGGTTGGCGCATCGATTGCAAGTACACCAGGTGGAAACACTGTCTATACGGCTAGGCCCAGGCTCTTCATCTGTTGAATCGTCCTACCAACTATCGTCCGAATCCCCATCGTTTCTGCATCTTTCTCTTTCCAGTAATTCCTCCTCTGAATAATCGGGCTCGTACAGGTAGGGTATTATTGTAGCCATTATGTGGTAAACAAACGAAAATAATTGATAGCAGTGGTACCGGTACCTGTTCACATGGGCTACAAGCGGCGAAGGTAGCTGACCAGAGCACAGAAACAAGTCAAAAAATACTCAAAGAAATACAGTGTGAGTGTGAGGATGGAGGTAGGAGGGGAGACAACGAGTGAGCCTGGCCGGACCTGAAGCACGGCGCATTCGGGGCTGCGGAGCAGGCAGCACCTAATCCGCCGCGGTCAGCATGGGTACGAGACCCAAGGGGCGAGGGGGGGTTCCAACGGCGCTGATGCGAGACGCCGAGGAGGTGCCGCCGCCAACGGCACTGGTGTGGAACGCTGGGGGAGTGCCACGGACAATGGAGAAGCCTTATCGGCCTTCCGTACCGAGGCCGCCTGCACTCCTGCGGCGCCGGCTCCTCTCGCATTGTCCCGGGGCGCTGCGGCAGGGCAGTAAAACAGAACCCCGTACAAGCGGGATACGGGTCGGCACCTTACCCTCTGGCGTTGAGAAGCGGCCAAGCTTGGGGGCACGAGTGCCGGGCTCGGGCCAGCCGCTCAGAGTCGGAGGGGTTCACAGTACCAAGGAGGACACGGTCATGGGAACAAGTCAATACCCCCCCTCCTCACCTGGAATGTCTGCCGATGCAGGACAGCCCACGAGGCAGGCTGACCATGGAGCACAATATTGGGGGGCAGAGCCTGCAGGGAGCACGCACGCCAGGCAGCGCTCGGGTGCAACGGCAGCAGGGAAGGAGTTGGAAGCATGGAGAGAGGTGTGGGATCAACCAACAGGCGGAAGGGAAGAGGAGGGGGGGGGCAGCTCTATTTCTAGAGGGAGGGCTCCTTGAGGCTACACCAATCAGAAGGGAGGGTGGGAGGGAAAGAGTCACTGATTGGCCCTTTTACAAACCTAGGACCAGGTATAAAAGGGATTGGCCTAATGGCAGTGTTGTTGCTTTTTGCAGGGAGAAGGAGAGCAGTGTGGAAGCAACTGGTGGGCCAATCCGGGTCCGAGTGAATAGGAGACCCATCGCAAGGAACACAATTCCTGGCTTCATCCCACCGTGAAGGAACCGCGGGACTACAGGGACCCCAACCTTATTGGTTAACACTGAACATTTAACCCGTGTATAAATAAAGTTCTCTCAGCATCAACCCCGACTCCTGTCCTGATTGTCACAGTGAGGAATGGAATAGAAAATCTGCTGCTGTGTGTTGTGAAACGGTATGTTTATACTTGTTTAGGAAAGAGGCTTCCTGCCGTTTCCATGGCGACACGTCATTAGCTGAGGCGCAGAGAATGTTGACACGAGACATGCTTTGGCGTTCTGAAATGGGCAGTACGCGTCTGGTGATGTCAGGCTCAGGGGCGGGGGATATGATTTAGTGCCGCAAACGCAGGTCACCCAGAGCGATGCAGCAAGTGATAAAATTATCACAAAATGGCTGCGCCCTGCTGCCTGATTTGGCTTGTGTTCAAGAGATGAAAACTTGGGTAAGGTGCATAGGAAATGTTTGTATGATCGATCGAATTATTATTAAAAACACATGGCCGAACCATGGGGACAATAAAAAATTTTACCGAACCATTCCTTTAATACTGGTAGTTCTTGCGTTTTTCTTCTTTGATCTCCCGTCATCTTTTTCTGGGTGTCCTTTAATGTGTTCTTTCTGAACATTTCGCAGATTTCTTGCTCTATTCTGTTTTTTAGATTTTCCTCTGTACCCATGGACCCATCTGCGTCGATCTTATTTAGATTTGGATCTTTATGTACGGCTGGTTGTATTTTTGGGTGCTTTTCCCTCTTTTACCCCTTCACTGTTCACTCCATCCGTCCTGTCTACGTTTTGTTACCTCTGCCTGTCGGCACCCTTCAATTACTTTATTGTGCTGTTTTTTCGGTTTTTCCTTTTTTTCCATTTGGTCGTCTTTTGCACAACGTAATTGGCGTCGCCCCTCCCCTTGCCGGGGCATGCTGTGGTGTTTCTCCTTTTCCACAGTTTTCTGAGTCGTTGTTGCCTGTTCCTTTAGGGGCCCTGGCTTAACTGATGTCTGGGCCATCTCCTGACCAGTCGACTCGTCCCTTGTTGGGAGGGTAATTTGATTTCCATTCCCCAGTTTGTGTCACTTGTTGGCTTATTTTGAGTCTCTTCTAACCTTAACGCCAAGGAATCTCTCCGTGCCATCTGAAATAAAGCCCTCCACAACGATTGTTTTCGAATGTACCATAGCCAATAAAGTTATATGGTTTTGTAAAGTTGATGCTATGTCCTCATATAATTTAATGAATGGCACTAAAATTGCCATCATTGTACATACCAACAGAACATTTTCCTCAGGATATCCATGCAGGTTAGGCCCCACAAGGTTATCTTCTTTGTTAGTGTTACTCAATGTTGGAGTCTTTACAGAGTTGTCCATTTGTGACTCCTGGTTTATCTGACTGTTCTGCCCCAGTTGGATGAAGTTCATTTTCTTGACACCCCTCCTCCCTTAACTTCAGGTGTGTTGTCTTGATTAATTATTGTCCTTTCGTCTTCGAATTCAGTTCCATGATGATGTATTTGATGCTTCAGGGCCTTTTTTTGCTCTGTAAGCTCTTCTGTACCATAAACGTGTTTCACAACTCCGCCCACCGCTCGCGGGCTGTTTTTCTTTCACTGATGATTTAGGGCGAGCCTTAAGATCGTTATCATTGAAGGGGTCACATAGTTCATTGCCTTCGTTGGCTAAGTCACCCTCCTGATTTACAAAGTCTACTTTCTTTGTTACTGTTCTGGTCGGAAGTAGTACTGGCCCCTATATTCACATTAACAGTGAATGGATATTTTGACCCGTCTTCCGTTCTTTTTGTGTCTTCTGTGAATGGATGCGGGTACCTGCTTCAGCTGCCCATGACAGTGTTGTGGTTTTCTCCATTACAGGTCTTCCTGGTCCAATAAACTTGAACGTCTGTCCCCCCCCTCCTCCGATGCATTAGGGAGGTTTTGCAGTGAATGCTTTGCCACCCCTACAATGTTACCTGTCTTTCCCTCTTCATTCACCATAGTAGTTGGCAGTGTGGACAACATGTTGTTACTCTGTTATCACACAGATCAGGGTGATGGGGTAATTGGAGAGCTGGTTTAAAGCTGTACACATGCACCTCACTTCTGAAAGAAAAGCAGATGGCTGCCGTGAGTAGTGCCGTTATAGTGGGTTGAGAATAGAGAAAAATGAGGATAAACACTTTCCCTTTCACCCTTGCTTTTAAATTGATTTGTATTGCCCTTTGTTTGCTGCTGTACCCCCATACCTCCGAGCACAAATGTAACTGTAGTGCTTGGCTTATTACTCCAGCAGCAGACGAAGCAGCACACAAGAGTGGGGGGGTGACCCATACCCTGCAGTCTGTAACTGGTGCACACCCACACTCTCTGTGCTGTCCACGGTGCAGCACCCGGACTCCTGTACTCCCGGGCTGGGCAGGGCTATATCCCGCGCCGAGCTCTGCACCAACTCCACGCCAAACTCCAGTCTGTGGTCCGGGCTCCTACTCCTGGAAGCTGTGAGCTAGAGGAAAGGACCTGGACCTGAGGGCGTTACGTAACCGAGTCAAGCCGCACCTCACGAACGTCTCACAAACAATAGAGGCTGCTTCCGACTGGTTAGTCAACTCTCACCTTTGATATATATATATACCGTCTGTGCACTACACTATCTGAATGTACCATGCTTTTAAGATCACCTGTCTATCTCCCCTGTCTCCCCTCCCTGCATTCTGGTGCCTCGATGCACTTGGAAAAACTTCAGAATGGTCAACAGACCTATTTGCTGTTATCTACACTGTTAATTGCTCTATTTGCACTTACTCTGCCTTGCAGACATGTATCGTTCAGAAATTCAAGGACTCTGAATGACTGTTGTTTTTCCCCCTTGTTCCCTCCCTCCTTGAGCACTTTGAAACATTGCCTTGTGTATAGGCGCTTTACAAATAAACATTACCTACCTTACCTACTTAAGATTTTTTATTTTTTTATTTGATTCAATTTCGTTCATAAACTACTTTACATAGTTAAAGATTACAAGCTTATGGTTGCAGAGCGAGATCGGAGCTTTTAGTATTGTCATATGTGCATACATTGTATACACGCAGCCATTCAGCGGATTCACATAACATTCCCTCTGCCGTCCCTCGTCCCCACTCACCCCGTTGGTCGAGCAAACATCTAAAGAACATTTTCTGTGTGTGTCAATAGGCGCTCCTAGTTTCACAGTTAGAGATTTCCCTTCGGGCGGGCCTTCATGGCCTCGATTCATAACCTTTTCATTCCTTACGGGTACATTACGACTCTGAGGGTTCATCAGGTTGGCACTTTGACCAATTTGGAAGGTGTTTATTTGTAAAGTCCATCCATAGGGCCTCGCATTGTGATGCTCTACCGTGTAGCGATGCTGCAATCATTTCCATTGTGCATATGTTAGAGGCTACATTGATCCATTCACTTTTACTCGGGACCGTTGTGGATTTCCATTTTGTTGCCAGCATGGCACGAGCTGCTAGCAGGAGGTGGGGGACCAGCCCTTTAATCCTATTCATTTGTCTTCATTTTTCTCTAGCCCGAATAGTATAAGGTGTGGATCAGCTACCCTGCGGATACAATCTTTGTCTTTGATCCAACTCAGGAGCTCTTCCCAAAATACCTTTATTTGGGAGCAACCCCACCACATGTGCCAATAGTCGGCCACCTCCCCACATTCCCTCCAGCATCTTGGATTGGCTGTTAGAAACAGTTTACAAAGCCTGAGCGGGTCGTACTGCCATCTATGTAGAATCTTGATAGCGTGTAGCTTGTATTGGCTCGATATGGATGTTTGTGATGCCGCCTTACACATTCTTCCCCATAAATCCGGGCTTATCTGTTCCCCTAAGTCTCTTTCCCATCTCCCTTTCAACAGTTCTGTGGTCCCATCTTCTGCTTCTATCAGTTCTTCATACATTGCTGATATCAGGCCCTTCATCTCCGTCCTGGAGTCCAAAAGTTTTTCAAAGGGGGTAAGGTCTCTCCTCAGCTTGTCCTTCCATGCCGGTTACATTAAGACCCCTTTTATCTATATGTATTGGAAAGTAGATAATGTGCCTATTCCCAGGGCCTCAGTCAATTCTGGGAGTGAAATAAGAGTGCTTTTTCTGTAATTGCCCCACCCTTTCTAGACCTGCCTCATACCATGTTTGGAATCTCCCTACAGCGGGGACGTGGTTGTTTATTCTGGGGGACCATAGATGGCTCAACGGAGATGGCCATGTGCAGATCTTCTGCATCCCTTTACCTTTTCGCCATATGCCCCATATGGTGCTCAGTATAGGACGGCCGTGGAGTCTGTGTTGGAGCTTTTCTTTTGGGTCCGATAGTCACTCCGATACCGTGGCTGGTGATTAATAATGATTGTCCATTTGGATCCATTGGAGGTTTTTGGCATTTATTTTTTAACCCTGCCACCTCCCCAAAGAGAAGAAGGTCCAGCGAGATTCCTGGAAATGAGGTTTTTTGGTTCTGTGATCAAGAGGAGCATGTCATCAGCAAAAGCTGCAACTCTATGCACCTCACCCCCAAAGGGAATCCCCCCCTAATATCCGTGGAGACCCTAATGCTGGTGAAGAGCAGCTCCAAGTGGATGGCGTATAAGAGCAGGGAGAGCGGGCAACCTTGCTTAATGCCTTGTGAGACCGTGATCCTCTGGGAAACTTGCCCTTTGTTTGCCAGGCTTAAGGAGGGAGTTCAGTAGTTACCATTGAAAGGAATTTAGAACCAAATCCCATAACCTCCATGGTATGGAAGAGGAATGGCCATTCATCTCAGTCGAATGCCTTCTCGGCATCCAAATCTAGTATAAGTGCAGAGGTTCTAGATTTATTTATTTTTCAATCCAATAACCGACCCGCCAAATGTTATTTTGGGTCTGCCTATGCCTAATAAATCCTAACTGGTCAGGATCAATCAATTTGGGGAGCAGCTTATCCAGGCGTGACGTGAGAACCTTGGTGTACATCTTTGTGCCTAGATTAATAAGGGCAATCACCGTTACGAACTGCATAGAGTGACATCCTTACCTGGCTTTGGAAGCAGCACAACCTTGCCTTCTTCCATTGTCTGGGTGATACACCCTGCCCCCTCCGTCCCCCCAAAGAGTTGAAGAGCTGGACTAAGTGCAGTATCAGTGCCTCTCTAAAGGTTTTGTAGAGACCTGCTGAAAAGCTGTCCGTGCCTGGGGCCTTTCCTGATAGCAGGGCAGCTATAGACGCCCTTACTACAGCCGGCCTTTATCGGCCACCTGGTCAGATCTCCTCCTTCCACTCTGAGTGGGTGTACCTCTCCTCCTCCCTCCTGGTCTCGACCACTCAACTCCTCCTTCTTGGAGACTTTAACATCCACCTGGATGCTTCCTGTCTTTCCTGGGGACTTTTTTCCTGACCTCTGCAACTCTTTCTCTCTCTATCCTCCCCTCTGGTCTGACTCACTCTGCAGGGCACACTCTGGATGTTCTGATCTCTACAGACATTCTTTCTATCCCTCTCACCACTCCTCACTGATCAATTTCTCCTTTCCTCCCAGCTCACTCTCTCCACCCCTCAGGCCAAGCCAACTCCAGCACTGCCACCTACCTTCTTGGTTATCCGACCCATGAAGTGTGTGTCAGTTGAGGCTTTCACCGCCACTTTCTCATCTCCTCCCTCCCCCTTTGGCTGACTCACACCCTGACACAGCCCTTTCCATGCTCCACTCTGCTATATCGGATACGCTCGATGTTCTTCTCCCTGTCATGAGGATTCGCTTGAAGCTTGGGTAATTCCTCTCCTCTATCTCTCTCTACCTGTGGTGTTCCCCAGGCGTCTAACCTCTCTCCCTGACTGTTCAACCAATACCTGGCACTTCTTGCCCACCGCATTGCCGCTCTCTCCCCCAACATTCAGTGCTATGCGGATGACACTCAACTCCTTTTCAGGCTCCCTTCCGCCAACTCTTCTTCTCTCATCTCTGACTGTCTGTCTGCTATCCAGGAGTGGTGCGCCGCCAATGATCTCTGCCTTAATGCCAGTAAGAATGAGATTCTCCTCATCGGCCCACCTGCCCCCTCCTTTGCTGTCACTGTCTGGCCAGCCTCTCTTGGCCCTCTTCCAGCTTCCACCTGTGAGGCTAAAAACCTCGGCGTCATCTTCGACTCCACACTCTCCTTCTCTCGTCACATCTCTGACGTCTCTAATAAGTCACACTACCAGCTGCTCCTCCTCAGAGGTATTCTTCCTTTCCTTCCCTAGAAGGTCACTGTCTCTAGAGCTCTGGTTCTCTCTAGGCTGGACTACTGCAAAAGCTTCTTTGTAAATCTCTGCCCTCTGCAACTCATCCAGAACAGGACTGCAAGACTTGTCCTTGGCCTCAAGCCCAGGGATTGTATCGCTCCAGGACTGAAATCTCTGCACTGGCTCCCAGTGGCTGCGAGGATTAAGTTCAAAATCCTCTGCATTGTCCACAAGTCCTTTTGCGGCCTGGGGCCTCAATACCTTCCAATACCAACTCTCTTTTCATAAATAGCTTCCTTCTCGAGCTCTTCGCTCATCCGCCTCCAACTCCCTCCTGGTCAGTTGCTTCTCCAACCAACAAGTTGGTGGTAGATCTCTTTCTTGGGCTGGGGCCTCCCTCTGGAACAGCCTCCCTGCCTCTCTGAAACTTGAGGAGAACCATCTCCGGTTCCGGAAGCACCTTAAGACCTGCCTCTTTGCTTCTACTTACTCTCCTCCTCTCCCCTGTTGATCGCCTGGTTGAAATTGCAACTGCACTGGTTACCTGGCTCCCCTCTGGTCTTAGGCCCAGGCCCCCTCCCTGCCAGTTGCACACCTGCACTGCCCCCTTGGCAACCTTTGTACTCGGGGGTTGTTTCTGTATCCCTACAGCCCCCAACCAGCACTTGACACCTGATCTCTGCACTTACTTGCTACCAGCTGGCCGCACATTTTATTTGTTTTATTTATTTGTACTGTTCTCCTATGTACTGCACTGCCCCCCGCCCTCCCCTGCATTTGCGCGATCTCAATGTCACCTGGTCTAGTAAGATCGCTGTCTCTGTCTTCCCTCTGTTCCTCCTCCTTTGCCTCGTCGCGCTTTGAAACACTTGTGTAGAGGCGTGTTATAAATGCCATATCGTACTTCTTCGGGAGTAATGTCTCCCTCAAGTTTTTCCCGTTCTTGAGGATTGATCTTGCGGCGAGGGCACCGGGACAGGTTTTCCCTTTTGTGCTCCCTCCTCAGGAGAATCTGATGTGTACAGGGATTAATAATATTCAGTGAAGACCGACATTGTCAGGTAGAGCAGTACTTTCTTGCCCTCCCCCCTGCCTTTTATTTTAAGGATTGGCCTCAATATTTCTTTTTTTCCTAATCAACCTCGCTAACAGGCGTTTCCTTATTGGCCTTGACATAATACCTCTGTTGGAGGTAGAGCAATGAAGACTCTGCAGCTCTAGTCTGCAAAACATCCAATAGCCCCCTAATAAGCCGATATTTCCTATTCAGTTTACTCCCTGCATTATTTGCCATTTGAGTAATTATTTGTTTGTTTAGCTTCCAAATTCTCCTGTAAAAGACCTGGTTGTTTGTCCCTCTGGCACTTGATCGTGATTTAAACACCCCCATCCCCCTCAATGTAGCCGTAAACGCGCCCCACACCACCTGGTCGCATACACCCTCTGGTGTGTTAAGTGCAACGTAATCCAAGATTTTATTCTTTATGTACTCTCAGAGGACTCAATTCTTAAGGATGTGGCTATGGAACTTCCACCGCCGTAGGCCTGGTTCGTTCTGCCCCACATTTAAGGTAATCTTTATAGGCGCATGGTCTGACAGGGCAATCGCTCCTAGCTGTAACCCACAACCCTACCCAATAGTGACCTCAAATTCCAGGAGTAATCTATCCTTGAGAAGGATCTGTGTACGTGGGAATAAAATGTGTAGCCCCCCCACCCCCAGTTCCCTCCAGCCATCTACCAACACCAATTGGGCCATGTGTTCGTTCAAGCAGGCAGATTGTGCCACCTGGTTGTGGAACACCCTTGCTCGACAACTACTCCATCCTCAGAGCAGACAGACCTAATGCTCGCGGAGGAGGTGTAGCTATCATTTTCAAATCCTCACTCGACTTCAGACACATCACCTCCCCCCCGCTAAAGTCCTGCGAGCACCTCACCTACAAAGTACAAACTACCCCCAAGAGTACCATTACTGTGCAACTAATATATAGACCCCCAGGCCCCACAGGATCCTTTGAGGAAGACATTACCACTCTCATAGCAGAGAACACCAAACCCCACTCCCAAAATATCATTTTAGGAGACTTCAACTTAGGATTTAATGACCCTAACGACTCTCCAGCTGCCTCCCTGGCCAACGCCTTATCCGAGCACGACTTCACTCAAGTCGTTACACTACCCACCCACCAGAAAGGTAGAACCATAGATTGGATTGCAGCCCACAACTGTAATATCACCTGCAAAGCCCCACAACCACTCGCATGGACTGACCACTCCCTCATATCATTTGAAATCAACCTAAATAATCCCAACCCCAAACAGAGCCCCTGTGCACCAGCCTGCCTGTCTAGAAACAAGCGCAATATCTCAGCAGAGACCCTCACACCTCTGATCCTCCCTTCGCTAAACACACTGCCTGCCACTGCCGACCTGAACCTTCTAGTCAACACCTACAATGATGCCCTCACCAGCGCCATTGATACTGTCGCTCCCCTAAAGGAACGCAAAGGTAAACCCATAGCCCACTTGAACCCTTGGTTCACACCAGAACTCAAATCCATAAGAAAAAAGAAAGCCAAGATGGAAGCCTTATGGAAATCCAACCCCACTGCAGAAAACAAATCTAATCTCAAAACCATCTCTTCCTTCTATAAGAAAGAGATAATCCGCACTAAAAAGGAAACCTACAATACTAGAATAAATAATGCCCAATCGTCGGTTAAAGAACTCTTCACCATCCTGAAGGAACTAGAAAACCCTAACCCTCCTACCGATACCTGCGTGAAGGACAAGCCTTGGTGCACCAGTATCCAAAATGCCCTCGCCAATAAAATTACTGGTCTCCAAAACAAAATTGAAACCAAAAGACAACAACTCGCCAACAGCAATGCCCTCACTCCGAGCGCACCCACCCCGACCCATAACACCTCTGGCTTCACTTTCAAACCGGTTACTATTCCTGAAATCCAAAAAATCATAGCATCCCTCAAACCTTCTAATTGTAAAGGGGACAGTTGCCCCGCCCAGATCATCAAAGATGCTGCACGAGACCTAGCCCCCTTCATCTCCAAACTAATAAACCTTTCATTCTCAACCAATTCTGTACCTAACAACCTGAAACAGTCCTGGGTTCTGCCCCTCTTAAAAAAACAATCTCTCGACCCGGCCATACCCACCAATTACAGACCCATCACTACGGTCCCTTTCCTGCTAAAAATCCTCGACAGAGTCGCCTACCTGCAAATCCAAGATTACCTGGAGACCAATCAACTGTTAGGCCTGCGTCAATCTGGCTTTCGTCCTCAACACGGAACAGAAACAGCCCTCGTTGACCTCAAAAGCCAGATTGATGGCATCAAGGACAACAACAAAGCAGCCATCCTACTCCTCCTAGACCTCTCAGCAGCCTTTGACCTGGTTGACCACAAAATACTCTGTAACCACCTTTCATCTGCTGCCCACTTCTCACACTCTGCTGTCACTTGGATACAATCTTTCCTAGCCAACAGAACCATGAGGGTTTTTTCATCTTTGGCTGCAGCAGACCCCATCCCCATCACATGCGGTGTCCCACAAGGGTCCTGCGTCTCCCCTACCCTCTACAATATCTTTACCAAACCCCTCTTTGACAAATTGGACCATCTGGGTGTCACCTACACTAACTACGCGGATGACACCCAGATACTCCTCACCATCACTGGCAACTACAACACTGACGCCACCAGGATCAACGAAATCTTCGCCATCATTCAGGCATGGATGGCCATACACGGCCTCTGCCTGAATGATGAGAAGACCGAGCTCCTCTTGGTCGGCTCCCCCAATAACCTACAGAAACTCAGCCCTGACTACTCCAAATTCATCATAGATGGCAACATCATTCCAGTTGCAAACCATGTGAAAACCCTAGGCTTCTACCTAGACGCCAATACCAACCTCTCCAAACAAGTTAATATGACCGCCTCAGCTACCGCCTACACGGGGAAATTAATTAGGGCTTGTAAACCCTTTCTATCTACAAACAGCTGCCTCATTCTGGCGAGGGCCCTCATACAATCTAAGCTCGATTATTGCAACAGCCTCTACCTTGGTGCCAACCAAGCTATAATCAAGAAACTTCAGATCCTCCAGAATAATGCGCTGAGAGCAGCTCTAAACATTCCCAGGAGAGAGCACATCTCACACATAAGACTAGCTTGTAAATGGTTATCTATCCAACAAAAAATCGACTTGAAAACCCTCTGCCTCACCTATAAAGCCCTAAATCACCTTGCCCCCCAGTACCTCACCAACAAACTCTCCCTCAAGCCTAACACAAGACTCACCAGATCATCCAATACTCTCTGCCTCACCGTGCCCAGATTCTCCGCCAAAAGAGCGGGGGGCTCAAGCTTTAGTGTCCTTGCCCCTCAACTCTGGAACACCTTGCCACTGAGTATTAAATTGACCAAATCCTTCCAACTGTTCAGAAGATCAGTCATTAGCTGGCTTCTAGAGAAGGAAATCCCCAGATAAATTAAGCTCAGTCCCACTTGCGTTTACTATACATACCTTGAATAGATGATTGTCTTAGACCTGCACCAACTGTATATATTGTACATACCTTGAAATGCTCCTACTGCCTGCCTGTATACTCTATATTTGGCATCTTAACGCCACAATTGTATAACTGATTATTTACTGTAATTATGTAACCTATCCTTAAGCGCCCATTTACCCCTGGGTCTGGAGCGCTATACTAAATAAAACAAACAAACAAAACAAACAAACGCCTGTCTTCTCTTGGGTCCCACGCCATATTAAAATTGCCTACCAATATTATCTGCCCGTTGGCAAAAGTCTCCAATTTGGTCCGTGTCGCCCCGCCCGCAAGAACCCATCTTGCCCTGTATTGGAGGCGTAGATTGCTGCCACTGAATAGCTTCCCCCTCTCCCATTGTAAAAGAGGCCGCCAGATACCTACCCTCTGTGTCCTCCTGGAAGCCTGGGATGTCCCAAGTAGCGATTAACACCCCACCCCGCCCCTCCGTCTGCCCTTTGATTTTCAGCTTAGGCCTGTCTCGCCTCTGAACGTGCGTCTCTTGGAGTGCTACAATCCCAACTTCCCTGCCCCAATAACTGTTCAACATTCCTTTTTCTTAACTGGGAATTAAGCCCTCTGACGTTTAGGGAGGTCGCCCCAAATACCCCTCTCCCTTCACACCCTCCCACCCCCCTCTGTGCATGCTCAACCAGCCTCTAGCTCCCCCTGACCCATCATCTCTGGAATTGAGCCCTTGTAACAACCCAGAGTAAACCTGTGCGGGTCACCCTAGACCCATGTAGATAAACCAAGACATCCTGTACCACCCACCTCCCTCGGTACCTTTCCCCTAACTCCCTCCGCCAGGCGGCCTACAACACTCCTTCCTGTAACCCCCTTTTTCCCTCAGCGTGGCGCTCCTGTGTCGATGGGTGTGTGAGCACCTTCCACTCCTGCCCCCCTTGTTGAGGAGTGGGGTGGTTAAACCGGGCCGCACTTAGGCCCTGTTAATTTTAGCCCCTTGTCAAAAACTTTGTCCACTCCCACATTTACCTCTTGAGCAGTTCTCTCGCTGGTCTTTGTTCTTGCCTTGGTGACCCTTCGTCCTCCATCTTCAGTACCCTTGTACCGTCCTCGCAGGTGGTTTCCCTTCCCCATTCGAACAGTAGTCCAAAGGGAAAGGTCCATTTATAGCGTAGTCCATTCGCATTAGGGCACGCACCACCGGACCCATCATCCTATGCTTCACCAGGGTGGTCTGGGTTAGGTCCTGGAATAGCTGAAGTTCCGAGCCATTGTAGCTGATTGATTTGGCCCTCCTGGCAGCCACCAGCACTTTCCCCTTCTCCCTGCACTCGTGTAAGGTCAATACTACATCTCTGGGTCTGGCCCCTGGCTCTCTGCTCTTTGGCCGCACTCTGTGTATGTTGTCCGGCGCTATCGCTGACCAGTCTTCCACCTCCAGCAGGCCCGCAAACACTTGCTGCACCAATGTGCATAGATCCTTGTCTGCCACCGCTTCGGCATGGCACTTTATTCTTGAGTTGGATCTTCTCGAGCAGTTTTCATGGCTACCAAGTGTGAGTTGATGATTCAGCTACATGGCTCCAGCAACTTTGTGGTGTGTGGATTCAGAGTGGGTGGGCTTGTCTTCTTACATCTTTGGAAATTGCTATCAGTCTACTTCAACATTGAAATGCGGGTCCAACTGCATTTGCCCCTTAAAATTAATTGGAAGGAAAGCAATCTTGGATAGCCGCAGCATGAACAACCCTGTTGTTGGACTAAAAAGACAGTTCTGCTCAATTTGAAAGACTTTCAGTGGGGGCGTTTTTATTACCGAAGGTGTACTGTAGCCAAGGAGGAAGGATGAACGTAGCTTTGGGTCCAGAGTGACAAAACCCTAAAGAAGGGGTCAAGATTTGCCAAAGCCTATTGGCAGCAAGCATATCATTCAGGTGGTGACAGTTACCCAATTATAATTGTGTGTTAAAGTGCTCCCATTAGCTTAATCATGCAGCACCTCAGTTTTTCAAATACTTGCACATTCTCTCAAGTAGTGGTCATGCTAAAATGTAAGCCATTAGTGGTAACAATTTACAGGTGCTTTCATCTTTGTGCAGACCCAATCCTTCTACTCTTTCTCACTGCAAGACCAGAGTACCACGTCCTCAGTTGTAGCACTACACATAAAACCGAATCTGCCTTTTCGTCACCACAAAAAAATATAGATATTTATTTTGCCGATGGTAGGTCTACTTTCATTTTTTATTTAATCGTGCTTAATTCGTTTTTCAATAACAGTACAAACACACCTTCCCTTCCTAAGGCAGCCCGAGCACACAGTAACAATACTGATCCCTTTACTGTTTAACATACCCACCTCTAGGTTTCTACCTCACTGGACCTATGGTACACTAAAGAAGTTATTCTTGTGTAGATATATATTTCCCCTTAATGTTCTCATGCTTCTCTAGGCAGCCCCTTTGCAAATAAACCAACTATTCAAGTTCCATACTCAAGCCAGACACTTCGATAGACTAAGTTTTAGTTACCGCTGAACATGCTGTTACATTATTTCTAAGCTTGTATCTGTATGGTAT